>NW_026251475.1:600000-946239 GCF_025024165.1 Kickxella alabastrina | reverse complement strand
TTTCGGGTTTTGTGTGCAGGTTGTGCTCCTTGAGGCAGGCGAGTACATCCTCGAGATCTTTTGCATGGTCGGCGTCATTCTTTGAAAAGACTAAGATGTCGTCTAGGTACACGATGCACGTTTTGCCAAGTAGGTTGCGCAGCGCATGGTTCATGACACGTTGGAAGACGGCAGGGGCATTTGTCAGCCCGAAAGGTACAACTGTGAATTCAAATGACCCTTGTTTTGTGCGGAAGGCAGTTTTGGCGATGTCTGCATTGCAAATTCGCACCTGGTGGTAAGCCTGTACCAAATCGATTTTCGAGAAAACTTTTGCGCCACGGGTGTCGTCAAGCAAAT
This sequence comes from Kickxella alabastrina, assembly GCF_025024165.1. Lineage (NCBI taxonomy): Eukaryota > Fungi > Kickxellomycota > Kickxellomycetes > Kickxellales > Kickxellaceae > Kickxella > Kickxella alabastrina. Next base: position 945,900 of record NW_026251475.1, on the reverse strand, counting down.
CGTCTATACGCGGCATTGGGAATGCATCTTTTATCGTCACTGCGTTCAGGCCACGGTAGTCAACACACAGGCGCATTGATCCATCCTTTTTCTTGACAAAGAGGACTGGTGCACCCCATGGGGAAGATGACGGGCGGATATACCCCTTTGCAAGTAAGTCAGTCACTTGTCGGTCTAGTTCATCCATCTCTGCATGTGACAGGCGGTATGGTGCCTTGGTCACAGGTGCTGTGCCCTCATGTACATGGATTTCCATCTCAGGGCCGCCTGGTGGTGGTCGTTTGGAGGGCGGCTGATCAAGGACTTGGGTGTATCTGGCATGTAGCTCCTGTAGCGCCCTGTCTTGTGTCGTCGTGGTTGCTGCCACATGGATTGCTGGATTGGTATCGTTGTCAGGGAATGTAATTCGTAGCCATCCCCATTCCTCAATTTGGTCGTTTGCACGTGCAGTTTTCAGTGCACTGATTGACATAGGCTTCAGCTGGTCCTCGTCGGTCCGAGGCTCTGCATTACCCCGGATGGACCAGCTTTTCCCGCCATAGTCAAATGTCACCTTGTCAAGGTGGCTGTGGATCGTGGCCTTGTGTTTTTTTAGCCAATTATTTCCTAATATTATATCTTCGGAAACTGGGAGAACAAGGCAGTGTACTGTAATTGTTAGGTTGCTCAGGAGGCGCAGCGTTACTGTGCACGACTCGGTGCAGTCCTTGTAGTGTGCGCCATTGGCCAGTTGTATTGGTTGGCTGTGTTGTAGTCGTTCGGATTTCAGTTTAAGTCGGTCGCGGGTCTGTTCGTTGATGATGGTAATTTGTGATCCATTGTCGATGAGCACACGGATGGCTTTGGTGTCTATAGTTGCATTTAAAATCAGTTGGGGCTCAGGTGAGGTTTGTCTGTTAATAGCGGTTTTATTTGGGGGGCAAACGGCAATTTCAGAGATGATAAGGGCAGAGGACTCACATCCACTCATGCCCTTCTTGCTTTTGGGTGTGTATTCTTAGGGCAGCGATGCCACTTGTGTTCATCACTGCCACACCCAAGGCACACGTTGTTGGCAGCCCACTTCTCAAACATCTCCTTGGTACAGCCCGACTGCTTGGAGACACTTGCAAATGGCGGCAGGCCACTGCGTCTCCTTTCTGTCTGCACTGCATTCACCATTATTGCATCCACATTCATAGCTGTATTATCATGACGGCCATGAATGCGCAGGAAGGCTCTGGCACGGGAAGTCAGTGCATCAATCTCGTATACTGTCGAGCTTGTCGATTCGCTCAGAATCTGCTGGTTGAGCATTGGTGGTAGCTTCATGAGGAAGGTCGTGGTCACATGCCTGTCTGAGAGTTTGAATTCCAGAATTTCCGCGAGGTACTTGAATTGCACCACAAACTCCTCTAAGGTCTCTAATGTCCCAGGCTGTTGTAGGTGGTAGTATTTGTGCAGTGTGTCATAGTATGACACTGCACGCGAGTATGTAGTTGTCAGGAACTCCTTGAACGTTCCCCAGTCGCGGTGGTCCTTGTTGTGTTCTGTACAGTGTCTGCGGTACTCGTTTTTCTTGTCTGTTGGGATCTTGTGTGAGGCTACAAATACCCACTCACTCTCGTCTAGCTTTGCGTGGATAAAGTGCTCCTCAGTATCTCTCACCCAGGGTCCAACGGCAATTGCCACCTTCTCTGCGTTGTCCTCGTCTGGTGCCAGTGTCGGGCTGAATCTCATTGCCGATTCGTATGGCGACATTCCAGTCATGGTTACTGTTTTTTTTTTTGTTTTTTTGTTTTTTTTGTTTTTATATATATATATTAACCAGTTTGTCTGTCGGTCAGTCAGTCGTTGATGAGGAAGCGCGGGTTTTCGAACTTGAGGTGCTACCAAATGTAATGCGATTTGGACTAGCTATAATATATATTAATAGAAATGAGACTACGGGAAGAGCTAAAGAGCTCACTATTCAGAATTCGCCGTACGCGTAAAATATCATAAACATATTTTACGCGTCTGCGCTGTCACGTGACTCGGCCCCCATTTCTGATGTCACAATATGAGCGTCAAGCACGGTGCAGCAACGGGTGACAATGTAAGCAATAAATAGACTTTTAAGCGTGAATAAAACAGCAACTTATGTTTAATAGAAAAAGCAGCGAGAATATAGGTGTTGCGCAGCCCGAATATATGGAAGTGGATATCGAGTTTGAGAATCGTGAAACAAGTCTCCATCTGCATGCCGATTGATAGGGAATTAATTGGACTATACAGGAGTAAATTGGCGAGACATAGTAATTGTTATGCTAAAAATATATATATTGAACAAATGACCTAAAAGAAAGCTAAGGGATGAACAGCCTCCACTGTTCATATTCATTAGTATTTATGTGTGCGTATGAATTCCCACATATCCAAGTAGGGAATTAACTACCGATTGATTCATTAATCAATCGCCGGAGACAAGTCACAATTCCTTGTATCATAGTAATAATGCTCAGATATGCTCCCCATTTTGCAATACACACGTGTGAGTGCACACACACGAAAACCACAACATTGACTTACCAAGATACTGGTCTACTCGCAGAAGAATCAGTTCTTGCCAACGGAATACATAATTGGCAAGTCAATATTATAATCTTTGCATGTGCGCATCCATGGATATACATTTTCAAATGGGGGAGGCATATCAGTGTGTTATTATTATATCCCCTGATTTGATCCTACATGGTGCTATCTATGGCTTGTCAATCAGCATGTTGATGAAGACTCGTTTCACGATTCTCAACTTCAACATCCACTTCCATATCATCAGACTGCTCAGCAGCATGTTTTTTATTGCCAAACTTAGTTCTGGTTTAAACAATACCAACTACTCTCTTTTTAAATCAATTATACATGCTAACAATAACCTGCCATATGCAATCAATCAGTGCATGCATATAAATTGGTAACTGCAAGATGGTTTGAAGGTTTTTTAAAGGTTTTGGGTAAAAATTGTAGCCTTGACAATTCCAGTAAATATTTTAATAACACTCATAAAATATTAAAAAAAAATATAGTACGAGAACATGTTGCAAGGACACATATTTTTATAGGTTGTTAGATATACAACATATGTTCTTGACACCCATTATTTTACATTATCGGTCCCAAATGAAAAAGGTTCACAAGAGTCTCAGCAGAAAAAAGCCCAACGACTAAACACTTGCAAAGCATATAGCTGTTATCAATGCAAAGCATTTTAAATGTTAACGGTGATTGGTAGCAATAACAAGAAATATTTTTTACTCAATAATTCAGTTAAAATTAAATATATTCTAGGATTGTAATAGGCACAATTACTACTTAAGTCAGAGAACAGTTTCTAAGTTGTTTAAAAATTATTCAATCAAAGCATCTGTGGTCCAGAGGTATGATTGCCGCCTGCCACGCGGTAGACCCGGGTTCGATTCCCGGCGGATGCACATATTTTGCTCAATGTTAATTTCTGCTGCTGATTTTACACATAGCCAAAGCTATTTACTCTAATTTTTTGCCGTTTAAAAATTGAATAAAAATATGTTATTAGTTCGAAAAGTTCACACTTTGAATGGCTAGTTTGTGGACTTGCTTGCGTCTCTGCGAGCGGGAGAGAGCAAGCTCATCGTTGGTATTCAGCGGCAGAATGATTTTGGCATATTGGGGCTGAGCAGTCTGCAGCTGCGCAGTGTACTCCATTTTGGCATATCCCTCAGATGACCTGCGGTGAGCGCTGCTGTGAGGTCTCTGCAGCAGTGCATGCTGAATGGTGGGAGGTGGAGGTGCAGGAGGGTTGAAGGCGTGGAAACGGTACGCCTCGATGAGCAGATCTTTCATTAAAGGCAGAGCCATCATGTCCGAATTCCGCTCAACAACCCGAAGCAAAAAGTTCTTGTCCATCATGGGAAACCGAATGCAGGGCAAGAGGGAGCCAAGAAACTCCTTGCGCTCAGACAGGCTTCCCCAGGCGCTACTATTGGCTGACAATGCCGATAGCGGCTCGGAAAACTCCCTCGAAGAGCACAGTCTGGTAGCCGAAACGACAGAGAGGCGCGAAGGTGTGATGGCAGATGTCGGCGACGGGGCAGATTCAGCCAGCAAGCTGGGTCGACCAGCGTTAGAGTCCAGCGCACTAGTGTAGCCTTCGCGAGTGAGCTCGGGTTTTCGACGCGGGCTGGCAACGGCCGCACGGCGATTGAGGTTTGCCCAGGGTGATCGCGGAGGAAGGAGGGAAAGGTTGGATGGCGAGCGGTAGCATTTGAGCACAGCCTCGTCGGAATTTTTTCCGGTCCTCGTAATATGCCACTCAGCCGACAGCACACTGCTGGCGCCTGATGCTGGTCTCCCCGTCCCAATCTTTTGCGTGGCGCCCACACCAGGGCTGTATCTGCCGCCATTGGGGAATTTCGGCGATTGCACATCGATGTCGGTGTCTTCACGGAAATTTGTCCACTTGACTACGGTCTCGAACAAAAGCTCCTCAGACTCGACATTCAGTGTATCGCTCGAAAGAACTTCGCGCAGCAAATGCGCCGATGCCCACATCGTCGACGGGCTATGACAGAGCTCAGTAAAGCGCCGACAGCAAAAATTTTTGCATGAGCGCTGCTGTTCTCCCGCCTCCAAGTCCGTGGCAATCGACCAGATGTCCCACACAGTGTCTGTTGACAGGCGTGCCATCAGGTTACGCCAGCATATTTCGCGCAGTTCCTTGACTTCAAACTGATCGGCGCACAAGAGCGTTTCAACAACTTCCTCGGCCGACACGCTGTCTTCGTACTTGGTTGCCTTAGGATCAAGGTCACAGACATGTGTGTAGGCAAACTCTAGCATGCGCTCAAATGCCCGTGGAGTCACGTCCCAAACTTCGACAACCTTTTCGTATGTTTCGCGCATGCCGTTGCTAAACATGGCCTCAAAAACAGGGGAGATCTCCATCAGAATTGCCTTGTGCGCGTGGTACCGCGGCCCAATTGTTTGGATATCGGGCTTGGCAGTGCCAATTCGTGGGCGTTGTGCGTAGGGAAGCGCCCGCGGGTAGCAGTTTCCCGGCATCGGCGTGATACACAGAGGTCGAGATTCGCCTTCCGGAGAGCTGCTAGGCGGACTCGGTTGCCCGTGCATTAGAATCTCGTCGATGCTGTAGTTGATGCGCAGCGCGTCCTGGCCCACGTTCTGGAAATCGCCGCTGTTGCGTGGCGACAAAAGTCCCTGCTGCGAATACTGACCGCTATTAGGTCCCGGAGACAGAATCAATGCGGAAGAGTCGCGCAGCTCAAACTGAATATCCGAGAATCGCGCCGACTTTAGTAGCTGGTTGAACGGCGCTGCTATTTTTTCGGGGATGTATACGGCAATCGCCGGGGATGGCTGTGCTGTGGGCGGCAGGCCTTCGTGTATGGTCTCGCGCACATGGAAACGAACTACGAGGCATGTCATGTCATCCTGGATAAACGAGTCCATATCCGTTAGCCCAATGAACTTATCGTCGCCCCATGTGCTGTATGCCGAGTCCACCCAAACAGTAATCGGCGTTGTATATTTGTTGTAGTCGAGTCCCCGCATGCGCAAGTTTTCCAGAGTAAATGAGACATCCACTTTTTTCCTCAGCTGCTGCAACCGATCTGTCGTCGACTCGTGGACCGACAAGTAAAGCGCCAAGTCCTATTTTTTTAAAAAAAAAACATCAATGCCCAAATTAGTGAGAATGGGTAAAATAATTTGGCAAGTTTTCAAATAAAATATTTACAAAGCACAGCAATACATTGTAAAAGCAAAAATTGCAAGCGTACCTGTGGGTTGCGAGCGCGGCCTTTAAATAGTTTAAAAACCCAGCGCAGACCGTCTGCGTCAAATGCCGGGCTGTTGTGCTCAATGCATGGTGCGAGCGTACTCCATTGTCCGATGCGCCACCGGTATACGTACTATATACAGGTTAAAGATGTTTAGAATCACATTTAATGCAATAGAAGGGTTAGAAACAATTACCATGGTAAAAAAAGCAAAAACAAACAAACATATTACACACAAGTGGTGCGTCGCCAGATTGCGAATCAGCGCAATACGTACCTGTAAGTTGCCTACTCCGAGCGGATTGCAATAAAAGGTATTGGTGATTTCGGCGTCCAAAACAATAGCAAAAAAAAGAAAAAGAAACAACAGCAACGTATAAAATAGATTAGTAACAATAAGTATCTGGTATTTTTTGGATTAAGTGATAGTGCAGCAAACACATTTAGACATGCGTGTGTGAGAGGTGCATATGCAGGTATACTTTGCACACCCTCTGGAGTTTATCTGCATTGAAATAAGCAATGGCAAGAAAAACGACTGCGCGCTCGCAGAGAAAAATTGTGAGCGTAAATGGTCAAGTGAGACTGAACATGCACACTATGTCGTACCTGTTGGTCCCATTGTAATTGTATATTGTTTTTGTCTGAATATGTGTGGGTGTGGTGTATGCAAATTTTTTTGAGTATGTGTACAATAAGCGAATGATTGTAATGAAATGTAGGGAGTGGGATAGTGAGTGAGTGAGGGAGGGAGGGATGAAAAATAAAATGCGAAAGGTAAGATAAAGAAGAGCAGAAATGTAGCGCAGGAAAAGCCGCCAAACTAAATATTAAATAACAGCAGAGGATGTTCTCAGCAGCCGATTTCGGTATTGCTGCCTCTAAAATAATTTTAGAGCTCAGAAAGAAAGAAAAAGAGAAAGAGAGAAAGGGGGAAAGAGCCAAGGAATTGTTGATCGAGTGTGTTCCCTTTTTGCTTCTGTTTCCTTTGCTTGGCCGGCCCGATTGGGTTATCCCTCTTTCCAAAAAGAACGGGTATCGATGGGTTTCTGAGAGCGACCGTAGAAAAACGAAGAAATTGCTATATAAAGAAATTATAGTATGGAAAGAGTGTAGGTATTCGTATTTTGGATGGAAGAAAAGGGGTGTTTGTCGTTTTTTGCTTTTTGTGCTGCGTATTTTTAGTAACAGGGTTTGCGAAGATCGAATAATCCCTGGGTTTGAGCGCCAAAGTGTATCAAAAAATGAGCGTTGAAGTTCGGTATCAGCAACAAGGATGTAAAAAATAAATATTAAAGCACCGGTAAAAAAGTTTAATAACAAAAAAATCAAATAACGATGAAGAGAAAAACCAAGAGTGCAATGCGACTAAAAAAGGTTGTCGCAATAGTACAAGATGTGAACAAACTTTTTTTTGCGCTGCTTGATAAAGAAATATGACCCAATAAACAGAGACAGGCGTTATTATGTGTGGCGATCTTTCAAGTGAAATAGTGGCCTAGCAGATGTCTAAAATTTCCTTTTTGCATGCATCCTCTTTGTTGCCTCAACAACTACGTTCGAATTTCATAAATCAACCCAAACAGAAGAAACAAAAAAGTAGGGCCAGGTCAAAATTTATTAATTCCAAAGTCATTTATTCTTTATTTTCCATTATAATGCATACAATAACGCAATAGGATGGCAAAAGTCGAAAAAAAAGTTTAGCAGGCTCTTTATGCGATTCTACACGCCTTATTGTGTTCTAAATATTGTTCAGCAAAAACATGTCTTGTTTTAGAATTAAAAGCTGGGTCTGCCCATCTTTAAATTACATATGTGTGAGTTAATATTGAATAGTAGAAATACATTTGTCCAGCAAATATTAAAAAATGAATCAAAGGTCTGGACAACGAAATGATGACGCTTCATTTTTTAACATATTCCCCACACTGCCTAGAGACTCAAAGTTTGCTTTTGCGAGCCTTAGAGTCTAGCTTGTCGACAATTCCCATGGTCGTGGCCATAGTCTGCAAAAATAGGTTCCCCACTAAATGCGCAAAAGAAGAGGAGGCCTGGCCAGTCGCCACCCTTGCTGCCACGCCCTGCTGAATAACAGTGTTCCTAAACAGTCCAAAAACTTTGGCAAACTCCCACCCTTCCAGCGGGTACTCGCGGCCCATCAAACGACAATACCTCCGCAGCAGTCTCTCCTCCGAGGGCGAGGCCTCTGCCGCAGGTGCACCATTTAAGCCGATTAAAATAGAGTGCACTGCATTACTGCTAGAAAATGGAACCAGAAGCGGCTGCAGCATATTGGCTAGGTCCGTCCGCGGGTTTCCCAGCGTTGACAGCTCCCAATCGAGAATACCAATGATTATTGGCTGAGTTGGATGCCACACGACATTGTCCATCTTGAAATCGCCATGCACTATGGTGGTCTCGTCGGTACATTTGTTAGCAGCAAACCAGCGCATGAGATGGTCCAGACGCGGCAATGCGCCGACACTCCCACCCTTCGAGTCCACAACCGCTGCCTGAGCTGCAGAGACCCTGGCCAGGCTGCGCATCTGCCGCTCATAGTACCCGCTTGGCTTCCCGTACCCGGTCAGTCCGATCTGCCGGTAATCAACCTGATGAAGCTTGGCCAGCACATTGACTAGCGCGTCCCAGTACAACACCCGATCCTGCGGCTGAATCCTAGGCAGCCGCACGTCGGAATGAATGCGGCCTTCCAAAAACTCCATCAGATAGAACGGCGTGCCTAGCACGCTGGTGTCCTCGCATAGGGCGTACACTTTAGGCACTGGCACCTGCGTGTGCTGTCCCAGAGCATGCAGTACCCGGTACTCGCGCTCGACAGCATGGGCCGTTTTGGACAGCAGCTGGCCGGCGGGCTTTTTGCGTAAAACATAATTCTTGCCTGCCGAATCCGTAATCAGATACGTCGGGTTGCTCTGCCCAACGTTGAACTGCTTGACTGATAATGGGGGCAAAACATCCTGTTTGATTTGTTTCAAAAATAACTCGAGCTTTTGGATGTCCAGCTCGTGGCCGCTGCGCACTTCGCCAAGAAGTGTCGAGGGCACTGGCGAGTTATGCTTATCTCTGGGGGTGCTCATCTTGTGTGTTGCTAATAGTAATGTTGTAGAGGTGTAGAACAAGCAAAAATGGAAATATAGAGATATGAGTATATAAAGCTAAATGAAGGAAAAAGAAAAGAAAATGAATATTAATTCTTCGGGTGGCGGCTCCATTACTACTCCGATGTGCAGCAAAGGACGCGCCTGTGCGAAAATCGGCACATGTCAAAAAAGCCGCTCTGAGCGAAAAAAGCGCCTCATTTCAAATTTATTTTAGCCCGTGTTTATTTTCACGCATATTCTACAGAGTGTCACACTCGCGGCCAATGTACCTCAAGCCCGGGCGCTTGGGCGCAAATGCAGTGATATCCGGACATCCATACGCCTTGATGGTCTCCAGTTTCTTGCACGTTGCCAAAACGTCCTCGAGAACAGCATCCGCTGTGCATCGCACCCACGATAAGTCGAGCTCCTCGAGGTTCACGCACCCAGATGTCTGCTCAGCCAAAACATATTGGCTTGTGCCAGACTCAGGGTCTGTTGTCCGGTTGTATATGGATCCCGCCAGCGCAAGCAGCCCGTAATTGGACAAATTGTCGTCGACAGAGTTGATGTTCAGCCATGTCAGTGTGGCGCCCGAGTGCAGAACCAGCTCTTGAATAACGCTGTCTGTCAGCATGTAACACCGCTCCAGTCCCACACGCCTATATCCCTTGTTGGCAACCATGGCCTTTCCACGCTGGCTGGCAAAAAACTGGGCCATGGCGGCCGGTGAAATTCCATTGCACTCGTTCAAATACAACTCCTGCAGGTTCTGGCAGTTCGCGTCCAGAGCATTCAGTAAAAAGCTATCATCAATGTCCTTGAATCCTGACAGATCCAGGACGCGCAGCTGCGACCCGACAGTGCGGATGACTCGCGCAGTCGTTTGGCTGCTCATCGGTTTGTGCGGACGCGCCAGATCCAGGGACTGCAAGCAGCTCAGCGGCTGCCACGATGGTATCGGGCCCGTGTAGTCCTTGGGCGACCCGACGGACGCCGCTTTGCCCTTCTTGCTGCGCTCGTTCAACAGGCGCAACACACGCTCGGTCTCCTGCTCCTCCTCCTCGTAGTCCGTAATCGGGACGGCCAGGATGGCCAGGCAGTCATCATCAAAGTCAATGCACTCCGAGATGCGCAGCTCGACCAGCTGCGTGCAGTGGATGGCCAGCGCCCGTGTGGCTACCGGGCCGAACCCAACAAAGCGCACTTTGAGCGACGTCAGCCGCCGCGCACATGTGCGGAACAGCATGGCCCAGGCACTATCTTTGACCAGGAATGCGCCCTCAATACGCAAGGATGTCAAAAAGGGCAAGCGAGACCCAAAGTCAATCAGGCCAGAGCTATCCAAGCGGCCGCAGTACTCAAGATCGAGCGCCTGAATCTGCGGGCACTCATTGACTATGCGCTGAAGGCCGCTGCGCGATATTTTCGTACAGTCATACAGCGTTACCGCGTTCTTTTCGGCGCCCAAGAACAAGCTAAGGGTGCTCTCATCCAGAACGCGCATCTTGCTGATGATCCGACAGAGCCTGTTCAAGCTCTGGGCAGAAATATCACCAAACGAGTCGACCTGATCCAGATGCTTGGCAATCGCCCGCACGCACAGGTCCTGCAGCGAGGGAAGGCCGGGTTCGTACTCCAGCAGCCCATCAGCCGTCTTCTTCATCTTCCGTTTCTGGGGCTTAGCCGGGCCAGCAGAAGCCAGCGTCTCGTGCGCACGCTTTGCCACAGCGCCCTTCTCGCCGAACGACTTGTCGACAGACTTGCGGCACATCACGCAGAGGAGTTTCTCTGTCTCGTCGTGCTCGCCGCGCAGCAAGAAGCGCTTTCCGCAGATCTCACAAGACTTCATGCGACCACCTTTGCGCGCTGAGCTTTTGTTCAGGCCATCGTTGTAGTCGGCTTCGTCGTCAGAGTCGTCGACCTTCTTTCTCTTGCCCTTGCCCTTCTTGCCCTTCTTCACATTTACCGCCGGAGACTCCTCCAGATCCAGAGTGACCATCTCGACAGCCGGCTCGGCAGAAGGAACAGCCACCGCGGTGGTGGCCCTCGCTCGGGTGCGCATCGGCCTGCTGCTGGTGCCCACGTCTGCTTCCACAGCTGCGTTCTCTTCGTTTTGCAAATCGGCAGCTACCGCAGCGTCAGCACTCTGTTCAGTTGTGTTGCCTGCGGGGGCCCTCTCTTGCTGCCCCAGCAATTGTTGGGCGCGCTCTGCGGCTTCTGCGCGCCGCCTCTCGCGAAAATGTTCGCTGACACCCAGTTCCTGGAGATAGTCAGTGAGCGCCGAGTGCGGACCCTTGATGGTGTTGCCGCTGGCTCCTCCTCCTCCTGCGCCGCCAGATCTACCACCACCATTTCCGCGCCCACGATCGTTAGCGTCCATGTCTATGAGTACTTTTTGAGTTTTTATACTTTCAATACTTTTAATACCCAAATGAAAGGGAGGAAAAGTGAGAAAATGGAATGGAAAAATAAAGTAATGGAAAAAAGATTTATTTCTCGGATTGTAATTGTAGAAAAGTTGTGATGGATGGACTCAAAACAGAACATAAAATTTTGCTGCGCATTTTTTCAAAATCTTGGCGCAAATGTTTAAAAAAACGGGCGGATTTGATAGGACGAGGGCGAGTAATAAAATATTTTCACAATAAAATATTTATTTGAATGAACACAATGACAGTAACAGCAGGTCTCTCTTACAGGTTGGCCTCGAGCAACTTGGCGGAATTGATGGCAGTGATCTTCTCGATGAACTCGTTGACAGGGATGGTCTGGCCCTTGGCCTTCGAGTCAGCGTTATCACGGCAGCGCACGTTGACACTGTCCTCCTCCATCTCCTGCGCACCGACGACGCAGATAAAGTTGTACTGCGCAATCTCGGCATTGCGGATCTTCTTGTTGAACGTCTCGCCTCCCAGGTCGACGTCGGCATAGAAGCCAGCCTTGTGCAGTCTCTGCTTCACGGCCTGCGCGTACTCGAACACGACACCGGTGACTGGGACGACAATTACCTGGCGCGGCGACAGCCACAGGGGCCACTTGCCGGCAAAGTTCTCAATCAGAATACCCATGATGCGCTCGATCGAGCCCAGAATAGCACGGTGAATGATGACGGGGCGCTGGTAGTCGGCGCCCAGCTCAAGGTCAGTGGCAGCCGTCTCCTCACCCTCGGTGTTGGGCGCGCGGAACTGCAGTTTGAATCTCTGCGGCAGTTGGAAGTCAAGCTGGATAGTCGCACACTGATGGTTGCGCTTGAGGGCATCGCTGATGGTGATATCGATCTTGGGGCCGTAGAAAGCACCGTCTCCGTGCTTGAAAGTCCACGGCGAACCAAAGTTATCCAGCGCCAGTGCGAGCTGCTTCTCGGCGTAGTCCCAGACGGAAACCTCACCGAGGTACTTATCCGGGCGAGTCGACAGGGCCAGCTTGAAGGTGAAGCCGAATATGCTGTACACGTCCTTGAGGAAGGCAAGAGCATCGATAATCTCGCTCTTGACCTGGTCCTGAGTGCAGAAAATGTGTGCGTCATCCTGCTGGAAGCGGCGCACACGGGTGAGGCCAGAAAGGGCGCCCGAAGCCTCGTTACGGTGCAGAACACCAAAGTCAGCAAAGCGGATGGGCAGCTCGCGGTACGAGCGATCACGTATGCCGAACATCAGGCAGTGGCCGGGGCAGTTCATTGGCTTGAGTGCAAACTGCTCCTTGTCAACGTCCAAGTTGAACATGGCCTCTTGGTAATTGTCCCAGTGACCCGACTGCTTCCACAGCTTTGTGCTGAACATGTTGGGAGTCAAGACCTCCTCAAAGCCGCGATCCCAATACATGTTGCGGATGAAGTCTATCAGTTTGTTGTAGATGCGTGTTCCGTGCGGCATCATGAACGCGGATCCGGGGCTGAGATCATTGAAGAAGAAGAGCTCCTGCTGCTGACCGATCTTGCGGTGGTCGCGCTTGGCAGCCTCCTCAAGGAATTGCTTGTATTCGGTCATCTGCTTCTTGTCGGGGAACGACACACCGTAGATGCGCTGCAGCGAGTCGTTGTTGGCATCACCGAGGAAGTATGACGCCGAGTTCTTCATGACGGCAAACGAGGTAATGTTTCCAGTGCTGGGCACATGGGGGCCACGGCACAGATCGATGAGCGGGCCGCAGCGGTAGACGGTGGTCGACGTGTTGTCGGGAACCTTGGAGTCGATCAGCTGCACCTTGTACTTGTTGTACGAGAACATGCGCAGCAGGTCCTCCTTGGTCATCACGAGGCGCTCAAAGGGCTGCTTCTCCTTGATGGCCTTGTTGGCAAGAGTCTCCAGGGGAGCAAAATCGGCCTGCGAGACGCTGCGGCCAAAATCCTCAGGGACGGCGATATCGTAGTAGAAACCGTCATCAACAGGGGGACCGTTGCAAAGGTGGCAGCCAAAATGCAGCTCGCACGCCTCGCCCAGAACGTGGGCGCTGGAGTGCCAGAACACCTGCTTTCCTTCTTCAGTCTCAAAGTCAAGCAACTCGAGCTTGGCGCTCGACTCTAAGGGGCGCAATGTGTCCCACAGCTGGCCGTTGACCTTGGCAATGACCAGGCGCTTGGCCAGCGACTTGGAGATGGCGTTGGCAATGTTCATCGGAGTGGTCTCCCATGAGGTGCCCTCGCGCTCCGTGTTGTCGGGCAGGGTGATTGTGATCTTCTCACGCGGCTTCTCTACAAGGGCAGCGTATTAGTGCAGGAAAGTTTGCAGAATTTAAAATTTAGGATATGCTCTCTGAGTGTTGGCTTGCGTGCAAGCTGCAGCTATGCATCTGGGAAATCATACCGTTTAAATGCTGCTGCTTTTTTGTTTTGATGATTCACAAATCGAAACTCGGCAAGCAGCATCAAAATTATTTCTTCCCATGCTCATTTTTTAGGTCAAGTCAAGGTTGTACTTACGGGCAATTTCGTCCTTTTGTTTCTGGAACAGCTCGTCAAAGATGCGGTTGCGGTGCTCAATGAACTCGGGGCGGTCGGCCTGAGGAGTGGCTGCGTTTCCGGGCTTAGCCTTCTTCGGCTTGCTCACCTTGGTCGGGGCTGGGGCCGGGGCCGGGGTAGCGTCAGTGTCGTTGAGTGCAATCTTTGCAGTTTTATCCTCGAGGCTGGACATCTACACGCAAAAGCAGCGCACAAAAATATAGCAATAATTTTCGAATTTAGCTTGCAATGTGCTGTGTCGTTTGTGGTTTGTAGTTTGTTGAGTGTACCAATAAGATAAAGTGCGTCTGCGATCAAAACACCGGTGCGTGTGTGCGTGCATTTACCTTTATTTATCTAGTTAGAATATTATGTTGTAAATTTGAATATTTAAAGACAAAGAAAAGGCAAAAAAAATAAAACCGATCACCCTGTTTTTTTCAAAACGGTCTATTTCCTTGTTTCCAAAGTGCTGCATTTTGGAAGCGAGGGAGTTTTGCCACGGTTCATCAATGCAAAAGCCGAGCCGAGCTGGCAGTAGCTATAGTCGCGTCCGATTAATCCTTTTAGCCTTGCCACGTGTATTGAGTTGATGTCACAACGCCATTCGCCCGCTTTCAAGCTGCCAAGCTTGGCATGACAAAGCGCCAAAATTTAAGTGGCAAAGGTTTCGATGCAAAGGCGCATTTAGCGCCATTGTGGATTCCATGTCTTTAGTGCTTTTTTGCTTTACAATTAAAGGCGTCGTGCAGCTGTTAATTCGATATTTCCACTTCCTTTTTCTTACAATTTGGACTGCAATTATCTGTTTTATATTATCGTTCATTTCTTTTTTTGCGCGAGTGGTACCTTATTCATTCCGGGTTATATATACACACATTCCAACTCCAGTCTAATTCACAAGCAAGATGATGGACGATTCCTTTGCTGGCTCGCAGGCATTGAGCTCCCGCGCCAACGGTTTCTTTGGGAATATCTTAGTTGTAAGTCTCTGTCTATTTCCTGTGTTCGAAAAAGGCGACAGTCAGGAGCATTTCGGCTGTAAATACATTCCAGCTCTAGTTTTTTCTCCATACAACTTGCTAAACGTGCTGCACTCCCAATTTGAACTCCCACTTTGACAATGTAGAATTACCAGACCCTCTTGGACAGAAGCACGCCACACACTGGCGCGCGGTGGACTCTTTTTGGCACACTACTGCTGGCGTTCATGCTTCGAATAGTTTTAGCACAGGGATGGTTTATTATCTGTTACGCGCTCGGCATATACATGCTCAATCTGTTCTTGGCGTTCCTAACACCGAAAATCGACCCTGAAATGGCAGAGGAGATCGAGGAGGCCGAGGCCGCCGATGAGTCTGGACCCGGTCTGCTCCCGACGAGGAATGACGACGAGTTCAGGCCTTTTATTCGCCGTCTGCCCGAGTTCAAGTTTTGGTACAACTCGACCAAGGCTGTATTGATTTCGCTAGTCTGCTCGTTTTTTGCGTTCCTGGACGTCCCTGTTTACTGGCCCATTCTGCTTTTCTATTGGGTCTTCTTGTTTGTCATCACCATGAGGCGCCAGATCGAGCATATGGTCAAGCACCGCTATGTGCCATTCGCCAACTTTGGCAAGCAGCGCTACAGCCGCGGAAAGTAGACTGGTTCTTGTTTTTGTGTATCCCCATTGCGCGCCTCGTCAAACCCAAAAAAGTTTATAATCTGTTTGAACATATATTTATCTGCTTGCAACACAAGTGCATTTCGTCTATTTTTTGCTTTACTTTAAAAAATAATCAAACGCCTACCGGAGTTTACTTGTTATTTTCAACTGCACTAATTGCTATATATTGGTCTTGTGACAGGAGGAAGCGCTTAGCCTGCCGCCGCGTGCGCTTCCTTACCTCACTGCGATGACATTCGGCTCCCACGTTCGTGAGTTTCGTACAATTCAATGTGTACTATATTTTTTTACCCTCCCCACTTACTAACTGGCCAGCCTATTGGGTAAAAAAACAACAGGGAGGGAGAAAGATACTTCGGTTTTGAAATCTTGAGATTCAGCCCACCATTATTCGACGAACGATGACTTCATCTGGAAACTTATCAGCAATGAGGCATGCATTGTTCGTGCGTGCATATTGTATCTCAAGGCACCACACATGAAAAACAAATTGCTTGATGGTGCGCATTGTGGCTGCGAAATATACAATTGAAGGGCGCTTGAATGGCCGCCATCATGTGTACGCAATAAAAGCAAATAAACCACGTGAATATATTTTGACAAAGCTGTGCTTTCCTTTTTGAGACCTTGGCCATAGCGCGCGTGGTGTCGTTTTGGTCATATTGCTGTGTATGTTCGCTTATATACTTATTATGGCGACGCTTTACAATGCCTGAATTGTTCTCTCGGAAAATCACATAAATGGTGGAAGGGATTCCATTTTGAACTACTGTCCTTCCCTCCGTCTTATTTTTGTTATTTTTGTTATATATATCGTTTCGTATTGTACTTTTTTAAAATCAATATTTGGCCCATTCTCTACATTCCCGCGAATACTGATCAATCGACGCTGATATATTTTTCTACGGTCATTGATACCACACAACGTGGTCATTGGCGAGCCCGGGTTTTGTTTCAAGTTTCCACACAGTCCTGTTTAATTCATCTGGTCTTCCTTATTTTTAATATTCTTTCTTTAGTTTTTTTGGTCATGGCATACAGCTCTAGACATTCCTCGGAGATGCGCGACAGCCAGCCGCTATTGTACGGCAAGCGCTCGCTGTGGCGACGCCTGGCGGCCAAATGGTACCGACTGGACCGCACGAGCCGGGTGGTATTTAGTTTGTTGGCACTGACAATCTGTGGGGCCATGGCCTCGCGCATCATTATAGAAGTAGTCGACCCATTCGACCTCCTGCGCGGCCCGCAAGTGACAATCAAGTCCAAGGTCGACAAAAACAACGACACAGGGGACACAGACAAAGTGCGGCGACAGGCTGTACGGGCCGCGATGAAGCACGCCTGGGATGGATACAGCAAGTATGCGTTTGGCCACGATGAACTGCAGCCTGTGAGCAACATGAGTAACGACAAGTGGGGCGGCTGGGGTGTCACTTTGATCGACTCTCTGGATACCTTGCATATAATGGAGTTGTACGAGGAGTTTAGGCAGGCAGTCACGCATGTTGCCGGCGTGGATTTCTCGCATGCGCAGGATGGATTCACGACGCCGTTTTTTGAGATGATCATCCGGTCGCTGGCCGGCCTGCTGTCTGCCTACGAGATGAGCCTCGACCGGAGATTGCTCGAGAAGGCAAAGCAGGTGGGCGACGCGCTGCTGCCAGCATTCAACTCATCGACCGGTATTCCATATTCCCGAGTAGACGTCAATGCCGGCCGGGCCGCTCCCTCCAACCGCGTGTGTATTGCAGAGGCTGGCACTGTGCAGCTCGAGTACTGGAAGCTCTCAGAGCTCACTGGGAATCCCATCTACCACAAGACCGCACAGCGCGTGGTTGACATTCTGGACAAGGCCGAGAAGCCGCACAGGGGCTTATATCCGATTTGGATTGACATTGGAACTGGCAAGATGAACAGTGGCCAGATCACCTTTGGCGGGATGGGCGACAGCTGGTACGAGTACATGCTCAAGCAGCATATATACAGTCGCGGAACCCACAGCCAGTATTCGCGCATGTACGAGGAGTCCATTGACGCGATGAAGGAGAAGATGGTTAAGAAGTCGGTTTTTGACCCCGACATGTACTACGTCGGTGATCTGGATTCGTCGGCCACTCGGTTCAGCCCAAAGTTCCAGCATCTCACGTGCTTTGTACCTGGAATGCTCGCACTAGGGAGCAAGACTTTGGACCGCCCTGACGACCTGGAGTTGGCCAAGAAGCTGACATACACCTGCTTCCAGATGTACAACAAAACAAAGACTGGTCTCAGCGCTGAGTACGTGTTGTTTAGGGACGAAAGCGGCAAGGGTCTTACGGGCAAAGGCACTGATGACTTTGCCACGGTGGATCTCGACACCGCAACGATTGCCGAGCAGGGCGACGGCTTTTATTTCGGCAACGACAGGAGTTATATACTGCGGCCGGAGACCGTCGAGAGCCTGATGATTATGTATCGCATTACCGGCGATAAGATCTACAAGGAGTGGGGATGGCAGATATTCTTGGACATTGAAAAATGGACCAAAACGAGCTCAGCGTATTCGGCATACCACGATGTCACATCGACCAAGCGCAATGAGATGCTGACTGACTCTATGGAGTCTTTCTTTTTGGCAGAGACACTGAAGTATCTGTATCTGTTGTTCTCGCCTGTCAACTACTACTCTCTTGACGACTACGTCTTCAACACTGAGGCACATCCATTCAAAATAATGAGTTAACGGTTGCTCATGACAGTATATTATTTTACATTTCTCGATTATCCTTACATTAAATATAACACTACATTACATCATTGACTACAGTGCTTGTTTTGAGACCGCACAAAAAACATGACGTTGTAACCTTTTTTGTTTATGATTATGTTAAAAATTTTGATAGGGGATAAAAAATGTAAATACAAAATAAAGCGTTGGCCGGCGCAGTAGGTGATATGTCCCAATCACAATAATAATAACAACAGAAAAATAAAATGTAAAACAGTTGCCAGCCTTGAATTCATGTTTTTGTTGGTGATTGGCATTACTACTCAGCCAAAAAAACCTTGATAACAGCCTTACTATTGACAATAGCCAGTGTAAACTTAAAATTCAAAACAACTCTTTGCGTTAAGCCACCTTGGCTAATAAGACGCAGCCTGTACATTTAAACAAAAAACGTTTTCTATTATTTAGTTACTCTCGGCTTTTTATTTAGCGGAATTACCAAAACATGTGTTGCAAAACAGCACTATACTGCTTCCCTAAAATAAAAATAACAAATTTTTAATAGCAAACAAACAATCGTCAAGACCATTTTGAAAAAACGTCCGCATTCAGACCGAATATCAAAGTCAGATATGCACTATACTCGGTGACTAAAAAATATGTCCTTGATCTTTAGTTCTAGTATCCCTCGATATGGCCTTGTTCCTTTAAATGGTTACCGTCGCCACCCGAGTTTAATATTTATCAATTTCCGTTTTCCATTTTCCCTGCCTATTTTTTCAACAATTTTATTTCTTAAACTGTATTTTCACGTTCACTAAAATAGGGGTTGGTTTTTTATCTTCACTTCTCTTAACGCTCTAAGCAGCTCTAGAGGCCATTGTTCTACACCTTGATTCAGAAATACACGGCTCTTTTAATCAACTTTATTTACACTCAATTCTTAAATCTGGTCCTTTTTTCGCACTCACTATACATTTGGTTTTATTTTAGCTCACCACTCGGGACAATTTTTTTAAAATTTATGCAAGCATTGTTCTTTTGTTATTTCAAAGCATTCTAAAACAGTTTATCGTTGATATTCTCATTCACTCACATAATAATATCTCCATTTTCTGGCTGGTTGTTCGCACCCGCACTACAGCTCATTTATCACCTTTCTTGTACATTTTTCTCTTTAAGTATCTGTGGCCACCAAATTTCCATTTTATTTAACGAATTTGCCCATTTTTCTTGCTCGCGTTTCTTTTTTACCACGCGCCTGTTTAGTTGACACCTACAACATTTTCTCGTTTACAAATACGTCTCAACAACTCACTTTCACATACACGCACATACCAACTCATCAATATGCTTGCCTTAACACATCGGCTTTTATTGGCTCTTTCCCTTGCCATGTTGGCACACATGTCCAGTATATCTGCAGCGTGCATTTCGCTTAAGCAGTCACAAGGATGCCCAGGATTCTCCCGCGAGTATATCAGCACCAATGCCACCAGCCGATTTTCATGGTATCCAAAAGACGATATTGGCGCATTCGACAAGGCGCTGAGCGACTATATTAACGGCCAGGCCAACCTTGATGAGTTTCAGTCAGTTTTTCGGTGTCCTGGGCTGGACAATCTCGGTGGATTTAACACTGACCACGGCATGGCGGTTGTGCGGTACCACCGCAGTATGATTTGCGCGGACTTGCTTTTTAGCGAGGACAATGTCAGAGACTGCTACGGCGGAAGCAAAAAGAAACGTAGAGCTGCCGACAGAGATCCGATGTTCCAGCTGGCAGAGGTGGTTGCTTCTTCAAATATTGGTGTTCGGCCGGATGCACCTACACCGCTTTGCCAGGGCACTTGTAACTCGTGGGTCGACAGCTTGCATACGATTATCACCAATAATACACTGTGTCAGGCTGACAAGGGTATTATTCGCGAGTCCTCGCTGGCTTCATTGCGCACAAAGTGCCAGTCCAGTGCGTATAATGGCGCGGAGGGACGATGCATTGATGGCGATGATAATGAGCTTAGAACGTGTGGTAAGTTTATTTGTCTAATTTTTTTGTGTGTATGCGCGTTTACTGCGATTATTTTTGAGAAGACCCGCTTATTGTTTTAGCGTGCGTGCTTATCGCATTTGCGCTTGGGGGGAGTAGGACATTTGTGATTTTACTGCATCGTTGTTGTGAGCGTCCCTCGATTTTCTTGAATCGTTTGTTGATAGCCTTCCCCCACTTCCAAGAAGGTCCAACGTTGTCGACATTAAGCACTAAAACCGTTTTATAAAAAAACATTACTAACTTTTATTTACTTTTATCCGAATTGCTTGCTTGCGCAAAATAAAACAAATAATAGGGTTCCAGCGGGTTGAAGACTGGTGCAAGTACTGCAATTTTGCCTCCGACTACGTAGACACATGCGCTTCAGTCGGCGTGACCGTAACCCCCGCCACCACGACTATGACCGACTCGACCGAGCTCAAGGATAAGCACGATTTGGCCACGCCAAACATTGACCGTGAGTCCAACAGAGGCCTAATAGCCGAGCTAGCAAAGCAGTCGCGCCAGGAGCGGGTGTTCCGCATAGTGGCAATCGTACTCAGCATAACCGTCGGTATCTTCCTCCTCATGCTTATAGCAGCCATTGTCATGGGCCACAGTATCCGTGGCAGCAGCAGTGGCGGTGCCTCATCCAAGCGCGGCTTCTTTGGTACCGGGCGTGACGACACCACCCTGGCATCGCAGACCGGCGAGGGTGCATCGGAAAAGGCCGCAGCCGATTTTGTCGACTGCTTTATCACCACGGTGGGTAAGCCGCGCCAAGTTGTCAGGCACTTTTTTGCCCGCCGTGACGATGAGATTTCGCTACAAAAGGGCGACATTGTTACGCTGCAAATGGCCTTTGACGATGGATGGGTGGTCGGCAAGAATTTGACCACCGGGTGCGAGGGAACTTTCCCGTTGATGTGCGTCATGGACAGTTTGCCTGCGTCCTTGCCTGCGCAATGGTCGGTGCTGCCGGAATCAAAGACCACGAGCATAGATAATGTCCGGGCGCCGTCAAGGGCTGCCATAAGATCGCCGCATGCCTCGCTGCTTGGCGGCATGTCTATGCGTGGAAGCCTCGAGGCCCCGCCAGCGATTGGCAGCGTAAATGTCAGCCGGATGAGTAATATTTCGGACTCGCGGGGGCCAGCGGCAAATGCAGGCCTTGCACAATTGTCGCACAAACACCAGGGGACGCGCACAGCAATGGACGACAACGTAAACCTGTCTATGGGCGATTTGGGAAAAATCCAGAACAATTCCCGCGGAAAAGCCCTGCTGGATCGGCTCATAGGTGCGTTCACTCTAGCTGGCGACAACACCAGCGCAATCGCTCTCAGCAGCAGCGGCAGTAGCAGCAGCAGCAGCAGCGAAAACGAGGCTTTGGGATTTTTCAAGCGCCTGGTCGTTGCACCATTTGGGGGCACGCGAGAAAAAACAGCCACGCCAGTGTCCCAGGCCAAAAAGAACCGGCCACAGTCGTTTAGCGTCAATCACGTTGTCCACGTCGGCCTGGCCAGCCCAAACTACCCGCGACCCGGTGATCTAAACATCTCGGTGCCCACATTCCCGTCATCCAATAATGGTCCAAGCCTAAATGGGTATCCGATAATGTCGAATCGCAGCTCGATGGGCACTGGCGGCACATACATAGCGCCCGGTACAGACACCGGTGTTACTCGCATGGATGCCACTGAAATTCCGGCAGTGCCATTGGGGTTTCCGCGCCCGCCCAATTTTAGTTATGGCGAGTTTGCTCCGAGTAATTCGTCAAGGTCGATTAATTTAGGCAATAGCAGCATCGACACGTATCAGACTGCTGAGCAGTTTGTGTCGAGCGGGCTGGCAGCTGCCACATCACGCAATCCCTCGTAACGTATGTTTTCAAAATAGCTTAATAATACTTTTATATCAATTTCATTTATTTATGTGTATATTCCATATGTTGGACACAGCCGCAAATATTGTTGTTTTAAAAATAAGTGATTAAGATCTCTCCACTGAGCATTTGTATGTAGATTAATGGTTGATGCGAGAGGCTTTGTCGCTAAGCTCAGCCACTGACAATATTATATATATCCTTCGCTGTAAATATTTTGCTGTTCATTTGAATATACTCAATTTAAAATATAAGAAAGCTAAAGAAGCTCACATAAAATTCCTGCTTGCATGTAATATCACAACATTGTGATATTACATGCGTCTATGCTGTCATGTACCTTGGGCCTGACAATTGCGCGTTACACAGAGGGTTTTCTCCCGTTCTTTTGTGCACCATCTCATACTTTTTTCTCGCTTTAAAATGGAGCATTACAAATAATGAGATTAACTTGTTTGCAAAGTGAGCAGTGCCCAATTCAGCAACAATCCCTTTAATTTTACTAATTGATCTTTTTTTGGTTTGATGGCAGTAACATCTAATTTCTGAAACAGCCACACCCAAAAAAATTAAAAATAAGAATGTGATTGAAATCCCGGATTGAGATTCCTGTTCCGGTTTTGGTTTCCTGAACGCAAAAATAAGAGAACACGTGCAATGTGGAATTCAAAATAAATAAATAAATTCAAAGAGCATTTTAAAAACGTCACTTTTCATTATTTTTACTCTTCTTTTTTCTTGTGGATGCATTGTTTTATTTGTACTTTGCATTCGCGCCTTTAATTTCAATCGCATACAAAAATTCAACAATTTAAAAAAAACGGCCATGGAAGCAAAGCGGTTTTTCTTATATGTTCGAAGTCAACCGCGGGCAATAGCGCTGGTGCCCGTCCACGCGATATCCGACCCCAACGGCGAATTCATGTCAGTCGGTGTAGCCAGAAACTCAACGAGCACCGACAGCACTGGCGACGTGCGCATCAGTATCAACATGCACTCGGTAGAGAAGGTGCTCCGGTACTACTCGCCGCTGGATATTGAGCCAATTTACGGGAGCGCGGGAATTCTGGACTACCAGGGCGACACATACATATTTCTTATAACGCAGGCGCAGCCGCTCTGTGACCTATATGGGAACAACGAGAAGATGGGATGCAGGCCAGTATTTCGCGTGACCCAGGTGATGGCCTTGTCTTTGACAGACACGTTGTATGACGCGCTGGCGTACCGCAGGATGCCCGGGGCCATGTATGACGACGTGGGGCCAGGCGATAACGATGTCTATGGGGTGTCCAACCCATGCGCATCCATGTGCGGGTTTCTGGGCAACGGTGCATTCTACTTTTCGCCGGCGTTTGATCTCACGCGGTCGCTGCAGTCACAGAGGATGTGCGAGATCTCCGCCAACGAGCCTGGTATTTTCGACCCGGATCCAAAGTTCCAGTGGAACAACACCCTACTGCAGGTGCTCACGGACTACCGCATTCATATGTGCGGGTCCGCTGAGCGGCGGACATTCGACAGCGCTGGGTTTGCGGTGTCTCTTATTGAGGGCGCCGTAGAGGTGCACTACGCCGGCCAGTACCCTGCGGGCAACGGCCGGTCGGCATCCGCCCGCGCCGGAGTATTCCTGATATCGCGCAGCAGCTCGATGCGCTCGGGCATGCGGTTCCTCACGCGCGGCGTCGACGACGAGGGCGGCGTGGCCAACGAGGTTGAAACCGAGATCATTATTACTACGCCCACATGGATGTTCTCCCACGTGCAGGTCCGCGGCAGCATTCCGGTTTTCTGGACCCAGGAGGGCTTCCAGATCGGCTCACATCGCGTGCACATCACGCGATCGGCAACAGCCACTCTACCAGCGACCAAGCGCCACTTTGCCGACCTCCTGGCACGCTACAAGCGCGTGTTGGCCGTCAATCTGCTCAAGCAGAGCCCATTGCAGGGTGAATTTACAGGGGTGCTGGTGGCGGACCCCGCGGGGTCGTCGGAGTCTGACCTGGGGGCATTCTACCGCGCGATGATCGATTCCATGGCGCTGCCAAAATTGCTCATTGACTACGCGGCCTTTGATTACAATGGCGAGGTCAAGGGCGGCCGCTTTGAGCGCGTTAACATGCTGTTGCACCAGATCAGCTCGACGCTCGGAAGCCACCAGTTCTACCTCGTCGCCAACGACAGCAACAGTATTCTGTCAATGCAGCGTGGTGTTGTACGCACCAACTGCATTGACTGCCTGGACCGCACAAACGTCGTGCAGAGTGTGATTTCGCGCACCATCGTTGGGGAGTTTCTTAGCCAGACGCGTGTGGTTACGTCGACTACAGCCGATTCAGTACTTGAGGGCCTGGGCCGGCTGTGGGCGGCTAATGGGAACTCCATTTCGCGGCTGTACGCGGGCACGGGCGCGCTCAAGTCCGACGTTACAACAAGTGGGAAGTCGGGCTGGGCCGGGTTCCTCAGTGACGCGTCAAAATCGATCAGCCGCCTGATGCAGAACAACTTCCAAGACAAGGGTAAGCAGAACACCATTGATACGCTTCTGGGCTCCGGCGACTCGGCGCTGGTCTGCCGGCCGGTACTTCTGCACGACCCCTACGAGTCTGTGGTTGCTGCCGAGCTCGAGCGCGAGCTGGCTAGGGTCAGCCGCAGAGATTCGATCCATGTGATGCTGTGCACCTACAACCTACACGGCAACCCGTACTGCGGCGAGCCGTTGGGGTCGTGGCTGGCCATGGAGGGCGACGTGCGCCCGGACTTTATTGCCATTGGCTTCCAGGAGGTTGTCAACCTGGACGTACAGTCGGTCATTGCGGCTGACACAACCAATCGCCGCGTGTGGGAGCAGGTTCTCTCAGCAGAAATCAACGCGCAGTACCGCAAGGCCTTTGGGCGGCATGCTTCCGGCGAATACGCATTGGTGTCTTCGGAGCAACTGGTTGGTGTCTCCTTGCTCTTTTTTGCACACGAAACCCTGCTCCCGCGAATCCATGGCCTGCAGATGGTCAAGTGCAAAACAGGCATGGCTGGAATGACTGGGAATAAGGGCTGCGTGGCCATGCATATGATGCTCGACGACACCAGCATATGCATTGTGGCTGCGCACCTGGCCGCCGGCACAACCAACGTGGCCGAGCGCAATGCAGATTTCCACAGTATCCGCACAGGCGCGCGATTCCGCCGCGGCAAGCACATCGACGACCACGATCACTCCTTCTGGCTCGGTGACCTGAACTACCGCGTGGATTTGCCGTCGGACCAGGCGCGGAGGCTTATTTCTCAGCAGCAGGTACAGAGCCTCATGATGTACGACCAGCTGGGTATGCAGATGGCTGCTGGGAAGGTGTTCAGGGAGTACGCAGAGGCACAGATCGAGTTCTTGCCCACCTACAAGTACGATTGTGGCACGGACACGTACGATACGAGCGAGAAGATGCGCGTGCCGTCGTGGACTGACCGCATTATGTACAAGGGCAAGGGTATTGAGTGTCTGAGGTACTACAGGGATGAAATTCGCTTTTCCGACCATAAGCCTGTGATGGCGAGGATGAAGTTTGACGTTGTGTCGGTGGATAAGACTCTCAAACGCCTAATTACTCGCAGACTGTATGCGCGCCGACACGCCGGCGGGAATTCAGTGGCTTCTGCGGCAGCGGATGAGAAGTTGATTGATTGGGCGGTTGTGCCGGAGAATGAAAAGATCAATGTGGATTCCAAACCCAAGATGCCTCCGCCGAGCTCGGACACACAGGCTTGGTGGGACAAGGATGGACTGCTAGTGCGCAAACACTTGGTGCCAAATGATGGCGCATCCACAGCCAAGTGCTTGAATCCATTTGCTCCGGCTGTATCGGCATATGATGCGGCTGCAATGACCCCCGATTCATCCATAAAGATCCAACCAAATAATGGCCACAAGCCGGAACTTTTAGAAATATACGATGATCCGTTTGCTGACACTGGCGAAGGCATATCCTGGGAGCCAATAAAGCCGCAATAGACAAGATCACTATTTTACATACTTTATCTCTATTTATCTTTTTATGCGTTATTTAATAATTAATAATTTATTTGTAGTAAGAATACAAATTTAATGTAGTTTGATTTGCTTAGAGGTAGATGCCGCCTGCGGACTGGGGACCGACAATGATTGAGCCGGAGGGGCCGATGATCGCGGCACCACCGGTGGAGGCACCAGTGATGGCCACTCCGCGGCCGTAGCCGTAGCCGGCGCCAGCGCCAAGGTACCCAAGGCCACCATAGCTGGCACCATAACCGCCGTATCCACCGTAGCCGGAGCCATAGCCACCATATCCACCATATCCACCGTAGCCGGAGCCATAGCCGCCATATCCACCATAGCCGGAACTATAGCCACCATATCCACCGTAGCCAATGGCCCCGTAGCCGGGAGTGGCATAGCTAGTGGTGGCGCTATTGTAATATGATCCAGAAGAAATAGACTGCGATCCGTAAGCGGCGCCGCCGCCAAAGTACTGAGCCATTGCCATGGGTGCAACGATAGTAGCCATGAGGATAGTCGATACAGAAACCATTGTTAGTGTATTAAATTGGTAGTTTGATTTGTTGTAATTGTGATGAAAAGAGATGCTGATAATGATAATGTAAAAATTTTGTATTGGTGCTGTTGTTGGCGGCTTATATACCTGGTACGAGTCAGCAAATTTTTAAAAAAATTTCAAGTTTGATGATAGCGTTTGTTTGTTTATGTGTTTTTTTGTTCCCATGACAATGTTTTTTGTTGTCTTAACGGCCTTACTGCCAGTAAGTAATAAAAAATGAAAATGCAGGCGTATGTAAAAGCAGTTATTTCCAATCCACTACTCACAACATTTCGGTTAAAGTTGCAAATAAATAGTAATCAGCGTATTTTTTCGTACACAACCAATTCCAAGTAAAAAATACTAAGTAGTTAATTATGTTCATAACTAATATTTTGGAATTATGTACGTTTTTTGCTATCCCATGACATTGTAAAACAAGTATTTTATGTTCCAGACTAGTATATATGCAGTAATTTGGATACATATCATTGTAAATTCAACAAGCACACCCACATGTCCAGACATTTGCACACCATAGATTGCTGCAGACGCAAGCAAGCAGGCAGAAAAACACGTATTAATTGTAAACATGTATTAGTTGTAAAAATGCTATATTATATTAAATTAGTATATTGAGGGAATTATTTAATTTATTGCGCCTTCCATGAAGAAAGAAAATAATAATAGACAACCAAGCTACGTCGTACTTGTGAGAAAAATTACCAATCGATGTGGCGTCTTGCAATTCATAATCAAATGATCTGCATTTTATTGCTAATTAAAAATAGACGAATGTATGTTTGATTGATTTGCTTCATATTATAATAACTATTTAAAGCACTACTCTATTTGTATTTATATTTGTCATTACTCGTCATATTAAAAATTATTTTAACTATAACACATTTATTTTTTATGACTTTAACAGACACTGACAAAACCAAACATTTTGAGAATGTTTTCAGGCAGCTCGTTTTGGAGCCAGCAGGCTTTATGCCCAAGCACGCAGCCGACGGCTTGCGCTCGATAATGCGCGGTGAGGCCAGCGATGCTCAGATTGGCGGCTTTCTGACAGCACTGCGGCTGCGTGGAGTCGACAGAGACCCCAGTATGATTGCAGCCCTGGCCAAGGAAATGCTCGGCAGCGCGCTCATCCCCTCGATAGAGACAGAGACGAAGACCAGACCAGGGTTTGGCATCCTGGCCGACATTGTTGGTACCGGCGGCGACGGATGGAACACATTCAACATCTCGACCACGTCCTCGCTGGTGGCCGCCGCCGCAGGTTTAAAGATGGCCAAGCACGGCAGCCGCGCGTCGTCGTCTAACTGCGGCTCTGCAGATTTGCTCGAGAGCATGGGCTGTGATCTAAACACTGTCGCGCCCTCTGACGTGGCCGGTCTCCTGGACAAGCACAACTTTTGCTTTTTGTTTGCCAGCACGTTCCATCCGTCGATGCGCTACTTGGCAAAGTCCCGCCGCGAGCTGGGGTTCCCGACGCCATTCAATGTGCTGGGCCCGTTAACCAACCCGGTGGTTCCTGATCGCGCGGTCATTGGCATCTACTCAAAGCAACTGGGCCCAGTCATGGCCGAGGCGCTGAGGATTCTCGGCCGTCGCAACTACGCTGTTGTGTGCGGCGACGAGGATCTCGACGAAGTCAGCATTGCTGGTTTGACGCATGTGTGGCACATCCAGGCCGACGGCGAAATCAAGAACTACACGGTCCATCCAAGCGACTTTGGAGTTGCCGCCCACCCGTTGTCGACGGCTGCTGGGTCCACGCTTGAAGAGAACAATGCCACGCTACGGCGGTTGCTGAGCAACGAGCTGAAGAAAAAGGAAATCCCAATTCGTGACTTTGTTCTAGTCAACACTGGGTTTTTGCTGTACGTAGCTGGTGTTGCTGCATCGATGAAAGAAGGTGCTGCGA
This sequence comes from Kickxella alabastrina, assembly GCF_025024165.1. Classification (NCBI taxonomy): domain Eukaryota; kingdom Fungi; phylum Kickxellomycota; class Kickxellomycetes; order Kickxellales; family Kickxellaceae; genus Kickxella; species Kickxella alabastrina. The sequence continues at coordinate 917,268 of NW_026251475.1, read as the reverse complement.
TTGCCAGGCAAACTCTCGAGTCGGGCAAGACAAAAAAACTGCTTAAAGGCTTTGCCCTGGATACACAGGGTTTACAAAATTCAAAAAGTTTACTTACTACTAAAAGCAAGGATTGATAGTGTCAAATAAATATATTTGATTTCAATTTTTAAATTTTGGCTTGTTTTACTCCAAGCTCTGCATTTTTCTTTACATCTATTTACTTTTCCAGTTCAGTGAATATCTGTTATTTGTATTTTTAGCCATTCATTTTTTATTTTTACTTACTGCCTGCCTTTTTTATTATAATAAAATTGTGTACTCGAGCATTGTAAATACTCTAGTATTTATTTACGTGCAATTATTTTATTTATAAAACTGTATCACAAAAGAAGAAAGGTGTAATGCTGGCAACTATATGCCGCAAATTTGGATGCATTATCGCTCAGTTAATTTTTGTGAGCTCTGCATTCGTATATTGCTGTTGGTTCTCAATTGTTGACATTATTACAGTAACGTTGCCGCACTCTACTTTAATTTTTTTAGCGTCTTACTTTGCTCGCAACCATGCCAGTACTTCGACGGTCTGGATTATATTCCTTTATAGCATTGTAACTGATGTTGGCCTCCTCTAAACCATTATTAAACTTTTCCAAAATATTTTTTCACTCTCTCACGCATTGCGTTGCTGTTTATATATGTGCATTACCTATATTCTCGCTGCTTTTTTATTAAATATAAGTTGCTGTGTTATTCACGCTTAAAAGTCTATTTATTGCTTACATTATCACTCGTTTCTGCGCGGTGTTTGACGCCCATATTGTTGTGCTTAATTTTATTTTATTCGTTACTTATTGGTTACTTATTATATTTTAAAGGCCAAAGCCAGCCCTCCCCAGCCGCTCCTCGCAGCTATTTACCCTCATACTCAGCTTATACAATGTAAACGCTTCTTAGAGCTGTGCACCTAGTAGCTGGTCCTGATGCCTGCAACTCAATTGTTGTTTCTCCAAATACCAACATACTTGTTTTTGGTTCTTTTAGCACCTTTTGTTTTGGTAGCTGAACACACAGCTAACAAGAAAAACTATTGTACAAAGCAACAAAGCAACAAAGCAATGATATTGCTTTGCTTTTTTCCCATTTAATTCCCAAATGAAAGCTTTGAATAGATGTATTTTTCAATTTATTTTTATTTTTAATAAAGTCAACACTGTGGTGCCCAACACACATTTCAAGCCACTATCTTCCCTTTTCAAGAATCAAGATCGCCCTCATGACCACTATACACATTTCTGTTATTGCTGGCTGACATCAAGGAACACCATGATGTTTACAGCGCTGTCCACACAGCGCTGCCCACACAGCGCTGCCCCCTTTTTCAGTTAAGTAATTTTTAAGACTTGAATATATCGATTTGGACCCACATTTTTATAGAGCACGACAACACACGCATGCCAAGTTTGCTTTATTTGTTTCTGTCCTGTCATTTTTTAGCGCAGCCGCCGCCAATTGTTTTATGTATAAAATTAGCATTTGTCCTTTACTCTTTCTTCTCTTCCATTTTTAATTTATCATTTTAGCAATTACTATTTAAAATATTAGAGTAATTTTAGAACAAGTTTAGCCGCTTTAAACAACAGCAACATTGCTATCAATATTATTTCTTTCGCTATGCCTTGCTTCAGCCAGCTTCCATTTGTCATCCTCAACCGCATTCTACGTGTAGCCATTGACACCGGCGGACACAATATCAACGCGTGGGCAGACAGATTGCCGCTGCTGGGCGTCTGCCGCGGGTGGAGAGAAGTGGCCACTGGCTTGGCCTATTGTAATGCCATACTTGATGGGTCTAGAAAACACAGTCTTGGTTTTGTTGAGCACTCGCACGACACTGCTGTCGAAGACAAGCTCGTTAATACCAATATTGGGCTGCTCAAGGCTACTGGAAACACGCACCTGGTAAAAACTGTGACCATCAATATTGATCATTTTGAATATTATCGCTCCCTGATCGCCGAAGCAAATTCAATATTCTCGTTTGAAACGAGTGACTGGAGCAGAGTCAGCGCACTCAACATCAGCGGCTACCAGTTCAATATCAATAACGACATTGGCAGCGAATCTCAGTCTGATATTATGGATGATGCCAATGAATTTGCTCGGCAAATGGGAAAGTGCATGCCAGGTGTGGATAGTTTGGACAATATGACGTATCATGATAATGCCCCTATATTTGATATGACCGGTCTATTGTCACAAATGTATTCGCGCAATTTAAAGTATTTTTGCAGCAATCAACCATTTACACTTGCCGAGTCAGCAGAGTCAGCGGAGTTTACCCAGCTCACAACGCTCAATATCAATATGAACCATATGCAGTACATCCCACACGTGTGCTGCCAGAAGTTGCAGACGCTGGTGCTAAGAAATGTCACTAGTGTGTTTTCTTGGAGCAAGCTGGCAAATACCAAGCAGGCGGAAACCATTGTGTTTTCCAGCCTGCGCAAATTGGAGTTTGAATTGTATAAAAGTTTTGATGTGCAAAGCATTGGGAGTTCGAGTGAATTGCAGTTCCCAGCTCTCCAGAAGCTGAGAGTCACAGTCTTGACATTTGACATGCTGGAAGAATTTATGGATTTCAAGGTGTTAAAGTGCCCACATGTTACACAGCTTTACATTGACGTCAATGAATTTAAGGACCATTTAGATGATGATTTCAATATCCCAATGCAGCGCAGCAAAAATCTGGCAGCCAGTATAAAGCAGCATATTCCCAATGTGACTGAGTTAAGTATAGGTCGTTATTCTTGTAATAGCAAGATCCTATTTTACGATGAGTTGGTTAGCCTTTACATTGACCAGCTTGTTCACGTCAACATCTCTTTCCCAATAACATTCACTGCAACACAGTTTTCCTGCGAGCTCGTGCACTTGTCGCTGAATCTCGAGTTGAATACTTTGCAGAGCCTTCCAAACGTGCTTTTTGAAACACTGGAATACTTGGACTTGATCAATGTACATCCCACATTTGCATGGGAGAAAATGCTAAAAAACGATTCGACAGCTGATGATATATACTTTAAGCGCTTGAGATACTTGAACATCAAATACAGCGAGAGTATTGAGAACGAGGGGGATAGTGAAAGCGAGTACAGTAATGGTATTGAAAGCGAGGAGAATAGTGAAGACGAATACAGCAACAGTATTGAGGGCGAGGAGAATAGTGAAAGCGAGTACATTGCTTTGGAATGCCAGCAATTTATAAGCAGCCAGAAGGAGCAGCAGAAAAAACAGAGTACACTCAATGCTTTGTGCCCCAGACTGGAGAATCTGTGGATTAGTAATGCCACGATCCCCAGACTCCAAAAAATAATGAGATGCGGCTCTGGCCAGTGGCCTTGTGTCAGGAGTGTAGACATATGGTTCCAGAAATACGACATTTCCAATGTTTTGGATATCATCGACAGCGATGAATATATGCAAGCTACATCCGTGTTTGCAGAATACATGGTCAAGGCAATGCCCAACGTCAATAAATTGGGCATGGAGTTGTCCGGCGACAGCGACAAGCATTTAAAGCAATTTTGCAGCGTTCTTTCCAACGGCTACGCTCACCAGCTAATGATATACGATTGCGATATTCCAGTTGTGTGGACAGCTAATGCGTTTTCGCCCGAGCTTAGGCACCTGAGTGTCAATTTGGACATAAATGGAAAACAGGCCCTGCCAAAAATCAATGCGGCAAATATTGAGTCAATTGAACTGAAAGGGGACATTAGCGGCGCTTCATGGAAGAGCTTTGCAAGCAATAGTGGTGATTCGGCGAGTATTACTTTCAGCAACTTGAAAGAATTGACTGTGGGCCACTCCAACATGGAAGATGAACCCGCGCTAGCAGACAAAAATAATTCCGAAACGAGCAGCAAAGAATATTTTGCGTTGCACATGCCCAAATTAAATCACATTACTCTTCATAGAATTGGTAACAACTTTGGGCTTTTGAACGCTTCTATCGAGTTCGGACGCTTGAAGAATGCATATATTCATGGATCGCACAACATGCTTAATTTATTGGGAAATACAGGCAAGGCACGTATTGATGGATGCATGGTTTATATAAGTCTAAATTATGATGCCAACTCGAACGCGTTCTATGAGGCAACAAACGCATTTTTTGGAAGCTCAACCAAAATAAGCCACGGAGAGCCGAGCCTCACTATAAATATGGGCACAGACGTGTGTTTGCAAAAATGGGATTCGCGGCGCATTGAATGGACTAACCTTCATATGTTGACGGTATACAATTCGTTTAAGCTTGTTGCAGTTGTGGATATGCTGGCCAGAGTGCCCAAACTGACCAAACTAGAAGTGTATGGTATTCCCTTTGACGAGGCCTTTGAGCCCAGGCTTGACCAGGTCGAACCAATATCTACCAACATCAACGAGCTATACTTGCATACCTCAATCGATGGTAATCGCAAAGGAGCAGAATTTGACAGTATCAAGTACTTGATATTGGCTGTTCCATCATTAAAAAAATTCAAGCTTTCGATGTATGAGGACTTTGATCACATGTCGTTTGTCGAGGAGTACAAGGACTTGCATCCACATGTGGCAAACATTGCTTGGGAGCAATTGTAGAAATACATTAGTTAACAAGTGAGTTTATAAGGTAGTTTATTGAGTTTAAGTTTGCATAACAAAAATAAAATGTGATACATTTGCTATTCTTGCAAAAAATATATAATACGTTAAGCAACGTCGGCACCACAATCGAGTGTGTGAATATTTAGTCGACTTGAATATTTAATGGTGAGCAATAATATAACCTATACAATATTGTTTTTGGACGCATTATTCTTATTCAAAAGGCTTAAAATAGTAAACATAATGACTAACAATAGGTACATTTAAAGTAAAATTTATTTTTGGACACCTATTTATATTTTTTAAATAAATGGCTAAAAATAACGCTTTCATTAGATACATTTCTCATTTTGGAAAGTAATCCAAACGCTATTTTCTCCTCATAATCTGCTTTTTTTATAGTTTGCAACTCACCACAAGTGGCATAATATTTAAGGTATTTCAGTATAGCCAAGTATGTTCAAAATTTTTATTAATAATTTAATAGAAGTTTATTTGCCTCCAACAATAAACGCTGTCTTTTGTTAAACTGAAGTGTGTATTTGTCTCCTTGTTAGATGACTTGGTTGTTTTTTGCTACAGCCGATGCTTCCACTTACGCTAGAATTTTTGCTTTCTTTTGAGTTACATTAGCCCGCTCTGGTTACTTTTTTAACTGCGGAATACAGATGGCCTTCATGATCCAGCGACGTGGTGAAATAAATTTGTAATATAAAAGAAAAATGGGTTTAAAATGCTTAGAAAACATTTGAGAAACAGAGGAATTGATGGATTGGGTTGAGGAGAAAGTGGAGATTTTAAAGTTGCTTTTTGATTTATTAAAATATTTTAATTAAAAATTCCACATCCGATTGGCTGGATGAGTAGAAGAAAATATATTAGAGCAGTTATTATTTGTGCAAATGTGCATATTATAAACATTATGCACTAAAATGTGAGAGAAAATGGCTATCTCCTGTGTGTCATTGTGTGAACAAAATGTAATTAGAAATGATGTGCTAATGCCTGACTGCATCTAGCTCCGATAGATTTATAACGGCAATAGTGGCAAGTTGGCCGATTAAATGGGTGAAAACCATAAATAAAAAATTGATTCACATACATGTAGAATTATGCCAATGAGTGCGGCAAAAAAATTGACTCTCTCGTTTACATATTTGTCTAAAAAATATAACCGACAGAATGCAGGAAACATATAATTAAATATTGCATTTTCATTATATTTCACCCAATAATTAGTACTTCAATGTTGTTGCTAATTCAATCTAATTTGGTATTGACAGCACCATTACCAAATGAAATGTAAAGCTGAGTTGGAGCAAATACATGATGCAATACGAATCAAAAACTGTAGCGGTGGACTAAGACAAAATAAACAACCCATGGTGTAAGTAATTCCCGAAGCGCATACCGCTAGTCATTGTTAGTAATGAAGCATATTCAATATTTGCCGGTATCCTCCAAGCAATAGGTTCGTGGTATGTGGACAGCGGTTTCGAAAATATGGCTTAATTCTGTCACCGATCTCACTGATCGATTCATCTTTAGATTACAAAATAAGATGATTCACGATCGATCATAAAATGTGGGTGGTAGCGCTAGCCTTTAATTCTTCGTGTTTTACACCTTTTTCTTTTTTCTTTTTCTTTCATTATTGTATTTTCGTTCATACCTACCATCGCCCTTCACTAAATTATAAACAGCATGGACGGCCCAAACAGTAGACAGCACCTGCGGGATATACTGAAACACCTTATTCTCGAGCCAACTGGCTTTACGCCCGAGCACGCAGCCGATGGCTTGCGCTCGATAATGCGCGGTGAGGCCAGCGATGCTCAGATTGGCGGCTTTCTGACAGCACTGCGGCTGCGTGGAGTCGACAGAGACCCCAGTATGATTGCAGCCCTGGCCAAGGAAATGCTCGGCAGCGCGCTCATCCCCTCGATAGAGACAGAGACGAAGACCAGACCAGGGTTTGGCATCCTGGCCGACATTGTTGGTACCGGCGGCGACGGATGGAACACATTCAACATCTCGACCACGTCCTCGCTGGTGGCCGCCGCCGCAGGTTTAAAGATGGCCAAGCACGGCAGCCGCGCGTCGTCGTCTAACTGCGGCTCTGCAGATTTGCTCGAGAGCATGGGCTGTGATCTAAACACTGTCGCGCCCTCTGACGTGGCCGGTCTCCTGGACAAGCACAACTTTTGCTTTTTGTTTGCCAGCACGTTCCATCCGTCGATGCGCTACTTGGCAAAGTCCCGCCGCGAGCTGGGGTTCCCGACGCCATTCAATGTGCTGGGCCCGTTGACCAACCCGGTGGTTCCTGATCGCGCGGTCATCGGCATCTACTCAAAGCAACTGGGCCCAGTTATGGCCGAGGCGCTGAGGATTCTCGGCCGTCGCAACTACGCTGTTGTGTGCGGCGACGAGGATCTCGACGAAGTCAGCATTGCTGGTTTGACGCATGTGTGGCACATCCAGGCCGACGGCGAAATCAAGAACTACACGGTCCATCCAAGCGACTTTGGAGTTGCCGCCCACCCGTTGTCGACGGCTGCTGGGTCCACGCTTGAAGAGAACAATGCCACGCTACGGCGGTTGTTGAGCAACGAGCTGAAGAAAAAGGACATCCCAATTCGTGACTTTGTTCTAGTCAACACTGGGTTTTTGCTGTACGTAGCTGGTGTTGCTGCATCGATGAAAGAAGGTGCTGCGATTGCCAGGCAAACTCTCGAGTCGGGCAAGACAAAAGAGCTGCTCGAAGACTTTGCCCAAGCCACCCAGGAGCTTAAGGCTGAGGAAAAGGCCACAGACACGCAGTTTTAGAAAATGGAATAATGAGTAGCGATCTTATCACAATAACGCTACAAGCTTAGATATACATTTTTTATATTGACAAGAATCCTCACAAAATAAACCATTTTTACTTCCGCTTGGGATTGATCAAGCTGACAATGTCGTCAATCAGCGCCACTTTAATATGAATAGCAGAGTTTTGCCGCGCTTGAGTGACAGTATCGGCGTCATCATCCTCGGGAATCACCTCGTCGAACAGTGTCACGGTGTCGGATGTGACTTCCATGGTAGCCTGATCTCCCAGACTGGCCTTGACAGCGTTTGCCAGCATGATCGCCTGCTGGATGGCAGCGCCGAGCCCGTGGATGGTAATTGATGGGAAATGCCGATCTAACAGCAGCTTCCTCGCACGGTTCAGCTGGCCGTTGAACTTGCGCCGCTCGCGAGTCACGTAAATGTCGGATCTGGATGTGGATGCCCGCATTGGCTTGCGCTTCTTCACCGAGCCGTTTATTCTGGGCCGCTTTTTGGACTCTCCTGTCGGCTGTGTTGCTTTGTCGTCCATGACAATGTCCATTGTGTGCGTTCTTGGAATGGTTGATTTGAGAAAAAGAACGTTTTTTGGAAGCAGTAGATGAATGCGAAATCACAGTGAATAATAAACGCCAAAATATTTGTTTTAACAAATAAGCGATCCTGCTTGCTATCGCCGGTTGCGGGATGGGCAGACGTGATCTGACCGGACACAAAAACAGCTTAAAATGGAACCGTCGCCAAGCACATTATGCAGACCAAAGAGATTTCTTTTTAATAAAAAAAAGTATCTTGACGCCTTCAACCTGTTAAGATTACACAGTAGCTGATGGAAGAAATATTGAGTCACAGCCGTGAAGCACAGATTCCATTTTTCCCTCTTATTTTTTGGGCAGTTTTCTAACCCTTCTTCCTACCCCCTGATCCCTTATGAGTGCGTCCCTGCTCAGAATTTGCATGATGATTCATATTGTTGCTTGCGCTGACGCATTACTTTGCGTCCCACTCCCTTTTTTTGTCGCGCAAATCTCGGCCCCAAAAGCCCTCCCTTTATTTTATTTTATTTTATTTTGCCTCGGGCAAAGTGTATAAAGCGTGCCAAAAGCCAATGTTGGCAAGGTTTCTTTGTCAACCACGTTTTGAATAAAAAAAATCGCCCCTCTTCTTTCTTGTAAATTTTTTTCTGATAACATTCATTTTATAAAACAAAAGCCATGTCTGGAACTACCGCTACTACCACCACCCACTTGTGGCTCCGCGAGGAAACCAAGCCCATGGAGCACCGCGCCGCGCTCTCTCCCGAGGTGTGCAAGAAACTGCTTGCCACGGGCAACTTTGAGATCACAGTTGAGGAGTCCAAGGAGCGGATTTTCGCCGACGCTGAGTACACTGCGGTCGGATGCCGTCTGGTGGCTGGCGACAGCTGGCGCGCGGCTCCCCAAGATGCCATTATCACTGGCCTGAAGGAGCTGCCCGAGAACGACACTACGTCGCTCCCTCACACGCACATCATGTTCGCTCACTGCTACAAGCGCCAGGGCGGCTGGAAGGATGTGCTTTCGCGGTTTGTTGAGGGCAACGGTCTTCTGTACGATCTGGAGTTCCTGAACGACGAGAGTGGTCGTCGTGTGGCTGCCTTTGGCTTCTATGCTGGGTTCACTGGCTCGGCCGTGGGTATCGATGCCTGGTGCCACCAGCAGCTGAATTCCGGCGAGAAGTACCCGGTTATCACACCCTACCCTAACGAGGATGTTTTGATTGCTGAGACCAAGGAGAAGCTGGCCAAGATTGGCAAGATGCCCAAGATCATGGTCATGGGTGCCATGGGTCGTTGCGGTAGCGGCGCTGTGTCGTATGCGCGCAAGGCGGGTATTCCCGAGGAGAACATCATCAAGTGGGATATGGCCGAGACCGCCAAGGGTGGCCCGTTCCAGGAGATCATGGACGTTGACATTTTTGTCAACTGCATCTACCTGTCGTCGCAGATTCCGCCGTTCGTCACCCAGCAGCAGATTGACGCTGAGCGCCAGCTGTCGGTTATCGTTGATGTCAGCTGCGACACGACTAACCCGTTCAACCCTATCCCCATCTACAACGTCAACACTACCTTTGACAACGCCCTGCTGGACATTCCGTCGACAAACGCCAAGCCCCTGCAGCTGTGCTCTATTGACCATCTGCCCACTATGCTCCCCCGTGAGTCCTCGAACCAGTTCTCCGAGGACCTGCTGCCCACCCTGCTGCAGCTGCCCACCCACACGTCTGCGCCCGTGTGGACTCGCGCCAAGAAGCTGTTTAACGAGAAGGTTGAGTCCATGGCGACTACCGACTAATAGGCGTATAGAAACAATTACCTTCCAGTGCTGGTTTTTTTAAAATAATAATTTTGTGTTTTACAATTATCTCTCCTCATACCTACCTCCCAAGCTGTGCCGTCTCGTTCATGAAAGCAGTACAAGGCATCTCGCAGAACATATACTTTAAACACAAAAGAGTCGATAATACAAGTTGTTTCCATGCACTCAAAATGCGAAACAAAACGAGGTATATTTTATTAAACGTGTTTAAAGAAGCTTGTGAAAAAATTAAATGAATGGTGGTGGTAGTGGTGGTGGATTATTGATACAACGGCGACGTAGGTAAAGTCATTTCATTTTTGGATGGGGAAAAATGAGCTCTCTGTTTCGCCAATGGGTTTCCATAAAAAATATAACTTAGTGGCCAACGATGTGGATAGTTTGGTAACTAGACGAAGCAGCAGGAACAACACGGTGATCGCCAAAGTTAGCAGCGGCATGCATGGAGTCAGCAGCAATGGCCTTTTCGTGGATCTTCTCGATAGCAATGTCCTCGTTAAACGTGATGTCACCGACAAAGGTGTCAACGGGAATATGCTCGAAGGAGCTCGTGACAGAGCCCATGCTGGATACACGCGGAGTATGAGCGAGGAAGCTGCGCTTAGCAAACTTTAAGGGCGACTGCTGGCTGAGCTTGGATGTGGTCTTGAACATGCTATACATTTTGAAAGTTATTTGTTATTCAATCTTTTGACGTTTGAGACTAGATTAGATTGGAATGGATATGTGTAGAACACAGCTGTTTTTTTTTATAAAAGGTGCTTTGGAAATGGTGGTGGTTGAAAAAGCGAGGTAGGTTGGTAAGAGAAACTGGCAAGGGTGTTTTTTGTGGTGGCCAGAACGGCGCTTTTATACGAAAAATAAAAGTTGGCATCCACATTCATCTGCATCAATTTCATCCTCACCACCAGCACTTCACGCTGCCTGTGTCTTGAAGCAAGTAAAGAGAGACAAAAAATACTTGAAAAAGAGGGGATACAGAAGGGGGGGGGTTCGCAACCAAGAGGGGAAGCGGCAGAAGGGGGTGGTTAGTGACTGCAGGCATGCGGATTATAAAAATACATTTTCTTCCCTTCTGTTTTTTTGTTTAGCAAGCTAGAGGATTTTTGTCCTTCCCTGTTTCTAGACTTTTGTTTTATTGGCGGAACGTGCGTCCATTTTTGGTATTTCAACAAAAAAACTACGAGTCACAAGCTTAAAATATATTATTTTCACGTTCCTAAGGAAATAATACCTTGTGTAAATATGCTCTATCATGAGCTAATCTTGTGAAAAAATAATGCAGTGGACTTTGTTTATCATATGGTGGTGGCCAATGCTTTTCGGGCATGCTGCTTTTGGTCCGCGTTTTTCTTCAATTTTTTCACAGCCCATTTTTGGAAATGCAGAAAACAGGCATCCCTGAGCCAGCACAGCCAGAGCCAGAGCCAGAGCCAGAGCCAGAATAATAAAAAGAACGGGGGAAAAGAGTGTCATTTTCTTTTCAATTTTTCAATTTTTTCCGTGAACGAAAAAAGTATTAATTTAGAACCAGCATGGCAAGATTGATTGGATGAAAGGGGATGGCTTCGAGCGGGTTTTGAGGACGACCGACAATACAAGTATGCATACAATCTGATATTGCATCAAACTGCGCTGGTCCACTGTCCCCCTCCTCCCGCCCATCAAGGTGACTGTTTTTCTTCTTGTGTACATATTATCTGGGCTGTACGCTTCTTAAAGATTTCTCCACGTTTGGAAGCACTAAAGGCCAAAACCGCCACGTGTTGTTTTTTATTTTTCATTCTGAACTTGGAAGCCATTTGGCAGTATAGAATACTGCATGCATATCTTATTTTCCGGAAATAACTTGTTCCATACAGAATCTCCCCACTCTCAAAATCTCAACACTGCTCCTCCCCCCCCCCCCCCGTCTTTTGGCAATAAAATTGAAAAGTGGAACGATGCTGACCTTTTTCCTAGCCCACAGATATACTACACGTGTACAAATGGTATGCAAATTGGAATAGCTTTTCCATCGATTGTGCTTTTTTATTTTTATTTATTTGATTAGAAGGAAAATTCCCAGAATGCCACATAGCGCCACTGCCAATACTGGTGTTTTTTACTCAATTTTTTTCTCACAGATGATCCATTAGAGAACTGCAGGTCATACCTTTTTATTTCCCGTCATCAGCGGTCATTGGCCAGGTATACTCCGTTGTCGGCCCTTTCCTGCAAAAAAACACGCTTTTGTTGGCAGCGACCTCGTGTCTCGCTGCATCTTATTCACTTTTTTGATTATATTTTATTTGCTGTCACAAGGATGCAACAAACAAAAAAGATAAATTGCCCGACAGAAAACGAATCAGTGGGTGGCCTGTTCGCGGATATTACACATGCACATTTGCGTGGGCAAATAGGACAAACAACATATTGATCACATTTGCATATGTCAGGCATATACAGTGCAATAAATCAATTGAATGCGTTGATTGCATTTCGTTTGCTTAAATTGAAAAATATATTTTCATGTCGCGGGTTTTTTATTTTGTGCAATTCAAAAACATTGCAGCATCCACACAGTGCAGCCAAAAATAAAAATATGGGCTATTTTATTGTTTTTTAAAGGCGTTGGTGAAGTTGCTTCTATAGAATGTGCCACATAAAAAGACGCTTGCATTTAATTTCGTCTATCAACAGAACATTCTCATAAACTTTTTTTTACTATCAGTGGCATTACTGATCTGCATTTGCAAATGCTGCTGCTGTTTATTAGTCGCAAATACAGCGCAAATAGAATTCACAAATATAAAATTAAATATTACAGCACGCGTGTGTTGTGACATTAAAATAAGCCCAGGCGGAAAAAAAAACCTATTCTTTGTCAAGCGCAATCACAGCACCCAAAGCACCTAGTATTGATGTGTTTTGCGGGAAAAGCGACTGCACTTTCCCAGCAGACCAAAACATCACGGCCCTCGCTACAGCATCTTGTATAATCCCCGACGCATCGCCCATTGCACCCTGGCTATTTGCTGATCCACTCTGGAAAAATCCGCCTGTAAACCATACCGATTGAGCGCCTGTCAGCCGGGCCTGGAATACTGCTAGTTGTCCGAGATTGTTGGTGATCATGCGAAGCAACGCGGCGACAATGTCGGCGTCTGAAAGATTAGGCGAGTCCAGCTTGCCCAAGAAGCCAGCGACCAGGTCGGGCGGCATACCGATCTCCTTGCTCGTCTCTATACCGTAAATGTCGCCAACCAGCGTATCCGCGCTGCCTGCATCGCCACTTGTATGTGCGGCCATCACGGCACTGTCAAAATTGGTGTATTTTGTCAGCCGCTTGACCAAGCCCCAGAAGGTCGCACCCCCGAGCCCACTTCCACTGACCCGCTCAAACTCGCCCTGCTCGTCGACACTTATCAGAGACACGCCCGTGCCAACGTTGCAGATAAGCGCCGGATATTCCACTTTACCATTGCTTGCGCCGCTCTGCAAGACATCAAACCGCCAGCCGCCCGCCACAGCCTTGAGCTCATTGACCATGTCCATTTCTACGTGCAGCTTGTCCGCAAGTTTGCTTTGGAATTTGTGCGCACCACCGCCGGTTGCCGCAATGTAAATCTTCGTCCTCTGAGTCACTTCTCCATGTGACAGGACTATCTTGTCGATTACTTGTTCAAGATCGCTAGTCGGAAATACAAGGACACGCAAAGCCGCTGCGCCCTTTTGCTGAGCACTGTCCATATTCGCAGTGTTGCCGCATTCGATTACCCGCGCTTGCCAGCCAGCCGGAAGTTTCACCTCCTCTTGCGCCTGTGGTACCTGAGCTCGAATATATGCCTCAAATGGATGCTGATCACTGTTTCCTTCTTTGGTTGTATTCTCCGAGCCCTCATCATGGCCAACCCCCGCCACGTCGTCGACCAGTACAACTAAAAAATCAATCTTATAAATACCATTTGTTTGTTGAAAAAAATGAGTGTGTATCTTGGCTTTTGATTAGGCATGTGAAGCAGTTAGTTGTAAAATAAGGGGAGGGGGGAAGGAGGCATTGTTTACATTTGCACCCCGGCCAAACTGGCTATATTATTTGATAGCATGTGCTTTTGTTTGCAAACAGCTTGTATATTTTTGGCTTACTTTTCACAAGAGAGCCGCCGATATCAATGCCGATATTCGTGCTCAGACGCTGGAAGCTGGTTGATTTAATTTTGTCCATTGTTGGCCGTCTCGGACTGTATATATATTAGTAAAAGCGTATTTATGACTAACGACAGGCAGTAGTCAAAATTAAAAAAAAAAAGTGAAAGTGAAAATAAGGGAGCTAAAAAGTTCAGTTCCTCAATCATGCCAAAAACTAAAATGTCATTTCGCAGCTGATTTGCACGCTTTCTTTCAGATGTTGTCATTGCTATCCGCTACACGCAGAGCCAATGATTAATCACCAACTTCTATGATCAAAAAATAAAAGCATGTGCTGCGCCCTTTTCAATTTTGTTTGCCGATTCTGGTTACTATTTTTCTTTCCTTCCTTGCCTACGCATACAATGAAAAAAGTAAAACAAAACATACAACCGTTGAGCAGCCTGATTATATGGAAGTAGATGTTGATGAAGACTCGTTTCATGATTATTAGCCTCGACATGCCGATTAACAGGGCATAGATGGTGGTACCATGTAGGATCAAATCAGGGGACACAATAACGACACCCTGATATACACCTTATTTCCATAATGCATATGCTTGAACATGCATATGCGAAGATCGTAGCCTTGACACGCCAAGACACCAGTCTGTCTACAGAAAAACCAGTTCTTACCAACAGAATGCACAATTGGTGAAGTGCACAATAAAGACAAGATACATATATAAGATGAGGCCAGCCCTAGTTCTACTTTTGATTCCATTGGTAATAAAAACCTTTATAAATCAACCAAACATACTTCTAACACTAGGCGACTAGTGCTTCACCCAAATCACCACCCTCTTATTATAACACAACCAAATATAATTTTCCATGCACTCGTTCGATTCTCTCTCTTCCTCTCCCCCTCACACACACACACATACCCCCTGCTACAATTATAACATCACACGTCAAATAAAATTAATACGAACCTCACTATCTAATGACCCAGCAGTTGGAGAATGTTAAAATGGGCTACAAAATTTACAACACAGACAGCAACGATGTGAGAGCTATGGATGTTATGTCTCAAGTAGACGCAGCAGCAGTGTCAGTAGCAGCGGTTGTCCATTACAATCAACAGCGCAGCTCCTCAGCCCAGCTGCCAGTTTCTGCAGCATACCTGCATAACAATCAGCAGTACTATGCCGGCCACCTCTCCAGCGTATCAACCCTTCAGTCACATAATGCAATGCCTGTCCATCCTGGTGGGGCTATTCCAGGTGACTTCAATCCAGATGGCAGCATCCCTGGCGGTATTCTGCCATACCCTGCAGCCACAGCAACGCTATCTGTGTTAACAAGTCAGCTCTACAGACAGAATCAGCCTGCCCAGTACTACTATATGCCCATATCCACTGGTCAATATTTGCACCCGTACATGTGCACTCCGCCACTCGAGGCTGCGCACGGTGCTGCTTTCCAAATCCAGACAAATAAAACCCATTCCGATTCCAACGTGGCAACAGCCATTCACTCGGTGTCAACAACACCTGCAACAGCGTCAGTTCAGGACCAATGTGCCAATACCATACTCGCCAATGGCAAGGGTAATTTTACAGACAACGCTATATCAGAGTCGCACATATCTGTAACTCACGGGAGACCAGCGTCACCAAAGCAGTCAATGATTGACACCATGTCTGATAATAACAATGATTCTGATGAAGACGCAATCGCTTTGGTAACACGTTTCAAGTCTGGTGACTCCTCAGAGCTTTGGCTTGATCTCTACAAGAATGAGGGCCAATCGGCCAATGGCTGGAGTGACAACAAGCTAGCAGCGAGACTCCAGGACCACCTGCCGCTCGAATTGGTCACGCAGCGGCAGTGGGCACTGGCAAAGGCTTGTGGCAGATGGAAGGAAGTCCAGGCATGCTTCATTGAGCAAGCGCATGAAGCCATTAACCCTTTTGAGGTGAGCAGCGATTTGCTGAGGATAATGCATAAGAACTGCCGCACATATGCGGAATATGGACACAGAGTAGCACATGCATTTTTCAGAATTTCGCCGCTAGCCTGTCCAGTTTACGAGCCGCGAGTTGTCCGGTAACTGCATCTTACCCATGCGCAATCCAGCTCGAGCAAAAAGGTTTTCCCACGACAGGCCGCAAAATAATGAAGTGGGCTGAGAAGAGCCCGGAGGCTCGCGAAATACCGGCTGTAACCCGGACGTCAACAAAGCGACAACGCGAGAAATACATGTCCGAAGAAGAAATGCAATCGGACCACTACGAAAGTTCGCACCACAGCCCGTCGCCATCGCCATCGCCATCTGAACACTCACTACGCCTGATGCCCGAACCCGACATATCACCCATTGTGTTTCCCTCGCCCTATGCTTCTGAGAGCAGTATCCAGTGCAAGTATTGTCGGCAGTTTGTCCACAAAATTCGGGATTGCCCTGACAAAGACTGTAAAGCCTCTTGATTTTACCGCAGCGGGATCCAGTTTGTTGGAATATCGCATGCATTAAGGACGAGGCTTGCCAACCAGCTGCGCATTAGTGACCGGCGCAAG
Source organism: Kickxella alabastrina (assembly GCF_025024165.1). Lineage (NCBI taxonomy): Eukaryota > Fungi > Kickxellomycota > Kickxellomycetes > Kickxellales > Kickxellaceae > Kickxella > Kickxella alabastrina. The sequence continues at coordinate 900,758 of NW_026251475.1, read as the reverse complement.
TTGCGGCGCAAGTGAATGGCATATTTCTATGTTTTTTGTTTACTTTAACAAAGTTTAAAAAAAGAGAAAAATATTATCTACAATTTGTCTAACAGCTTTATCGTCATCATGTCTGGCACTACACCTCTCTTCATCAGCCAGGCAACAATCTTGTAGTGCTTTTTTTGCACAGCATATCTTAGAGCCAGTGGTGTGAGCGGTGCGCCGGTCTTGACCAAGCGCCTAATTACAGGAAGATGGCCGTATACCACAGCCATCAACAGCGCCTTGTTGTCACGGCCGACCTGAGGATCCGCACCTCGCTTCAACAGCATCCTCACCAAGGTCAAGTTCCCAGCCTTAGCGGATAACAAAAGCCCTGTATTTCCACGCGCACCTTTGACCGACAACTTCATTGACAACAAACACTTGACAATATCAAACCGCACTTGGTTGCTGTCGTTTTGTATATTCGCGCGCTTTTGCTTTTTGGACAAATTGATATTCACCGGCATCTTGCCATCAGGGTCAAAGTGAAACAATCTGTTGGGTATTTTTAAATCGCCAAGGTTGTCCGACTTCAGTCTTTTGTGCTTCCCATTGTGCTTTGGCACGAGTTCCGCTTCATTTTTAATGATCTGATCTAGCAATTCGACGCTGAGAAACTTGTACGGAAGGGCACTGGCAATTACCTGCGTTTTTTCCCACATGCCCTTTTGTCGCACAAACTTGTAGCATATTCGCGGGGTTGTTTTCCGGAGACAGATGTATGTCCAGCGACATACGGTCACTAATGACTCGTTGGCTGAGATAATTAGAAGCTGGGTCAGCAGCTCGTACGGAAGGTCCGTGAGCTTGGCCATTGGCCTCAAGTAGTAGAAAACAAGACTGTAGAGCGAAATGCACAAATATGCATAAATATATGAATTGAAGCAAAAAATAAAATGAAAAAAAATACTTTTGAAAAAGAAAAAAGAAAACCCAAAAAAATTTTGAAGTGGCTTTCCATTGTGCGAATTGTTCATGACAAAAAATTAAATCAGTATTGAATCTACAACCCCCAAAATCGATGCGGCGATCACCCGGATCAAAGACTGGCTCAAATCGATACTGAGCTGGAGTGGCAGAAACGTGTGCACTGGGCATCCAATGGCGCAATGCGTATAACAAATATTCTAATATTCTAATATTGAATATTGATCAAAATGCACAGCTTTGCGAAATCGGTTGACAAGACCTTTATTGCTATTTGAAAACTGTGCACCTTATGGCTTTCGCATGATTGCACAACTTATTTTGATTTAATACAAACTTATTGCACATAGCAAATGTATAGCCATCAATATTAATTTTGATACGAAGACAAACACTTGGCAGGTATATAGATGCGGTCATGGAAACAATTTAATTAAATGAACGTATAAGTTTTTAGTATGATCATAGCGCTCAATAGTATCTTAAAATTTGGATTAAAATAACAATAATAGACTGCAGTTTAACACCCAGGGAACCAATGACCTATGGCATTGGTGCAGCTGTGGCTTCGGGCTTCTGGTTTTCAGTCTTGTCATCAATGCGCATGCCAGCAGTCATGTCTTTGAGATCCTCGGGGCTTGAAGACGGCGAAGCCGGAGCAGGCGTGACAGCAGGCTGCGGCGGAGAAGGGAGTGGTGAAGGGGCTGATAAGGAAGTGCGCTCTGTATCACCAGGCGGCAGCTGGTGCGTCTGCTTACTATCAGCATCAGTGATGGCATCAGTGGGCTCCGGTTGATTTTCAGCGGGATTTTCATGCGCAGTCTGAGGCTCAGGAGCAGAGTTGACCTCATCTACCAGTGACTCGGACTTGCCGGCAACAAATTTTGCGGGAATATTATCAAGGCCAATGCGCTCAGCAAGAACCCTGGGAGTGTTGGCCTTGCTCACCACAACAAACTTTTGCTTAGTATCTTCTGACAGCCAGAGACAAACAATGTTGAAAATGGTTTCACCCCAGCCAGGAACATTAGCGAAGATCTTGACTGCCAGGGTCTCTGGATAATTGTCCGACATCAGCTGGATTGTTGCCCTTGATGCCGCCTTGGCATCCTTGTCGTAGCTGAAAAGTCCCACACCGTCGTAGTCATGTACCTGGACCATATCAGCAACGTCGACAAAGTCGAGCTTGCGCATGCCACGCTCATGCAGCTGCACCCGCCATCTCAGGAAGCGGATCAGGTCGCCAAACACTAGAGCATTGTCCAAGTTGCCATATGTGTTGTACGTGACTGGCCGGCCTTCGCCGTCATGACCGTAGACATAGCCAACCTGGCCGAAAACGTCCTCAGGAAACTCCTCCTCCAAGATTCTGTCAACGCGGAACTCGGCGCGCCACATCAAAGTGCTCTTCAGCATATTGGCGGCAAGTTCTACGTCATTGTTGCGGGCCTTGATAAACTTGTTCAAAATGACATCGATGCGCAGATCGTGCGAGTCCGCAGCAGCCTCGGGTGTCGGAACAAGGGGGACACCCCATATTGAGGAGCTGACGGGTAATTCAGACGCTTCCTCGGCCTCGCGGACAATGCTGGGCAGCTGCTTGCGCAGCTTGGCAATGAGCTGGCTCTGGCTGTCAGTGAAGTGCTGGGCCTTGCCGACCTCAGTCGCAGCGGGGGTGATGGTGGTATCTGCCATTATGGAAGTGTAGAGCTAGCACAAGTTATTATTATGAGATGAATTAAAAAACAGTATTAGGGCTGGCAACAAAAAAGTAATAAAAAACCAAACGAACAAACGAATGAAAAGGAAGGGAAAGGAAAAGAAAGGCCAAGGAATGGAAGGGGAAAGAAGGAGTCCAGCGCGAGCAAGTATCACTGGACCAGAAAAAAACAGCAACATCATTCTCAAACTAATAGACATCATTCGGATTAGGCGCCAAACACACACATAAACACACAATGTGCCCGGTCTGTTATATTGATGCATTTCGCCCCGTGGTCTTGCATTTGGCAATACAGAAAAGGGAATATGGACAACAAACACGGATTTAATTATTCTATAATATTCAAATCAAGTTTTTGCTTCGGGCCTTGTCGAGCGACCTTTGGCGCTGGGCAGCGCGCTTGGCCTTCTTCCCCTGGTTCTTGCTCAGCGGCGGCTCTTCCAGATTGGCTTTGAAATGATTGGCAATGGATTTCTCGTCGAGGTCGTCCAGACACAACCGGCCAAACAGACCCTGGCGGTATGTCCGGAGGAAGTAATGCAGCGTTTTGTCCACGTCAATTTCGCCGCCATGCCGCAGAGCGCCGATCTTTTTGGCCAGCTGCTCGACTAGAGTATTCACGTCATCCGTGGGCTCGTCGATCCCAAGCACCGCGCAATAGCTATAGTGTTAATTAATTTGATGGCTTATCTGATGCTGGATTAGATACAAATGTTGCTTTTGGGCATAATTTCGGAAACTGTGATGATCATAATGAAAATAATGAAAAAATACAACTTACTCCAAATGATCCATGCGGTTGAGTCGGAAGAGCAGGTAGTCTGCAAGCACGCTCTCGTCGGCAATGTTGTCCTTTATTCCACCTACAAATAAAAATAAAAATACAATGCAAATGATGTTCAATGACAAATTATAAATATGAGCGTTAACAAATTAATACTGGCGTGGGTTATTTCTATCTTTTAGCAGCATTCGAGGGACATGTTCAATTGCACCGTTGCACCGGTTGTCTTGGATTTTTCTTTCCAATTCTTACCTGAAAGTGCGACCTTAATTGCGGTCAGCGGATCGGGGATATGGGGCATCATTACGCCCGGAGTATCCAGCAGATACACGACCGGTGACTCCAGCACTTTGATCTTGCTGCTCATAGCTCTGGTGACGCCAGGTTTTGCGCCGGTGCTCGCAGCCTTGCCCTTGTTAATTCCGACTCTGCGCAGCGCATTGATCAAGGATGATTTGCCAACATTCGGCATTCCCACGACCATGACTGAAAACTGCGGGTATTTGACCGGGTCGCTGCGAGCGATATCCGTAGCAGCATTCAGAATCTGCCGGACAGTGTTGTTGACGGTGGTGTCGGTAAAGATAGCGCGCTGGTTGCGCTTTGCCATCTCGCGGCTCACGATGTTCTGGATGTTAAGGGGTGCCAAATCAGCCTTGTTGTAAACCACAAGGCGGGGCTTGCCGCAGATTATCTTCTCAAACTGCGAATTGATGGAGGAAAGCGGAATGCGGGCATCGCGGGTCTCGACTATGAGGTCGACGGTGCGCATTTGGTCCTGCATCTGCTTGATGCCTTTGGCCATGTGCCCGGGAAACCAATTGATGGTCTTTTCGTTGGTGAACTGCGTGCGCGTCAGATTGAGAATTCCCTTCAGCGCCGACATGTTAAATGTGTGTGTGTGTTTTATAATTGATCCGCAAAGGGCTTGAGATTCAACAATGGACGAGCGAGCATATAAAATGAAAAGTTTAAAATCGATGCAATCTGTCCAGGCGCACTCTTTTTTCTTACATACGCGCTATTCATAATATGAAGAAAATAAAATATGGGTTGGTATATTTAATATTGCGCACTACCTACGCTGACTTGCGGTGGATCCAACGGAAGTACCTCTTCCAGACGCCCGGGCCGTCGGCAGGGAAAATCTCAACATCACCGGCACGCTCCAGCTCAATCAGCGTTCCTGAGACCAGATCAATGTCCATGAGCTTGACCCACTTCGTCTTCTTGTAATACTTCCATCCAAGCCAAAAGATCAAGAACAGCGGAATCGCCAGGTATGTGGAGACGAACGACAGTGCATCAAACGTGGGCCAGATGGTGCCGTAACCCTGGCCGATAATAATGATGATGAGCAGGCAGCATGCGTAGATGGGACCAAAGGGGAACAATGAGGCCATGTATGGCAGATCATCAAGGTCATAGCCCTGGGCAACATATGCACGGCGGAAGCGCCAGTGGCACAGGGCAATACCAACCCAGAAGCCCATCCCCGAGAGACCCGACAGGTTGATGAGGAACAAGTACACCTTCTGGTTGCCTGCAAGCGAGATGCAGAAAATAATGGTTGACCACAGCGTAGTAAACACAAGAGCCCACAGGGGCACGCCATTCTTGGTGATCATGCGGAACAACCGCGGCGCCTTGCCCTCGTTGGCCAACACCCACAGCACGCGCGTGCTGGCGTACAAGCCCGAATTTCCGGCCGACAGAATAGTGACAAGCACAACGGCGTTCATAATGTGGGCAGCCCAGTCAGCACCAGCCTTCTGGAACACCAGGGTAAAGGGGGAAATGGCAATGTCACTGACACCAACTGCGTTGACCAGGTTCTCGTCGTTGTTGGGAATGATCAAACCGATAATCAAAACCGACGAGATGTAGAAAAATAGGATGCGCCAGAACACTGAGCGGATTGCCCGTGGAACATCGCGCCGCGGGTTAGCGCTCTCGCCGACAGTGACGCCAACGATCTCTGTGCCCTGGAATGAGAACGCCGCGACAATGCACGCCTTGAGGATGCCCACAATATGGTCCTTGAAGGGCGCACCTTCGACGTGCCAGTTGCGCGCGCCGATAAAATCGCCGCCAGTAACACCAGTGATTGTGAGAATTCCAACGATAATGAAGATAAACACTGTCAGCACCTTGAGCGCGGCCATCCAAAACTCAGACTCGCCGTAGCCCTTGACCGAGATTGCATTGAGGAGGAAAATCACGACCAGCACGATAAGGCTCCAGATGACGCCCGTCAGGTTTGGAAGCCAGAACTGCACAATCATACCGCAAGCTACTAGCTCAGACCCCACTGTCAACATCCACGAGTACCAGTAGTTCCACCCAAAGGCAAACCCCAAGGCCGGATCCAGGAACCGCGCTCCAAAGTGATTAAATGGGTCGGATGTCGGGATAAATGTCGACATCTCGCCCAACGACGTGCAGATGAAAAACACCATAGAGCCTATAAACAGAAACGCAACCAGAGATCCTGCGGGTCCAGCCGACGCCAGCGTGGAGCCGCTACCGATGAACAGACCCGTGCCGATGGTGCCACCGATAGCGATCATGCCCATTTGTCGGCCTTTAAGCTTTCGCTGCAACTTTGGCTGATGATTCTCGGTCGCCTCTTTGCTGCCGATAGAAGGTTTTCCCCTGAAGCTGCTGCCTTCGGACAAATCGGCAAAGTCGCCCTGGTTGGTTTGATGTGCCGACGAGTTCAACGGTGCGCGGTAGTGCACGCTCGATGTCGACGACTCAGCTTCGGCAATTTGGGACGGCATTGTTATTTCAACAGTATTGTCCGCGCGTTAAAATTAGCGTTCGGAACCGTGGCGCTTTTGTTTTGTAATAAATCTGCTCCCTTCTAAGTTGATGATATACAGTATAAAATATGTCAAAATAAAAATACGCAATAAAAAATTCCGTCTAATATTTGGACAAGAAAAAGTGAGATAAAAGAGGGAAAAGAGAAACCCAATACTGAAAATTGGCAGTAGTATTTCACTGTCACACGGTATCAGAAAAAGTTATTATTGTTGTTTGTCGCCGCGAGTGTTCTTCACATTTTGACTGTTCAAAAAATTATGCTTGATTCATCACTACACTCTAAAAATTTTGTCAGTTCACTCAAAGTGTTACCAAAGTTTAGGTTGCAACACACACAATCCGTACATCCATAAAATTTATTTTGTCAAACCAGACTCTATTTGGTAGGATGTAATTTCCAAATATGTAATGTTTTTATGATAATGACCAAAAGAGGAAATATCTAATCAATATTTTTTGCTTGCTATTAATGTCTTCCTTTCTTGAAAAATCGCTCAACAAAAAAATAGTACTGAAAACTCTAACAGCAAACAGCGACACAACATATCCAATGTGCCTCATGTCTTGTTTTGTTTCAGCCTCTTTATCCGAAAATATAAATGAAAAACATTGCTTAGACAAGCACTGATTTCGGCAGCATTCATCTCACTTGATCACAACCGCACCGCCGGCGACACGGCATGGCATTTATGTTTGGAGGTTCACATACAAAGTTAAACGTGGTGGTTATGCCTTTTTTGGGGGAGGTGCTAATGTTGCTGATAATGAAAAGCCGAAATTTCTAAATATGGAAACTTCATGTGCTAATATGGACTAATGGAGGCTAATATGACCAGCCCGAACCTCCGCATGCACTCAAACAAAACAAAAGAAAAAAGAAAAAAGCTAAAGAAGGCTGCTCTGCGTGAATAGATGGACGTATTGGTATGCGGTGTGGCGATCGGTCATCCGGCAAGGATCCAGCGATGCCCTGCGATAGTCAACGCCGTTGTTGGTGTCTACCTGTGCGTCTGGCGGCAAAATCATAACGAGAAGTTCGCGCATCAGCCCCCTGGTTTGTTCGGGATTTGAGCACGGCAAGTAATTGATTTCAATAACCAGCCCCTTGTAACTCGTTCCCACCATTAGGTTCCCCGTGCGAATAACCCAATCGTCGCCCTCGTAGCTGTAACCTTCGATGCGCGCAGATTGCCGCGGCGTCCACAGGTTCTTGAGCCGCAGAACGACGGACTCCATCTCCGGCTCTGCCTCGACCACAACGCGGTTGCTGGCCATTACGAAAAACTGCCTCCTTTGTGCGCCCTGGCCGCGAGCCACAAGGTACATGGATTGGTCCGAGGCTGTGCCGCGTGCCTCGGTACGTGTTGTTTCGGTGTCGCTCGATACTTTAAGCCCTTGGAGCTCGACAAAGTTGTGCTGCGAGTGGAATAGCCGCGTGTCCATGCTCCATCTTCCCTTGAGTGTGGCGCGCAGGCCGCGCAAAAGCCGCTCTTGGAGCAGGCCCAATGATGCTGTGCCCTGTGCGTCCTTCCACCACAGTACCCATGTTGACCCAGCCATAGTGACTACTTGTTATTTTGTTATATATGTATGTGTAATAGAGTCGAGAGCCCGGGGGAAAATATAGTAGAGAAAATGATGTTTGACATACGGTTCATTATTTTGGATGACGACTGGAGTCTTTGCAGCGTGTGTTGTGCGCTTGATTGGTATCGTCGGCATTTTGGGATTGTTGGATTTAATTTGTTGGATCGAGATTATAATCACTGGAAGTGTGTCGAGAAAAAAAAGCAGGCAAAAAAAATTGTTTCCCAGAAATAAAGTGTAGATTTTACATTTCTCCCTTTTTTTGTTTGACAGCCTTGTTTGAATCGACCTCTACTCTAATTTCAATACTTGTATAATCCCAAAAAGCGCTTGCAATGTCAGAAGCTGCAGCGATAAACACGGCTGATACAGCCGTTATAGATACCACAGCGTTCCTTGTGCCCGAACAGCAGGAGCAGCAGGAGCAGGAGCAGAGCTCTCAGGCTGGTGATATCACACAAGAGACAGCGCCGGCCGAGTCTGCCACCGTCGACACCACGCAAAAGAAAAAGAAGAAGAAGAAGAAGAAGAGCAAGTTCATTGGAGTGGACCAAAACGACGGCAAGCCTGTAGTCACCCTGGTCGTCGACACCAACCCCTTTGTCAAGGGCCTGCCGCTAGATCACATTGCAACCAAGTTTGTCACCGCCCCGGATGTTGTCCGAGAGCTCCGCAGCAGGGCTTCCAAGGACCGGTTTGAGGCGCTTGAGCTGAAGTTTGGCGTTGATATTCTGACTCCCGATGCCGAGAGCATGCAGGCCGTCTGCGACTTTGCCAAGAAGACCGGAGACTTTTCCACTTTGGCTCTGGCTGATCTCAGGGTTATCGCCTTGGCATTCATGCTGGAGAAGAAGGCCAACGGCATGCGCCACTTGAGGCTGGAGCCCGTTGGCGACCAGCCAAACATTTCGGATCGCAAGATGCTGGAGTCAGCTGAGATTGCTGGTAGCAACGAACCCGGCCACGATGACGAGATTGTTGCGGGCGAGCAGGCTGGCGAGCCACATGTCGAGCAGCCTATGAAGCTTGCCGAGGCTGAGATTCAGCAGAGCATGGAGCAGCTGAATATTGATGCTGCGACTACTGCAGATATCGCTGAGACCAACGAGCAGACAGAAACCCCTGAGATCTTCGAGAGCATCGATGCCATTGAGCCCACTCAGCAGACAGAGACCGCCGGGGAAGGCGCTGTCGCCGCCGATGCTGGTTCCGAAGTGCTCCAGAGCGTTGCCAACGACGAGTTTGATGTTGGCTCAGACGAGGAGTCTGATGAGGATGGGTTTGACGACAACTTTGGCGCCAGCGACAACAACCAGGACAGCAACAACGGCGCCGATACGGACGATGGCTGGCAGGTTGCCGGCCCAAAGAGCAAAAAGCGCGTCGAGCACGTTGACGAGTTTTTCAACGGCGGCTGGATTACACCCAAGAACGTCAAGCAGCATCTGGCGTCCACCGCCATGGGCATGAAGGAGACGCACGTGGAACAGCCCAAGCGCGTTATCAAGGTGGCCTGTGTGACGTCCGATTTTGCCATGCAGAACGTCATGCTCAAGATGGGCATCCACCTGGTCACCCCCGACGGAGTGTCAGTCAGCCGCTTGCGCACCTGGGTGCTGCGCTGCCACGCATGCTTCCACCTCACTGGCGACATGAACAAGCAGTTTTGCACGTCGTGCGGCCACGCGACGCTTAAGCGTTGCTCCGTCACCACCGGCGCGAACGGCCGCCTGCAGGTACACCTCAAGTCCAACTACCAGTACAACCTGCGCGGTACCATCTACTCTATGCCTAAGGCCCGTGGTGGCCAGCACACCCAGCGTGACATTATCACCCGTAGTGACGATCGCGCGTATGTGCGGGCGATGACTTACAAGGAGCGCATGGAATTGAAGTCGAACGCCGGTCTGGGCGGCTCCAATTCGCTGACGGATCCGGATTTCATCCCGGGTCTTCTTTTGGGAAATGCCCTGGTTGGCCACAAGGGCTTTGGCGTCCATACTGATGCCCGCGGCATGCCCATGGTCTGCCGCAACCGCAGGAACCCAAACACTGTCAAGAGAACAGGAAACCGCAAAAACAAGAGACGCGATGACTAGGCTGGATCTGCTTTACTTCAGTCAGTTATTTCGAATCCAAAAAATATTATTTTATTTTACTCTATCGCCAAATCTTTGAAACATACACTGTGCGTCTGTTTTTTTCTTCTCATCAACAAATTGCAGCAGAATGCGAAAGTGCGTTTGTATCATGCTCGCAAGCGCTTTGTCATTTCTAAGCGTGATTTCAGGTTCCTTGAAGCGCATAATCCATTACAGAATCCGGAAACACGCTCCATTCGCTTTTTTGCTTTGTTGATGTTTAGCAAAATAACAAAATAACTTGAATTTTCCTTCTATTTTATATTTTCTACTTTCTGCCTACAGTACTTGTTCAACCAGAAAAGCCATGCCACACCAGTTCTCGGTCTATTTCAAAAACAAAGGTGTCTATGTGGACTACATCCAGGACATCACTTCCATTTACACATTCGTCGATACAGTTGAGGATATCAGGGCGCATTACAACACACCTGAGGATGACACGGAAACTGCGCTGTATTACCTGAAGAAGGGCACACTCGAGATAGTCAAGGTCGATCCCCTGAAGACCCCATTGTACAATATTGCCAAGTATATGGTCAGCAAGAACAAGATATACTGGGGCAAATTCGAAACCCTGGTCTACGACTCTACTGCTCACCCTGAGGACGGTATAAATGAGGCCATTTTACCAGGCCTTCCCACTGAAGAAGATATGAGGCCTGCGTTTACACCACTGTCAGAGCCGTACCCGCAGCCGAATAAATGCCCTTGCTGCAGCCATATCTCTGCAACTGAGAGCAGTGCAAGTGTTGTAGTTGCTGATGCAGCCAACTTTTGACCTTGATGTTTTTTCTTTACTTAGTTTTGTACCAAGTTCTACATGCCATCAAAAAAATATACGGCGCACTTTTGCAATGACACACGCACACAATGTTTGCAATAAAAGTTAATGATACTTTTTGTTCATAGTGCAATTAACATACTGGCCAAAGACATTGTACATGGGTGGAGGAGCTTGGAAGAATGATGCGTGCATAGAATTTTCATTTATTGTGGGCGCCAAAAGTAATGTTTTATATTTGCAAAGGCTGCTGTTAATACTGTCATCTTTGCGGGCATTTTGTTTGCGTGTACCAAGACCAGTCATTTCGGATACTGATATGCCTAAAATGGCAAACAACAATGCTCATATGGTTTATTATTAGCTTTTAATTCGGCGCTTTAGACCTACCCCTTAGCGCACACGAGCAAGTATGTAATAGCGAGATGCAGATTGCAGGGTAAACAGCTGCGTGCCGATGCATTTAAATGTGAGGATGCTACTGCACACGCACACACTCACAAAATTAGATACCAATGCCACCAGTGCAAAATAAGCTAATTGCATGCTGACTGATGCATGGCCCCCTTTTTTCGTTGCTTTGGTTCATCCAAGCGTCTATGATTCTCACACAAAGATGCCGTTGTTTTGTTTTTGAGTTTCATTTTTGGCAGTCATTGTATTGGGAGTCACTGCTTGTTGAAAAAGAAGAAAAATCAACCGCATTATTCAAAGGTTCATTTATTACTCTGAATTAGTCACGCGTAGTATTTGAACGCTTGAATGCATGCGCACTGTTTTCGTTCATATATGGAAATTTTGGTTTACGTAAAAAGAGAAATGACAACCACCGCCACTATAAAAGCACAGTAAATTGGCGCATCAACAAAAAAAACTCTGCCTCCTTTTCTTACTGCTTTAAAAAAGTTACTCTTTACTCTATCATACGCAGCCCTGTTTTTCACTTTTTAGTCAATTTTAAACACCAATACTTTTATAATTATTTTCTTATTTTTTGTATTCAAGTAATAATGCAGCGCACGATCACCAACATGACTTTGCAAACCGCTCAAGCCGATGTCCGTCTTTGCCGGGACTACCCGTATCCTGTCATCGAGGATGATACCAAGTAACTCTCGAAAGAACGCTAACTACAGCCCTCCAACCTTGAGACGGACGATTCTATTTTTGGCAATATCATTACAATATTTCACAAGCAAAATATCACAACTTTCGATATGCCGCGATTATAGTTGCTTTTTCATGACAATAATAAATAAATAAAATACCCATTGACGTCGATTTGACATACGTGCAAGAAAAAATGACGAGTATAAATAATAGAAAAATGCCAATTAGTTGTACTTTTTTTGCACAGAGTTGCAGTCCATCCGGCGCATCACTCGCGCCAGGCCTGGTAGAACTTGTTCACCGACAAGGTCAGCTCCTTCGAAAAGACATCAGCAATTCCCGGAATCTCGTGCTCAAGGCGGCGAATAGTCTCGGCCAGCGTGCAGTATGCAGCCTTAGCCTGAGTGTTGCTGGTAAGTTTTTCCAAGCGCACCAGAGTGGGCATAAGCACATTGTGGTATAGATCCTCGGGAGTGTTTTGCCTGCTGACGTTGGCAGAAGCAGAAGCAGAGGTGCGTAGCGGTTGGGGGTTGTGGACAGCCATCTTGGACTGATGGGATGATGATGGGCGGCTGCCAGGAAGCTGCTGCTGAGAAGGCGGGGTGCCGGATGCAAAGCCAGGTCCCAAGTTAGAGCGCTGGCCGAGGTTCACGGGGCTGGCGTTGTTCAAGTGGCGCGGCTGCATGCTGGGGCTGGGCGGCGGGATGTTGGAGCCAAATCCGCTGGGCACGCGGCTGCCCGAGACACCCATACCGCCGGAGTTAGATGCCGTGCTGCCGCTGCGCGAGCGGTTTCCATGGGCGGCGCCAATGGGCGGCGGGGCCGGCAGTGCCGACATGTTGTTGGATCCGACTGATGACGACGACGCAACACTAACAGAAATCGAGGATGCAGACGGCATATGCATATTGTGACGCTGCTGCTGCTGCTGCTGCTGTTGCTGCTGCTGGGCGGTCTTTTGTGGCACTGCTGGCAGCGACTGACGAACCGAGTCAAAGTCCCAGATTACCTGCTCCTCATTATCGCCATTTGCACCCGCAGACTCAGCCTTGGGGCGGGACTCTGGCACGGTCTTCTTCCAATTCTGCCACCGCTTAATCAAATCAGTCAGATGCTCTGTGCGCTTAGCCGACCGAACGAACTTGTGCTTAAGAAGCTGATCGGCCGTTGGTCTCTGCGTGGCGTCCTTTTTCAGGCAAAGGCTGACAAACTCTTGGAAAGTCTTGCTAAACTCAGCGCCCAGCTCTGGCGGCTCGTTCTTTGGAATGACAAAGAGGACCTTCATCGGATGCAGCTCGGCATGGGGCGGCTGTCCTTTGGCAAGCTCAATGGCCGTGATACCGAGCGACCAGATATCCGCCTTGTAGTCGTAGCCGGACTGTTTGATCACCTCAGGCGCCATCCAGAAAGGTGTTCCAACAAATGTGTTTTTGCGCGTCAGGGTCGCTGTGATCTGTCCAGAGACGCCAAAGTCGGCGAGCTTCACGTTACCCTGGCTGGTTAGCAAGATATTGGCGGCCTTGATGTCGCGGTGAATCTTGTTCTCGTGGTGCAGATAGTTCAGACCCAGGAGCATTTCGCGTAGGATGATTGCAATGTAGGTCTCGCTGACACGCCCAGGCTTCATCAGGTCGGCGCATGAACCACCGCCGCAATACTCCATAACAATCCACAGCTTGGACCCGTCCAGATAAGAGCCATAGTACTTTGTCACCGACGGGTTGTCCAGCTGCGACAGAATGAAAATCTCCTGCTGAATGTCCTCAATCTCGTCTTCGGCGCTCTCAAGGTCAATGATTTTAATTGCCACCTGTCGCTTCGTGCGGTTATCAATTCTACAATCTTGCGCGCGCAGTTGGATCGATATAGTAGGGTGAGAGAATATGTGTGATGACCCCATCATGCATCCCACAGAGTTTAGTTTATTGTACACAAAGACGGTATAGTGCGGAATAAAACATCCACTCATTAATTCTGCTACACTTACCCTCTGAAAACCTCGCCAAAGGAGCCGCGGCCGATTTTCTCTTGCTTTGTGAAGAGGTCGTTTGGGTTCTGGGAGCTCGACTAAGTGGTTGGTGATTTTTTTGTGTGAATTAGTAAAGTTTGTCTGAATGCAGCTGTATGCTATATTAAATGATACATTCCATGGAGGTGGGCTGGCGGGGCTGAGTTTTAAAGTACAAACATAACCACAAACACCCACATACGATGTTGCTGTCGCTGCTGCTCTTATTATTCTTATTCTTACCATTTCTTTTGAGAAGATTCAAATTCAAGTCAGATGCAGAATATTGTTTTTAAATGTAAATAAACAAACAAAACGAAGACTTTTGCTTTTATGTCTGATGCGCAAGGCTGATAAACGAATAAATAATAAAATTAAATATCAAAAAGACAATACAAGTTGGAGAAAATGAAAAGTGCAAAAAAGTTAAACAAATAAGAAAAATTACGAGGAAGAAGAGAGTGAACCCAAAGTGTCGTGTTTTCAATAATTTGTTTTTTTGAGCTTTTGCAAAGGAGAAAATGTTGCGGGAAACAAAATAATTACAATGTGCCGTAGCAGCAGATGTAGCGTAAGGTATTAGAAAGAGTGTCACTCCTTCCGTCTTTCTAAATGTCAGTATAAAGCTGAAAAAGGCAAAACTGGGATAATCATTTTTTTGCTGCCAAAGTTTGTCTGTCTGTCTGTCCCTTTGTCTCTGCCTTTGGCTGGAAACGTAAACAAATAAAAAAAAGTCAGCAAAGTCAGTAATTTTTTTTAAACAAAGAGGGGCAGAATCTCAATTCAAAAAATGCTTTGTTTAAATAAAGACCATTGCTCCATAAAAAATTTAAACATCAACAACAATCGATGCGTTAACCAGCTTGGCCTCCTCAATTGTCTGCTCAACAATGTCGGCCAACCGGTTGCCCATGAACAAAACCTCAGGCACTTCAGCGGCGGCTTCAGGAATCGCAGTCTTCAAAAACTGGAAAATAGACGAAACTTTGCTAGACTTTGCAAACCGTCTGACCACACGCTGTCCATTAGGGAACCGCAGCTGGATGCGGGTGACTGAGGGGCCGAGATCAGGCTCTACCGGCACAATATTTGGCAGAGCTCTGTACCAGGCACCCGGGCCCATGTCAACAGCCTGCTGCACTGGAGCCGCCACAGTTGTCGCGTGCTGCGTGGCCATGCGCTCGTGTGCCGCCGACACGGAATCGACATCCATATCGTCGTGGTCGTCGTCGTCAACCTCATCGTCATCGTAGTCTTCGGATCCGCTCGAGATTGTGTGAATCTCGCTGTAACTGTCGGAGACGTCGTAGTCAGAATCTGCCTCTGAGTCCGATCCAATGTGGATCGCGCGACTGCCGGAATTAAGCTGGGGCTGTGCGTCGCTGCTTTCCAACTCGCTGGCAGCAATGGCAGCGGCAAGCTGCTCCTCCTCCGTCATATTGTGGATTGTACCAAACCCGCGCGCACTCGCCGCGCTACTTCCACTTGCTGCTGACGGCTCCTGCCGCAATGGCAGCGGGTAGTCCATGACAAAGTTTGATATGTCCTCGAGAGTATCCGTAACATTCTCGAAACGCGTAAACGTGCGCTTCATCTCGCCCGTCTTGGGGTCAATGACGCCAATGAAGGGGAACGAGTGAGCGGCGTACATGTTCGTCAGCCTTGCGCCTTCAGGCGTCTCGAGTGAAGTTTGGAAAAATACAAAATCTCGGGCGACCACGTCCTTGACAAGCTGCTGGCGCCAGATGTCGCGGTTGAGAGCTTGACACCGGAAGTCCGACACGTCCTGAATATTGACCATCACCCATTTGCCAGTCTCCCGCGCCGCCAGCCGCGCCGAACTAAAGTCACCCATATGCATGATTTCAAAGGGCGGCTTGAACAGCTCGGCTAGCCGGCTGCGCCGCGATGTCGCCGATGCAGCTGAGGTAGAGTCATCGCCTGCTATTTCAGCTGCCTCTTGCGCAAAGTCTCGGAATGGCACGCGGCCAACAGCCCCGGCCTGGTTGAATATCGACCTAGTAGTGCCGCGCGAGTTGCTGTGCGCGTACCCGCCGTACATGCTGCTGCTGATGCCGTGCCCGCCATAGCCGTCGACAAGAACATCTCGCCGTGCGGCAATGGGTGCCCTCACCTCATCATCTATGAATCTGTTTGTGTCCGCTGCTGCACCTGCGTCTGCAGCTGCCTCCTCTGGCGCTGCAGGTGCCGTGCTGGTGTTTCCATGCAAAGGTTGACCGCCATTCTCAAAGTACAACGAAACTGCTTGCTCGACATTGTTGTCTGAAACCTAATATTTGGCAAAGAGAATACAGGACGTTCGAACGTGTGAAGATAAAAAAGTTTCAAATTAGCGCTTTTCGCTTTGAAAAGGCGTATCGATTGAATTTCAAAACGAATCCACGTTGCAACGCATGACTAACCTGAAGGTATCCCGCCGCCACATCGGGCTCGGCGCCCGTCACCGCACAAAAGTTCTGAACTAGCTCGGAATCCATAGTTGTATAAGTGTAAAAGTGTAAATGCGTATATTTGTAGTCGTGTGAGCAAGAATAAAAAATAGTAAAAATTTTGTAATTTGATATAAAAAAGAAGCTAAAGTGAAAATATTGAGACAGCTGCACCAAAATGAGCCCTGATACAATTATATCCGTGTCAAAGGCTAAGTTACAAAATAATCCCAAAAAAAGCTTGGCTACTAAAGCTCCCTTTGTAAGTGAAAATTTTTTGCACTCATATTCAGGCAGTGCTAATGTACAGAACGTTGTTGCCGCGAATAAAGGCGTCTCCGTAGCGGTTGCGCAACTCTCCATCCACATACTCCTCGGTTTGCTCCAAGGCAATGTTCATGTATCCGTCCAGGCACGCCAACACACCCTTGTAATCAATTCCTGAGTTCAAACGCACAAACACGCGCTGCCCTAGGATAATGTTGAGAAAGTCAGTCGGCGACTTTTTCGTGACCTGCTGTTGGTGTTGCTGTTGGTGTTGCTGCTGCTGTTGCTGTTGCTGTTGCTGTTGCTGTTGCTGTTGCTGTTGCTGTTGCTGTTGCTGTTGCTGTTGCTGTTGCTGTTGCTGTTGCTGCTGCTGCTGCTGCTGCTCAGACATTTTAAAAACGGTACGTGTATTGTATAAAAATAAAGGTATTGGATGTATGACGCAAGCAACTGGACTTTTAAAACGAGCCTGGGCCATAAAAAAGCGCAGATTTTGCAAGTCATCAACCTTTTTGAACCTTGAGTAACATTTGGGTTTTCCACGTGTATTTAACTTTTTTTCTTCGAAAAGCCAAAATTTTGCCTTCCCCACAACCAACAAAAATCGGAAACCCCCAAGGCCATGTCGCTGTTTGCACAAACTTTGGGTGCAACTTTTTCTTTTCATCTTTTCAACTTTTCGTTTTCTTTTAAATTCAAATAAACACTCACGTTACAGCCACTAATTCAGCCTTGTCTGCAGCCTTTTGAACATGGAGCAACGCCAGCTGAGACCAATTTACGGTACTTATCACTCGTCGCCGAAGCCCGAATGCTGCTTAGTCAATTTGCACACCTAAATCTGCACGCACACATTAATGCGACTCAAATTGCCCACCTTTTTCCCTTCCAAATACCGCATTTATTTATAATAGAAGCACTGGATCGGCGCGACTATAAGGCCGCGCTCAAGGAGAGCATGAATTTACTGCGAAAGAACCCGAACCATCTC
The DNA here is from genome assembly GCF_025024165.1 of Kickxella alabastrina. Taxonomy (NCBI): domain Eukaryota; kingdom Fungi; phylum Kickxellomycota; class Kickxellomycetes; order Kickxellales; family Kickxellaceae; genus Kickxella; species Kickxella alabastrina. The sequence goes on along the minus strand of NW_026251475.1, from coordinate 883,130 downwards.
AGTGGCCAGGCGCTGATGAGTCTAGCGCTGGCGAGAACCGGCGACACACACTCAGCGATGACTCTAGGACAGAAGGTGCTTAACACTGCCGGTGCGCTGAAGAACCCCCATGTACTGCAATGCCTGCCGATGACATTCCGCCTATTGGGGCACGCGCAGGAGGAAGCGGCGGTTTACACCGGTGCGCAAGAATTTTTTCCCAACGATAAAGCAATCTGCGCCAAGCTTTTTATGGTAGCCGCGAGCAATGGTATGTACAAGGAGCAGCACCAGGCGGCAGTCAGCCTGTTAAAGCTGACCAAGGACGATAAGTACATGTGGTGGGTGGTTGTCAGCCTGGTGCTGTTGACAAAGTTCTCAAAGGAGGACGAGAAGACCAGGCAGATGCAACTGGCTCTGGCTGAGCGCATGGCTGAGAAGTCCCTGGAACAGGGAAGGCTGACGACGACCGAGGAATTGCGCATATACCTCGAAGTCCTTGACATACAGAGCAAGCACGCAGATATGCTGGCTGTGCTGTCCTCTGATAGTCCGCTGGCAGAAAAGATCAGCAACGACCCTGATCTGGTCACGCAACGTATCAGTCTGCTTTTGAAGACAGACACAAACGATAAGGCTGTGGAGGCTGCTGTGCGGGCGCTCAATGCTAAGGATAATTGGGCCGACTACAAGCTTTGCGCCGAGGCCACTATTGGGCAGATATCTGAAGGCGAGAGCGAAGGCGAGTTGCTGATAACTTCTTTCCGTGAGACCGTCCAGAAATGGGCGCAGATCCGCGGCCGGGCACGCGGCGCCGAGCTGGCCTTGGTTGAACTTGTTTCTGGGCTCTATGCAGCCGGACACCAAGTGCTGGCTGACAAGACTGTGGGGCCGCTGGGCGAACAAATGTGGAAGTACATAGACCAGTTCCAGTCAAAGGCCATCTGCTTTGCGGACATCACACAATACTTTGTCAAGCAAGTGAAAGATACAGACTCGTTGCACGCTTTGGATTATCACCGCGCCCAGGTGGTCTCTCGTTTGCATGCTGCCCGCAGCGCCACGAGCCAGGGAGAAGACCAGGCGCAGGCATGGGTGACTCTGGAGAAAATTCGCTACCTACTGCAGGCTCTCAGTGGCGACACCAGCGTTGAGTCATGGGCTGAGGGCACGGACCAGCTGCTTTCCCACGGTCTCAACTCAAAGGCCGCCGAGCGCAAGCAAGCGTCCTGCACTGACGCCGTCCTCCTAGCCAGCCAGCGTCTAATCCAGGCGGCATACCTGTCCTTCTCCGCCAGCGCCGACCGCGGGCAGCTGGCCTCCAGCTTATTCGCTGTCCTGTGTGTTCTCGAGGCAGGAATCAAGCAGAACGACGATGGCTTCATTCTCAAAATCTATGCCATCCGCTTGTACCTGCTGCTCTCGTGCTACGACCGCGCCCGCGCCCTCTTTGACTCGCTGAACGTCAAGAGCATTCAACTGGACACCCACAGTTATCTCATAAACGGTCAGGGCATGGCCCTCGGATGTTTTACACCGGACCTCGACCTGTGCTATACTGGTGTCGGCTTCTACGACCGCGTGCACATGAAGGTGACCGAGCATCTGGATGCGGCCTACATGCAGGGTACGTATTCCAACGTCTTGGATTTCATTGAATTTGGAAGTAATCTTCGTCACTCTGTCCAGCGTGAGTGCACGCATAGGTGTGCGCTACGCGGCGAAGGGTTTGAGCCCGGCTGCGCGGACGATGTGTTAGCCAAGTGGACGGAGGCCGATGTGGTTTCAATTGAGCATACGGAGGAGTCCCTGGCCAAACTTCACGACAACCGCGACATTAAGGCCATGTCTCTATTGGCTCCGCAGGACCTGATTCCGTATAACCTGGAGGTTCTCACGAGACCCACACCGCTGCCAGGCACTCAGTGGATCCAAATGTATTCACTGATCCCCCAGATTATTCACCACATTGTCACGGCCGACACAGAAGCGCTCGAGACTAAGGCCCGCAGCCTATTGTTGACGGTTAGCGAGGCAGGCGACCTGCTCTCTGCCCAGGACAAAATGCTTGCGTGCGGTATCAACCAGATTGCTACGCTCTATACCCGTGCCTCCGACAGTCAGCAATCATTCAATAATCAGTTGGATGACCTTCTTGCCACAATCCGCCAGGGCCTCTCCCAGGACATCGCATCCCAGGAGGTCACGACCCTGGAGGCTATCTCCTCAACGCTTCTCCGGGACATAACCACAGCAACTGAAATCTACACGTACGCCATTACCGCTTGTTATGCGCTCGAAAGCCAGCGGGCTCCCTCAGCCAGAGCTGTGCGCCAGGCCTTTATGAAATTGCGCAAGGAAGCCCTCCAGCGCATGGCTGTCCTGCGGTCGCTGGCCAACGGCTATGTGCGCGGCGCTATTGATGAGCACTGGGTTGGAGCAAACGTTGGATTTTCTGGACCGATTTTTGAGTGCCTGTCCTCGAAGCGCAAGTCGGTGATTGATTCTGTGGCCAAAAACTGCTTTAATGGCTGGATTCGGTCTATCAAAAACCTGGTTGTGCAGTGGGAGCAATGCTCGTAGACACGGTGCGTATTGAGTTTTGCGCCCATAAATAGACTTTTGAATGTGCGCCCTAATAGATAAATAATATGGACTGGCTGCAGTGGTGGTGTTATTTTTTAACCCATCACTTTTCTATTCTAATTACATTTCATATTTCATCTATTAATATTTTAACACAATGCAAAGGGCAAGTATATATATAATATTATTGATTTAAATATGCTGCGTGCCGACAAATGTTTGCTATATTAATACGTTTTATTTAGAAAATGAAATACTATTACACCATTTAGGACGGAAACTACAACTACGCGTTGATGACCACGCCAGCACTTCTCCACTCCTCCGACGCAAGCTGGTTTGAGCCCCTCCCAACAGACGGTAACCAAGCAAAGCCACACAAACGTTTGTCAAACACACCAAATTGAAAATATTGTGCTCAAATGAATCACTTCCTTTGCACATTTGACTTCCTGGTATAGATATTGACATTGACCTCAACCAAGTAATGCCGCTCCCGAGTGAAGGAAAGTGATAAACTCATTTGCATAGCGTGTAACCGCTTTTAAAACATAAGCGAGGTGTGTGAACTAATGGCTTTCCCTTTTTACAAAGTGTAGAGGTGCATGATGTCATTTACGATGAAAAGTGGGGCGATTTAAACAAGAAAGATTTTTTTAAATAGCGTGCGGTGTTACGTCTTTTCTTAAGGCAGAGCTCGTACAACTACAATAAATTATTTGTATAGTTTTTATGTAAACATCAATTTTATTTGCATGACCAGAGCATGAATATCGCATTGTTTACTATGTGCTGAACACGCCCTCAATGCCTAGTAGGGTGCAATGCACTTGAAATATTTGGCATGCCCGCAAGGACAAACTGTTTTGTCGGAATTTTTTTGCTCATACAGACAGTCGAGTGCTGAACTATCTTATAAAAATTTAAGCCTTGAGGATGGGACTACAAAAAAATTCAATGGAAAATTTTAAAAGGCAGTCAGCACCATTTTTTTTGCTTTTTATTAAGCGTACCATCAAAACTTGGACGATACATCGCCTCTCAATAGGATGACAAATCTTCCAATGCCAATTCATTTAAAATACCGCACATTTCATACATTTTGGCAATCCAACCCATTTACTTTGTTTCTCTAATACTTTATAAGAAGTTTGAAATTTTGAAGCACTTTAAGCATTTCAAGTACAGACCTTTTGTTTTTATGCAAGCTTAACTTACTGCGTCGTCGAATACTACAACTACAGGCATACTATAGTTGGCAAACATGGGTAAAAATAATCAAAACCTCCAGAAAAATAACATAATCATTTGCAAGAAGTACAAGCGGTTTGGCCAGACTCGTGGGCAAGACAACTGACAAGAAGGAAATATCAAACAGCGATTTTAAGTTATCTGATGATGGGTTTATAGTTGGAAAGGAAACCGCTTCTATTACCTCATTGATGTATTATCTACTCGAACTCGGCTACAAGTATGAAGAAATCAAACTTTATAACTAATAATGTGCAATAATTTTTGGGGAAAGGCTAAACCAATTTTTACACTTCCTTTCAAAAAGAAAAATGTAGGTAGTGATGGTCAGAATATCAAATCATTATTTATGGATAATAATGATAAAAACAGTGATAAAACAACTGCACTATTCGGAGGATCTATTGTTAGTTTACCATATGTATTAATCACTAAAAATGAAAATGACATATATTTACCAATTAAAAAAGTGAAAAGTATTGTAGCTTATTAACAACTGGAAATATTGTAGACCTCCAGACATAGATACGTCTAAAATACAAACAGTCTGTGTACCATTTTGCTAGCCAGTGCTTATTTAATTATACACAATAACTATTCACACAGGTGAGATGCACATGCTGCCCATAGTACTTTTGTATTTTTTTGCAAGCACAGAAAGTCCGTCATATATATTTTAAATATGTTCTACAAACTTAAACTCAATAAACTACCTTATAAGCTCATTTGTTAACTATTGTATTTCTACAATTGCTCCCAAGCAATGTTTGCCACGTGTGGATGCAAGTCCTTGTACTCCTCGACAAACGACATGTGATCAAAGTCCTCATACATCGAAAGCTTGACTTTCTTTAATGATGGAGCAGCCAATATCAAGTATTTGATACTGTCAAATTTTGCTTCTTTGCAATCATGATCGACTGAGGCATGCAAGTATAACTCGTTGATGTTGGTAGATATTGGTTCGACCTGGTCAAGCCTGGGCTCAAAGGCCTTGTCAAAGAGAATACCATACACTTCTAGTTTGGTCAGTTTGGGCACTCTGGCCAGCATATCCACAACTGTGCCAAGCTTAAGCACATCGCGTATCTCCAAAATATGAAGGCTGGTCCATTCAATGCGCCGCGAATCCCATTTTTGCAAACACACGTCTGTGTCCATATTTATAGTGATAATCAGCTCTGCGTGGCTTATTTTGGTTGAGCTTCCAAAAAATGCGTTTGTTGCCTCGTAGAACGCATCCAAATCAGCATCAGAATTTAGCCTTATATCAACCGTGCATCCGTCAATACATGCCTTGCTTGTATTGCCCAATAAATTAAGCACGCTATGAGATCCATAAATATATGCATGCTTCAAGTGCCTGAACTCGATAGAAGCGTTTAAAAGCCCAAAGTGGTTACCAATTCCGTTAAGAGCAATGCTATTTAGTTTGGGCATGTGCAACGCAAAATATTCTTTGCTGCTTGTTTCAGAATCATTTTTGTCTGCTAGCGCGGGTTCATCTTCCATGTAGGAGTGGTGCACAGTCAATTTTTTTAAGTTGCTGAAAGTAATACTCGCTGAATCACCACTATTGCTTGCAAAGCTCTTCCATGAAACGCCGCTTATGACTCCTGTCAGTTCAATTGACTCAATATTTGCCACGTTGATTTTTGGCAGGGCCTGTTTTCCATTTATGTCCAAATTGACACTCAGGTGCCTAAGCTTGGGCGAAAACGCATTGGCTGTCCACACAATTGGAAAATCGGAATCGTAGCTTATTAGCTGGTGAGCGTAGCCGTTGGAAACAATGCTGCAAAATTGCTTTAAATGCTTGTCGCTGTTGTCGAACAACAGCATTCTTAAGTTATTGGCGTTGGGCATTGTCTTGACCATGTATTCTGCAAACATGGATGTAGCTTGCATATATTCATCGCTGTCGATGATATCCAAAACTTTGGAAATGTCGTATTTCTGGAACCATATGTCTACACTCCTGACACAGGGCCACTGGTCAGAGCCGCATCCCATTATTTTTTGGAGTCTGGGGACCATGGCATTCCTAATCCACAGATTCTTCAGTCTGGGGCAAAAAACATTGACTGTACCCTGTTTTTTCTGCTGCACCTTCTGGCTGCTTATAAATTGCTGGCATTCCAAAGCAATGTACTCGTCTTTATTATTCTCCTCGTTTTCAATATCATTGCTGTACTCGCTTTCACTATCCTCCTCGTTCTCAATACTCTCGCTGTATTCGATGTTCAAAGATTCCAAGCGCTTAAAGCATATATTCTCAGCTGTCGAATCGTTCTTTAGTATTTTCTCCCATGCAAATGTGGGATGTGCATTGTCCAAGTTCAAGTATTCCAGTGTTTCAAAAAACACGTTTGGAAGGCTCTGCAAGGTATTCAACTCGAGATTCAGCGACAAGTGCACGAGCTCGCAGGAAAACTGTGTTGCAGTAAAAGTCATAGGGGAGGGGATGCTGACGTGAACAAGCTGGTCAATGTAAAGACTAACCAACTCATCGTAAAATGTGATATTGTTATTACAATCATAATGACCTATCCTTAACCTAGTCACGCTTGGAATATGCTGATTTATACTGACTGCCAGATTTTTGCTGCGCTGCATCGAGATATTGAAATCATCATCTAAATGGCCCTTAAATTCATTGACGTCAATGTAAAGCTGTGTAACGTGTGGGCACTTTAACACCTTGAAATCCATAAATTCTTTTAGCATCCCAAATGTCGGGACTGTGACGCTCAACTCCTGGAGAGCTGGGAACTGCAATTCACTCGAACTCCCAATGCTTTGCACATCAGGACTTCTATAGAATTCAAAATCCAATTTCCGCAGGCTGGAAAATACAATGGTTTGCGCCTGCTTGGTATTTGCCAGCTTGCTCCAAGAAAACAAACTAGTGACATCTCTTAGCACCAGCGTCTGCAACTTCTGGCAGCACACGTGTGGAATGCACTGCATATGTTTTATATCGATATTGAGCGTTGTGAGCTGGGTAAAATTGGCTGACTCTACTGACTCGGCAAGCGTAAATGATTGATAGCTGCGAAAATACTTTAAATTGCGCGAATACATTTGTGACAATAGACTAGTCATATCAAATATGGGGCCATTATCGTACATCACATTGTCCAAACTATCCACACCTGGCATGTACTTTGCCATTTGCCGAGCAAATTCATTGGCATCATCCATAATATCAGACTGAGATTCGCTGCCAATGTCGTTATTGCTATTGCCCTGGTGGCCGCTGATGTTGAGTGTGCTGACTCTGCTCCAGTCACTCGTTTCAAACGAGAATATTGAATTTGCTTCGGCGAGCAGGGAGCGATAACATTCAAAATGACTAACCTTGATGGTCACAGTTTTTACCAGGTGCGTGTTTCCAGTAGCCTTGAGCAGCCCAATGTTGGTATTAACGAGCTTGTCTTCGACAGCGGTGTCATGCGAGTGCTCAACAAAACAAAAATTGTGTTCTCCAGACCCATCAAGTATGGCATTACAATAGACCAAGCCAGTGGCCACTTCTCTCCACCCGCGGCAGACGCCCAGCAGCGGCAATCCGTCTGCCCACGTGTCGATATTGTATCCGCTGGTGTTAATGGCTACACGTAGAATGCGGTTGAGGATGACAAATGGAAGCTGGCTGAAGCAAGGCATAGCGAAATAAATAATATTGATAGCAATGTTGTTGTTGTTTAAAGCGGCTCAACTTGTTCTAAAATTACTCTAATATTTTAAATAGTAATTGCTAAATTGAAAAATGGAAAAATGGAAGAGAAGAGAAAGAAACAAATGCTCACATTGCACATAAAAACAATTGGCAGCGGCTGCGCTAAAAAATGGCAGGGCAAGCAAATAAAGCAAACTTGGCGTGCGTGTGTCTGCTTTATTAAAAATAAAAACCAATTGAAAAATACGTTCATTCAAAGCTTTCTTTTGGGAATTAAATGCGCAAAAAAGCAAAGCAATATCATTGCCTTGCTGCTTTGCTGCTTTGCTGCTCTGCTGCTCTGTTGCTCTGCTGCTCTGTTGCTCTGCTGCTCTGTTGCTCTGCTGCTCTGTTGCTCTGCTGCTCTGTTGCTCTGCTGCTCTGTTGCTCTGCTGCTCTGTTGCTCTATTGCTCTATTGCTCTGTACAATAGTTTTTCTTGTTAGCCGTGTGTTCAGCTACTAAAGCAAAAGTGGCAAAATAATCGAGAAGCACACGCTGCTGATATTTTATTCTAAAGTGACAGTGGGAATTTTGTCGTCAATTAATTGCTCGCAAAATGTGCACACATTTCATGTTTGATATGCAAATAATTGTAATAAATGCAAACAAAATACAAAACAGCGCGCTCATCGAATGGACATGCGCAGATATATACAACTAAAGCTGTCGATCGGTCTACTTTTTGGCCAGCACTGCGTGTGGCGCCAATACCCGCTGGTCTCAATGCTGCTGCAAAAGCAAGACGCTCCCAGATAGCCTTGAGAATTGGCTGTCGTGCGGAGCAGTCACTACAAGCAGCTCGGATTCTCCGCTTCCAGACGCAACCAGTATGCTGTGTCCCAGGCGCGCACGGCCCATGTAGTTTGCCGCATAAAAGCACTCGGGTCGCTCGAGCCCCACGCGCCAGCAATGCACCCTGCCGTCCTCGGTGTGGCCAAAGGGCTCGCCGATCCACAGGTCGGTTGCCGTCGAAGCCAGGGCACGGCCGAAATGGCCAGGACTCTGCGTGCCGCGCAGGGTGCTGAGCAGCCCGACGGGGTTATTGGCATCTTTCCCATTTACACCAGTTGCGTCGGCCGGATTCCACAGGGCCGGGTCGAACACGCGCACTTGGCCGGCCTGCCAGCCGCGTGCGGGCTTCTCTGGGCCAATCAGACCACCCTGAGCCAGCTCTGAGCTGTGCTCCGAGGGCGTTCCAAAAAGCACCAGCCTTGAACCATTTGTCTGCCACACGTGCATCTGGCTGCCGAGCTGCGTGCTGCCCTTGGACGCGGCAAAGTGAAGGCCGCGGAACTCTGGTGGCGACCCCTTTGGGTCCGCTGCGTTTACAGAAAATGCATATATCGAGCCGGCCAGCGTATGGTTTGCGCCTGTGTCTGGGTCCGCCTGGGCGTGGCCCGGCGCGCCCACCAGCAGCAGCGTGGTATTTGTCTCGCTCAGGTGCACGGCACGGGCCGAAAACCCAAACCACTCAAATGGCTGGCGCTGCGGAGACACCAGCGTAAAGTCCGGCGGGCCCATCTGGCCGCTGCCCTGGCCCGCGCGCGGCCCCGAGATGTACCCAGACATGCGGCCCGCATGCGTCTCATAGGGCACGTCAGAATGGTAGGGCGCGCCGATAAGCAGATCGACAAACCCGTCGTTGTTGACGTCCTCACCAAACAGAAACCCGCCGATGCGCTGCTGCGAGAAGGGGCTGTCCGTGTACTCTGAAAGCTGTGTGGCTGTCAGCGTAAAGTCTGGCACCGAGGACAGGCCGGCGCCCTGGTGGCCGAGATACACGTCAACGCGGCCCAGCAGCGAGCCTGCCGGGTCCGGCCCGTATGCGGTGCTGCCCACGGCCAGATCGGCAATGCCGTCGGCATTGTAATCGATGACTGCGAGCGCCGACCCAAACGCGAGAAAGCGCGTGCTGGCACTGAATGGCGGCAAGAGAACCTGGGGATCCGCGTCGTCAATGTTCTGCTGCGAGAACGCGTAGCTGATGTCCAGCTTGTTGAGCACAAACACTGCGCCGGCGCTGCTGTTGCCGTTGCTGTTTGCGTAGTAGGGTGCGCTAATAGCCACGCTGGCGTGCCCGCTGCCGCTAAAGTCGCCGGTCGCCACTGCGGTGCCAAACCCAGAGTACGCGCTAGTCGAGTAGAGCTGCTTGATCAGCGGGAAGAGTGTAGAGAGCTCAGCACACGCTTCAAAGGCGGCTGGCCGGCTGTCTTGAGATAACAGGCGCTGGTGTTTGGGAGCAAAGGCATGCTGCCTGTTTGTATGTGAATTACCACGAACAGTGCCATTTACCTTGCTGTTTTGTGCTGGCTTTGGCGGCAGCGCCGGGAAGCGCAGGCTGCTGGCGCTCACTATCCACGGCTTGCTGTCGCCAACTGCCGCAATGCTGTCGCCGACACTCTGCATCCACTGCTCGCGCGGCCACATCTCGTCGAGCAGCGCCTGCGCTGGTGACTTGCCGCCAAACGCACGCGTACGGTTTGGCCGCGGCTGCGGCTGGCGGCGGTCGCTGACCAGGCACCTTTTTGAAAAGTCGCCATGGCCGAACCAGTCGACCAGCGCATGCCAGCAGTCGGCAGTCCCGGCTGCCATGGCAGACAGGCCGCCAATATAGTAGTCGACAATGCGCTCCGTCAGCATCGGCGCCCTCGACGCGTACGACGGAAACATGCCCATTCCAAAGCGCTTGACCGCCTCCATGGCATAGAACTGCCGGGTAATGCACACCTTCATTCGCCACTGCGCCACCTGTAGGCCCATCTCGCTGTAGATGGCAAGCACGTCGTCCACGGGGACCAACCACTTGTCCAGAATGTAGCGCAGGCCGTCCATGTGCGCCATGGCAAAGTCGCCGCCGACATCCAGCACGTCGTGCGCCCGGGAGTACTCGCCGCCAAAGGTCGAGTTGGCCAGGGCCACCATGAAGCCGTCGCGCAGGCCCCCGAGGCTGTGCCACTGCTCGTCAGCCACCTGGTGCGACGCAATGCCAAAGAGAAATGCAACCAGCTGCTCAGCCTGCGCGCTGTATGGCTGCGAGTACGTGCGCAGGAGGTACGCAACACCAACCTCGAGGAATGGCGTCCAGTGGGCCGCCTCCGCCGGTTCATCCATCGACATGCAGCCGTAGCCCCAGTCTGGAAACGCCACGCCCGCCTGCAGAGAGGACACTTGCCTGTCAAGGATCGAGCGGTACTTTGCTACGGCACCATTATTGGACGCACCCTGCGGCGAGACAAACCACTGCCGCGCCCGCTCGGCCACTTCGTTGTGCACTGCTGGCCCGCAGCCCTGGCCGTCGCCAGCCATGCACAGTGCCACGACAGATGCTGCCACTAGGCAGCGCGCCCATCGCCGGTGCGCAGTGTTGATCATGTAGCGGAGTGAGGGCTAGATGTTGTGTGTTTAATGGTAAAAAGACAAGCGCGCTCAAAAGCCTAAAGGTTCATGTGTGTGTAAGAATGCAAATAATAAAAATAAATCCATAGCGAGGCGGTTGACTATCGAAAAAAGATAAAATGTCCATAGGTACATGCGCGCTTGCAGACTTATTCGGCCGAGAATGCGTGTTAAATGAAATGCAATCAAGGCCCAGGGCACAGCAGTGATGACGTCGCGTGTGATGATGACATTCGTTTTGCTCCCTCTCGCTGGCAGTCCCCGTTTTCAATTTCGGTCTCAACTGCTAATTACATTTAAATATGGTTTGCACCGCACAGCCCGGAAAGGCACCGATGTCTCTTGAAAGCACAGTCTGTGATTGTGCTTGCGTTGTAGCCACGTAATCATATCCGGTGCCATGCATTCCAGTACTCGGTGTACTCGTCCAGAGACATAGCACCCTCGTCCTCGCGCGTTATCAGCGCAATTGGCTTAGGCTTGCCACACACAAGCACATCGACGGGAGGGATATCGTCCTGCGACTCGATCACGATGCTATCTGTGTCGCAGTCCACCAGATCCGCCACCACGGCATCGTCTAGGCCAAGCTTGCGGCGCTTGCTCCGCGACAACGCGTAGATGCCCTCCAAGTACGGATCGGGAACATCGCTGTCATCATGATCCTCGATGCCACTGCCATTTTCGCCGGTCTCCTGGGACTTGGCGTTATCAGCGGCCAGCTCTGCCTCGTGCACTTTGTCACTTTTATCACCTTTGTCCCCATTGTCGCCACTGTCGCCATTGTCACCATCGTCGCCATTGTCACCATCACCTTCGCCATCATCATCATCACCCTCAACACCACCCTCTTTCCTCCCTCCATCAGCAGCAGAGGCAGAAGCAGCATCAACATTGTCGTCTTCTTTGTCCTTGGTCGCATCAGCGTCAACCTGGTCGGCTGAATCGACAAATTCAAACAACCGGTGTGTGGTGCGCCTGGCAGGCCGGTGCCCTCCCCGGCTAAACTTAGAGTACGTTGAGTTGAACTTGCCGCGGTATCGCAAAGCACCACCCTGGCTGCGATCCGCGCTCTGGGCGGCCGCAGCAACTGCTGCAGCCTCCTTGCGCTCCTTCTCAATGCGTTCCATCTCGAGCCGCCGCTTCTCTTTCTCGGCCTTGTCCAGCATCTCGTCGTTTGCTAGTTGGTCGATGAGCTGCTGGTAGTGCTCCCTCGGGTCGCGCGGCACCTCGATGCCAACACGCTTGGCCAAAGTCTTGTAGAACCCCAAGTAGAAGGCCTCGCGCTTGGCCTCGACCTGCTCCTCGCGCAGCTCGCTCGTGCCGCCCTGGCCGTCAGCCATGGCGCGCATCCTTTCGTCAATCTCTCTAATCGCTGCTCGTGCTCGCTCCTTTTCTCGCTTATCCCAGCGGGCCGCACGCAGGTTCTGCTTCTCAACGTAGCGCATGTGCTTCAACTCGGCCTCAAGCGTAATCTTCTGCGCCTCAACCATCTGCACGCCGGAGACTGTAGACCAGATATGCCACGCAGGCAGCTGGTTCTGACGCATCTTGCGTGCTAGCTCGCCCTCGCGCAGGCGCGCAGCCTCCTTGGGCGTCAGGTCGGGGCCAAATTCAATCACCGTATTTCCGCTTGTGATTCCTGTGTCGCGCGAGACGTTGAGCTCTCTGCCTGGCCCCGGCTTGCCCTTGCCCGCGGCCTCGTCGCCCGGGGTGCCGTCGAGGTTGGGCACCGGGACCTCATTCATTGGTGTCGGCGGCGGCAAGGTAATGCTATCGGTCTGCTTGAGCAGCTCAATAATGGTCTTGAATTTCTCCATAAAGCGCGACAGCTCCTTTTGTGACATCAGCGCAATGTCCGACTCAGTGTTGTCAATCAGCTCGTTGCTGCAGTAATCGCACTTGAACGTGCCGGTGAACATGTCGACCAGCGACAGCACATCCATGGTGGTGAACTTCTTGGAGCACCCTGCGCACTCGTACCCCAGGTTCTGCCGCTCCTTCTGCACCTTCTCCTTGACCTTTTCCTGCAGCGTCCACATACGCCACTTGACAACGTCGACAAACCGCCTGTAGTCAAGGAAAAAGTACGCCTTTGTGCCTCCGCGCGAGAACCGTGCATTCTCTCCTGGATCGTCCCGCCGAGACGTTCGTCCAACAAGCTTGTGCTTCTCCAGGTCGCCGTATATCCTAAAGACCTCTTTCGGCGACACATGCAGGTATTTGCTCAGCACGTCGTGACGCGCGATTTCGTGGCGGTTAAGGTAGTCGAGGGCAATAACGTACTCGTCCCTGTAGAACGTGCGAGACACAACAGCCACGAGATTCCGGACAATGTCCATACCTTCCTGCGACATGCTTCGAAAATAGGGTGAATTGGCTCAGACAATACAAACAACAAAAAGATGTATTGAAATCAGACAGGAGAAAGAAAGAAAAGCAAGAAGGGTGCTTGAATTTATGGCTGTCTGAAACAATCCCTTTGTGTAGTTTTCTCAACAAAAAGAAAAAGAAACACAAATCACGTGCGTGATCTTTTTTATACCTCATTTTCCTTGTGCATCCAGCGATATCAAACCTGCTTTAAATTTTTGCTTTTGGTATTCCTAAACCCTTGTCAAAATCATTTTTATATTTTCCTTTTATTTTTTGTCGATTTGACCCACCCTGTTTAAATTATACCAGAAATGCTTTTCAGCCGAGCAAGAATCGCCAGCCGCAGTCTATTTGGTTCTCTGCGACACCAGCTGCTAGCGCGGAGAGACTTCACCATAGCCATCGACGGACCAGCAGCATCGGGGAAAAGCAGCACTGCGCGAGCAGTCGCCCAAGAGCTAGGTCTTGGCTATATTGACTCTGGATCCATATACCGCTGTGCGACTCTTCTGGCGCTGCGCAACAACATAGACATCAATGAGAGTGCCGGTGATCTGGCCGCGTTGATAAACAAGGCCACAGTTGACATTAGAGTTCGACCCAGCACATCGCACCCAGCGCCGAACCTGGGCAGACTGGCGGTTCCCGAAGTGCAGGTTCTGTTGGACAACGAGGACGTGTCAAAGGAGATCAGAGCACCAGAGGTCAACCAGCTGGTGGCGAAGGTGGCCAGCGACCGCAGCATTAGAGAGGCCGTTTTGCATATTCAAAGACAGCTGGTAGAAAATGCAGAGTCCATATCGACCAATGCGCTGTCAAAAAATGCGGAGGGCGTTCCTGGGGGCGTGGTCATGGACGGTAGGGACATCGGCACGACCATTTTCCCGAATGCAGAGCTAAAAATATACCTCGATGCATCGGCCATGGCGCGGGCAATCCGCCGCTGGGACGAGATGAACAACCAAATGAAGGAGGCCAATGCCTTGCAGGCTGCAAAGGGATCGTCTGATTCAGGCTCAGCACCGGCTGCATACCCGTCAGTCGAGAAGATCGCCCGGGAGCTCGAGGCTCGCGATTATGCGGACATTAACCGAGAGCACTCGCCGCTACGGATTGCCAAGGACGCAGTGGTCATTGATAACACAAACCTCACATTCGAGCAGCAGGTCTACACAATCACGGATCTGGCCAGAGAGCGCATGGGTCTTGCGCCAAAGCACGGTGATCTTTGAATGTTTACGTTTTACTTTCAAAAATTGAACAATGTGTTGTACACTTTAATTCCTGTAGAGTAGTATTTTTGGCTTGGAGGCGGCCATATTGCAAGTATTTCAAACATAATTTTCGACTTTAAAATTTTAATAAGATTTGTTACCCTATTTTATTAAGATTCTATATTTTTCCAATAATAGCTTTATCAGAAGTTAGCTACTAAGCTATTAAAACTCAATTCAATGCATCTGTGGTCCAGAGGTATGATTGCCGCCTGCCACGCGGTAGACCCGGGTTCGATTCCCGGCGGATGCACTTTTTTGTCAAAAAATCTATTTACATTTTGAAAAACAACTATATTTTTATCTCAGGCCGGTATCAGCATGTGCACATAATTTTGGATGCGGCGAAGGGTCTCGTGCACTTCGCTGTTATCAACTTTACAGTCGCTTGTGCCTCCAAAGTCAACTACGCGTTTGGCAAATTTCGCAACGAATTCAGCATAGAGTTGCAGGACGCCTGAAGGATTTGACATCTGGCCATCAGCACGGAAGGCGGCGAGTGCCTCTGCTAGGTACCAGCTGACCTCGACGAGCGACGACGCGAGCGACTGCAGAGCGGTCAAAGAGGTGCTACCTCCATGGCCTGGCGGCAGGCACACGCCAAACAAAGAGCGGTCCGGAGTAAGCAAAAGCGCCTTGACATACGAAAGCTGCTTCAGAATTCCTTCGCCAGCTTGTATCAGTCGCATTGCCCGGGTAGCCAGCTGCTTTCCTCGATAGCGGCATGTGTCGGGCGGTGCTGTAGCTGGGGATGATCTGATTTTGTTACACGCCCATGTTGTGCATTCCGCGGCAATGTACAGGGCAAGTGGCGCGAGGTTGGGGAAGCCACCGCCACACATATTGGCACAGAGCGCTGCCGAATGCAGAACCTGGTTGCTGCACATCATGAGTGAATCCATAGACAGCTCTTCTTTGTCGTATGCTGACACAGATTTGGCTCGCCGCTCGCATATACGGGCGATGTGTGTCAAGCACATCACGCTGACTGACTCTACCCACTGCTTCACGCGCAACAGTAGCATAGAATCAACCGGAAGACCCATGGCCTTCCACTGCAGTCCGTCCTGGGAAATCACATCGCCATATAGAGCTCGCTTGGCGTGCACCAGCTCCTCGTACTCGGCAGACATCTCGCTGAGAGACGAGCTGAATTCGGGTGTCCATTGAAGCAGCCCGTACATATCTTCAACAATTCGGGCCACGCGTATTAGCCCCTGTAGCTGGGGTAGCGCCTGACTAAGCGCGGGGAAAAGCGCCGGTAACAGCTGGAAATGCCGCTGATACAACCACTCACCAATACTTGCAATCTCGCATCCAGCGCGGTAAAACTGCCGCATATGCTCGCCTAACACCGGTCCGCGCTTGCAATCACCCGCCATTTGGTCCATAACCGCAGAGATAAGCTCTTTCAGCCGCAATATGTTACGCTCCAGAATTTCAGTTAAAATGGCCGGTGGCTCGTTGACTATATGAGACTGTTCCACCGCCCAGCGCTGAACAGCCACATTCACCGATTCGTCAACGAATGCGTATTCTTGCTGCGCTGGCACCAGTAGCTCAACAAACACTTCCTTATCACCAACGCCATGATGAAAGTTGCCGATGCCTCCGCAGAGTACATGCCCTGCCCCAATGGAAACTGATGCGCTGTCGCTACTGTCCATATCCATGCTGCACCGCGACGGGACATGTGCCCATTTCACCCGAGAATCATCGGGAGACTCGCCAACTTTCTCCCGCGCCTTCAGCGATCTGCTTGCGGACGGGTGCACATAAACACGGTCCACTAGCACATCCCCAGCTGGCGTGTCGCTCCTTCCTATACAGTTTGAGCCCTCCGGAGGCCACTGCGAATTTGACGACAGGGACGATGATGACGATACCGCCGAAAGCGCGTGCGGCGACACCTGGCTGGTCTCTATGGCAATTCCGTCATCCATCGCCACAATGCTCGTGTAGCCACCTGGAGTCTCGACTGCACTGCCGTTGCTCACCGACAAGCTGCGGGCAAACTGGCGGGACAGCGCAGAAGATATCTTGCGACTTTTTACGGTCGGCTTTGTTGACTCGCCTTCGGTGTATGTGCCGTCTACGCTTTCGCGTCGCCGCTTTACTGGCGAGCCAGGTGTTTCGATATCAGACATTGTGTCGCTGGTTGTCCGCCGATTGTGCTTCCTACTGTTTGTTGTGCTACGATTGCTGCCCGCTGAAGCGCCCATATCCACTGGGCCAGCGCCTACTCCTAGAAGCGCGCTTTCTAGTGTGGCCAGCACAGTTGTCGCTGCCTCTGCCCACACTTCTCTGTTCATTTGAGTTATGGACTAGTTTTTTTGTACTAGTGGGTGTGAATGTGAATGTGAATGTGAATGTGGTAGAAGAAAGAAATAAAAAAGAATTTTGAATTTTGATAAAACAAAATGCCCATAAAACAACAATAGCAACCCGTCTGCCAGTACAGCCGCCATCTGCGATTTCGGCTGTTCGGCTGCGCAGCCAGCGTCACAGAAAAATATTCGATCGCAGATCAATTTGCGAAAATCAAAAATAATCAAATCTGTCCGCAGGTAATACCCAGACCAACCCAACTTAATCTCTAATGAAAGCGGTTCTACGCAGACGGACCCTCTTAGGATAACAGCAACGGTTTTGGCGATGCACTATGCCGTGCGGTACCATAACATAAATTGTGTTTGCCCTCATATTCTTCCGATGTATGACTACTAGCATGCCTGTCCTTGGCCTTGCCCCTATCCTTGTTCTTTAAAGCCCGCGCGCCCTTTGGGCGACCAACGCGATTAACTAGAAATTTTGTAAAAGATTAAATAAAAAAGACATGGTTTGTTTAAGTAAGCATCATTATGTTCGCTGGGATCGAGCGTATTGAGCTTGGATAAAATACTTACCCGTGGAATCTTGTCTGTAAAAATTCTCAAGATACTCCTCGTACTGCTTGAATTCGGGTGTTTTCTCATAAACCTTCATTTTCAGAAGGTACTTGTCCTTGCCTTGTTTCGAAAGGTCGAAGTACATCGTGCGTTTTTCATTGCTCAACTCGGTCCATAGCTTACTGTGGAGCTTGGACATCTTGGAAAACGGTATATTTTTCCCAAGTAGCTCGCGGTTCACGTCATCTCGAAATAGCTGGTAAGCCGATTTCCATTTATCTGGTGCGCTTATATCCTTCTTTGGATGTCGGCGATAGGTGCGACGTGGTGGCCTGTGGATATCGGTGGGCCTGGGAGGCTGTATTTCGGCAGATTGGCGAGAGTAAGGTGTCCTATGTTTCCTGTGCAAATCACGATGCAGAATTGGTGTACTGGCTGTAACTGAAGACGTTGATTGACCTCGTTGCCTTTGCAACGCCCTTGGCGAATGCATTGCATTTTCAGCTGGCAGTGTTGTATTTCGATACGGCGCTGATATCGATAAAATGGGTGGTAGAATTTTCTGGGCTAAATTGCTTACATCGGTGGCTGATACGGGGGTCTGTGAATAGCGAACAGAGCCCGGAAGGTGCTGTGTTTGGACGTGTCCTTGATATATGGGCATTGTAGCCGTCGTCCTGACTCTCATTTGTGTAGACACCGATGATTGCTGAAATGTAGCTGGTGTTACTGTGGTGCATGATGCATGGGTTGGAAATAGTGGTACATGTTGTGTGGGCGCGTCGGGAGCGAGCTTTAGAAGCGGATCATGATGTCTTTGGGAATTTAAATACTTGAAGCGCGTATTATGTTGTGACTGTCGAGAATATGATCGCTGCTGTCTAACTTTTGGCGAGTAGCTCTGTTGATGGTGATAGTAGTGTGGATAGTGCAAAAAGTGCGAAAAGTGGGTATAAGGCCGGCCTGAGGCCTCCTGGTGCACAGAACTTAACTGCATCCCTCCTTGAAACCATTCTTGCTGTTGTTGCTGGGAATGCTCCTGGGAATTATGTGAGTGTTGCCTATGCAGATATGCTGTCGATGTCTCTACGCCCTCTACGGATGGCGATGGTGCTGGCTCCGCAGATGGCTGGTCTAATACATATTTGTTTATTAAAATGGTTCATTAGACTTAATACAGGCATTATTTTTATTATTTTTATTGAAATTTGCATTTTATACTTTGTCAACTTACCTGTCTGGTGGGCGGGCATTGGTGGCGGCAGCTCTTGCTGGAGCCGCATCGGATTCAACAGCTCCAGTGCTTTTCGCCGGATAAGCTACACACATTAACAGCGAAATATACGGCCACTTAGCAGCGTTGACTTAAAATAAAGTGTAAAATAAAAATGTAATAATGCCGCAATTATAATTAAGAAAGCTTACCCTTCTGTGACCACGTTTCACACCGAGCTCTTCGAAATCAGACTCTTGAATTTCGACTATCTACAATTTAAAAGTGCAGTTAAATTTTGCTAAAAAATGGTTTATACGCATGCGCGCCGCAAACAAAGTATAACACTTTTTTAAAATGAATTTATTCTTACACCTACCGATTCTAGACACTCGAATCCCTCACGGCAAAATGCATTATAGTATTCCAGCAGCTCAATAGAACTCAAAAAGGCATACAGCTTGTCGCCTTCGTGCTCCATTCTTGGGCCTAACAAGTTAGCTTGATATAATGTGCACAATACAGCAATGTAGCACAAATTAAAGCAAATATAAACAAAACAAATGTGCTGATATATTAAGAGTATATGAATTGGCAAAATAACAATAATATTTAAAAGCGACAGAGACAACAAAGATAACAAAAAACGCTATCTTCCAAAAAGGCATGTTATATGCAAAATATTATGATTCTCGGTGGTCACGTCCTTTTTGACACATTTTCCATTAAAATATGTGCAATGGCTCTGTGCATTGAAAACAATAAATTCCGGTAATTAAAAAACAAGACAGGTTTAGCCATAATATCTATATCTCCCCATTATTCCAACAGATGTGGTGGCGCAAAACAAAATTAGACAGTATAAAATGGTTGGGTTGGAGTTGAAAAAACTGATATTTGTCTTTTAACGGTAAACAAAGGTAAAATACGCCTCAAACTAACCTAAATAAAACGGCTTGTTTGACTTGTTCGATTATTTTTCTGTTTTTATATTAAAATTATGATATCCACTTTCAGACATTGGCACAACCATTTAACTTTTTAATGAGGGAGCACATGTCGCAAGGACATCACAATTACCAAGGAGAACATGAGTGGCCCCTCTTGTGACGCCTTGTCGCAGAATATATGGTTTAACAAGATGACAGCTAATATTTCTTTTTAAAAAACATTACAAGAATGCTATAATGGGGAGAGCAAATTGGAGTGAATAGGACATGTTTTCTAATAGCTGATAAACGCCTCTTTTTGCTTGTTATCATTTTGCAACAAAATATATTTTTAAATTAAATCTGGTTAGCCTTTTCAATGTCCGAATCGCGCGGCTGCTCAAATAACAGCTATCAATTGCGTTTATTATGAATTTATGAATGTTGGACAGTGCATTCAGTATACACTACACTTGCATTATTGGTAGCATGGCTGCGCATTGAGCAAACAGATTTTCTCAAAAATCATGTGTGTGCGGTGCTGTCCAGATGGTGTTTATTTTTATATTAAAATTGTAAAATAGTCATTATTACTGGCACAATAGTTGCAACTTGGTTTACTGCAAGGCTCAAATGCAATTGTATACCACAAAATTTATCTTCTGGTGTTGAAGATGGCCAAGTTTCACGAATAGCATCACCCTGTTACAGCTACCATCACCCCAGCTAACTTTGACATATCTTGTTCTACAAATTAATACTGATTTATTGATTATGCTCAATAAGCACAGAATAACAGAATGCTACAGCAAAACAATGCGCCTGACCATATCCAGGCAAGCCTCAGGCTGATCACCTGGCGACATATGGCCAGCGTTCAGAATGACCCAATGGCTTAGCTTGCCGCCACTGCGGGTGTACCCTACAAGCTCCTTTTCTAGCCACCATTGCTGTCGGTCAGCCAAAGAAAACTTGGATCTATCCGGCCACTTCAGACCATTGATCCATAGCGTGTTGCCTGCCACGCCATCCCGAAAGTCAAACTGACCCTGGTTCAGGTGCACCGAGTACTTGTTTAGAAGGGTTGGAAACAGCGGTGCGGTTGTGCGCATTATATCGCCAGACAAATAATAATACACTCCATGATCGACGCCATATGCAATGTCCTTGGTGTTCAATGCCTCGCGCACAACCGGGTTATTGAGCCCTTGGTCCAAATACATGCGCTTGTAGCTGTGGTTGCGCTGGCGTATGTCGTACCAGTTGACGCCACCTGTGATGTTTCGGAAGTAGTCAAACATTAACAGCCTGATTTCGTTTCCAGCCTCGAGGTCCCCGTTGAGCGTGTGGTTGATGGCCTTGAATGCCAGCAGGTCCATTGTATCTGCCTGTTCCACATCAAGCAACCCCCAAGCAAACCCAATGCTGCCATGCGCCAGAATTTGCAGCACCGGGTGCACCAAGCTATTTCCGATAGACACACCGCGCAAATTAACTGCTTGTAGGCTGTCCTTGCCAACCTTAACGTTCTGCTGGTCAATGTACGTGGCGATTGCTGGTACATACTTGCCGCCATACGACTCGCTAAATACATAAAAATCTCGCTTGCGCAGGGCTGGCCTCTGTTCAAAAAATATCTGCATAAACGTCCACATGTCCTTGCCAACTGCCCGCATGTTGGTTGCATAGCCGTTAACAAAGTCGCCGGACTCATCGCTGGTCAGCCCAATCTTTTCCCAAACAGTTTTGTTTTCGCGTTCTTCGGCATAGCCACTGTTCACCAAGAATGGGTCGTCACTGTTGTCATCGCTGCCGCCATCTTTTGGAAGACTGAAGCTCCCAACTTGATCAGGGCCCGTGTGCTCGTGGAATCTGATTGATCGCCTGATATACCTCAACATATCGGGTATTTCGGACTGCCGGGCTTTGAGCACATTGGTAAACATTTCCCCAAAGGGAGTGGTTTTGCTCGAAAGCTTGACCAATGGGTGCATCAGCTTGCGCAGCATATCCTGGGCCTCGGCGACAATGAACTCTATGGTCATCGGCGACTTGATAAACTTGTAATCGTTCACGTTGCCCGGGTATTCAGCTTTCCACGAGTCCACTACGCTCTTGGGCATCACATTTGCAATTGGGAACAGGTCATCAAGAGTCAAGTTTGCTCGCGGGCTGACCGAGCTGAATCCCGTGCCCGCGGGCTGGTCTACCACCAACAGGTCATAGTGGTTAGCCCAAGTTACATTTCGTCTGGTAAACTCGCCGTCATCAGTGAGTGCCAGCGGCCCCATCTCAGTCAACAGCCCAATCATCGAGCTCGACCCAGGGCCGCCCTGAATCCACAAGAGCAAGGGCGGCTCCTCCACTTTAGACGCAATGGCGGGGAAGTACCAGTAAAATAGCTTTGCGCTCCCGCTGTCCTTAGATGCCCCGCCCTCGGGCGTCCACGTGCGCACAGTTATATGTCCAGAGTAGCTTTCATGCAACGGCTTCTCGCCAGCCTTGTACGGGAGTCCCACCACACGGTCGTCCGCGTGTTTCCAACTATTGTATATAGCCGCATCGACCGCGTACTCCAAAGTCACAATTGCCAGCAGCACAGCGCTCAATACAGTCTTCGCCCTTGCTGTTTTGACGAGTACTTTTAATAAATGGACCATAAAAATAAACAGGAATAGCAAAATGTATATATGTAGAGCCAAAAAATAAAAGCAATAAAAATGCCACGAATGAAGCAAGAATTGAAAGGGTTGTAAATATGGCATTTACTCATCATTGTCATCGGCGGCCTCGTACAGCACCTTGATTTTTAACGAACAATCCACACACGGGGCAATCTCCCTCCCTGCTTCCAAATCGCTCTCCGCAATGGAGTACCGCCCACTACAGCGACAAGGAAACGAGTATGTACCAGAGTCCTCGTCAAAGTCCATGTCGTCCAAATCAATTTCGTCCTGCACAACCCCGAGAGCTCGATTCTGGACGGCCTTTACCCGCTGGTCATATGCCTTGCGCCGCGCTGCATCACCCAATATTTCCCAAGCCACACTCAACTGATGAAACTCGACATCCAATTGACCGCATTCCTTGGAACTATTGCTATTGCTATTGTAATTGTTATTGACAATGCTCGTCTTTTTGTCAGGATGTACTATTCGGCTGAGAGCATAGTACGCGCGTTTGATTTCGTCGTGCGATGCTGTGTTAGGCACTTTAAGCACCGTGTAGTAGTCTGGCGTCGCCATCGAATATGTCGAATAAATAAATACGAAGTCAGTAAAAAAAACGCACTCGAGAACACGCCACCCGTTTCACGCAGTAAATAAGTAAAATGTAAATCAATTATGGCCAGCTACAAAAAGTGCAAACATATTGAAAATGGCAAAATATGCATCCGCCGGGAATCGAACCCGGGTCTACCGCGTGGCAGGCGGCAATCATACCTCTGGACCACAGATGCATTGAATTGAGTTTTAATAGCTTAGTAACTAACTTCTTGTATTACAACTCTAATTAGCAAATACTTACATAACAATTTTACATGCGTTGTCATCACTGCTGTGCCCTGGGCCTTGATTGCATTTCATTTAACACGCATTCTCGGCCGAATAAGTCTGCAAGCGCGCATGTACCTATGGACATTTTATCTTTTTTCGATAGTCAACCGCCTCGCTATGGATTTATTTTTATTATTTGCATTCTTACACACACATGAACCTTTAGGCTTTTGAGCGCGCTTGTCTTTTTACCATTAAACACACAACATCTAGCCCTCACTCCGCTACATGATCAACACTGCGCACCGGCGATGGGCGCGCTGCCTAGTGGCAGCATCTGTCGTGGCACTGTGCATGGCTGGCGACGGCCAGGGCTGCGGGCCAGCAGTGCACAACGAAGTGGCCGAGCGGGCGCGGCAGTGGTTTGTCTCGCCGCAGGGTGCGTCCAATAATGGTGCCGTAGCAAAGTACCGCTCGATCCTTGACAGGCAAGTGTCCTCTCTGCAGGCGGGCGTGGCGTTTCCAGACTGGGGCTACGGCTGCATGTCGATGGATGAACCGGCGGAGGCGGCCCACTGGACGCCATTCCTCGAGGTTGGTGTTGCGTACCTCCTGCGCACGTACTCGCAGCCATACAGCGCGCAGGCTGAGCAGCTGGTTGCATTTCTCTTTGGCATTGCGTCGCACCAGGTGGCTGACGAGCAGTGGCACAGCCTCGGGGGCCTGCGCGACGGCTTCATGGTGGCCCTGGCCAACTCGACCTTTGGCGGCGAGTACTCCCGGGCGCACGACGTGCTGGATGTCGGCGGCGACTTTGCCATGGCGCACATGGACGGCCTGCGCTACATTCTGGACAAGTGGTTGGTCCCCGTGGACGACGTGCTTGCCATCTACAGCGAGATGGGCCTACAGGTGGCGCAGTGGCGAATGAAGGTGTGCATTACCCGGCAGTTCTATGCCATGGAGGCGGTCAAGCGCTTTGGAATGGGCATGTTTCCGTCGTACGCGTCGAGGGCGCCGATGCTGACGGAGCGCATTGTCGACTACTATATTGGCGGCCTGTCTGCCATGGCAGCCGGGACTGCCGACTGCTGGCATGCGCTGGTCGACTGGTTCGGCCATGGCGACTTTTCAAAAAGGTGCCTGGTCAGCGACCGCCGCCAGCCGCAGCCGCGGCCAAACCGTACGCGTGCGTTTGGCGGCAAGTCACCAGCGCAGGCGCTGCTCGACGAGATGTGGCCGCGCGAGCAGTGGATGCAGAGTGTCGGCGACAGCATTGCGGCAGTTGGCGACAGCAAGCCGTGGATAGTGAGCGCCAGCAGCCTGCGCTTCCCGGCGCTGCCGCCAAAGCCAGCACAAAACAGCAAGGTAAATGGCACTGTTCGTGGTAATTCACATACAAACAGGCAGCATGCCTTTGCTCCCAAACACCAGCGCCTGTTATCTCAAGACAGCCGGCCAGCCGCCTTTGAAGCGTGTGCTGAGCTCTCTACACTCTTCCCGCTGATCAAGCAGCTCTACTCGACTAGCGCGTACTCTGGGTTTGGCACCGCAGTGGCGACCGGCGACTTTAGCGGCAGCGGGCACGCCAGCGTGGCTATTAGCGCACCCTACTACGCAAACAGCAACGGCAACAGCAGCGCCGGCGCAGTGTTTGTGCTCAACAAGCTGGACATCAGCTACGCGTTCTCGCAGCAGAACATTGACGACGCGGATCCCCAGGTTCTCTTGCCGCCATTCAGTGCCAGCACGCGCTTTCTCGCGTTTGGGTCGGCGCTCGCAGTCATCGATTACAATGCCGACGGCATTGCCGATCTGGCCGTGGGCAGCACCGCATACGGGCCGGACCCGGCAGGCTCGCTGCTGGGCCGCGTTGACGTGTATCTCGGCCACCAGGGCGCCGGCCTGTCCTCGGTGCCAGACTTTACGCTGACAGCCACACAGCTTTCAGAGTACACGGACAGCCCCTTCTCGCAGCAGCGCATCGGCGGGTTTCTGTTTGGTGAGGACGTCAACAACGACGGGTTTGTCGATCTGCTTATCGGCGCGCCCTACCATTCTGACGTGCCCTATGAGACGCATGCGGGCCGCATGTCTGGGTACATCTCGGGGCCGCGCGCGGGCCAGGGCAGCGGCCAGATGGGCCCGCCGGACTTTACGCTGGTGTCTCCGCAGCGCCAGCCATTTGAGTGGTTTGGGTTTTCGGCCCGTGCCGTGCACCTGAGCGAGACAAATACCACGCTGCTGCTGGTGGGCGCGCCGGGCCACGCCCAGGCGGACCCAGACACAGGCGCAAACCATACGCTGGCCGGCTCGATATATGCATTTTCTGTAAACGCAGCGGACCCAAAGGGGTCGCCACCAGAGTTCCGCGGCCTTCACTTTGCCGCGTCCAAGGGCAGCACGCAGCTCGGCAGCCAGATGCACGTGTGGCAGACAAATGGTTCAAGGCTGGTGCTTTTTGGAACGCCCTCGGAGCACAGCTCAGAGCTGGCTCAGGGTGGTCTGATTGGCCCAGAGAAGCCCGCACGCGGCTGGCAGGCCGGCCAAGTGCGCGTGTTCGACCCGGCCCTGTGGAATCCGGCCGACGCAACTGGTGTAAATGGGAAAGATGCCAATAACCCCGTCGGGCTGCTCAGCACCCTGCGCGGCACGCAGAGTCCTGGCCATTTCGGCCGTGCCCTGGCTTCGACGGCAACCGACCTGTGGATCGGCGAGCCCTTTGGCCACACCGAGGACGGCAGGGTGCATTGCTGGCGCGTGGGGCTCGAGCGACCCGAGTGCTTTTATGCGGCAAACTACATGGGCCGTGCGCGCCTGGGACACAGCATACTGGTTGCGTCTGGAAGCGGAGAATCCGAGCTGCTTGTAGTGACTGCTCCGCACGACAGCCAATTCTCAAGGCTATCTGGGAGCGTCTTGCTTTTGCAGCAGCATTGAGACCAGCGGGTATTGGCGCCACACGCAGTGCTGGCCAAAAAGTAGACCGATCGACAGCTTTAGTTGTATATATCTGCGCATGTCCATTCGATGAGCGCGCTGTTTTGTATTTTGTTTGCATTTATTACAATTATTTGCATATCAAACATGAAATGTGTGCACATTTTGCGAGCAATTAATTGACGACAAAATTCCCACTGTCACTTTAGAATAAAATATCAGCAGCGTGTGCTTCTCGATTATTTTGCCACTTTTGCTTTAGTAGCTGAACACACGGCTAACAAGAAAAACTATTGTACAGAGCAATAGAGCAATAGAGCAACAGAGCAGCAGAGCAACAGAGCAGCAGAGCAACAGAGCAGCAGAGCAACAGAGCAGCAGAGCAACAGAGCAGCAGAGCAACAGAGCAGCAGAGCAACAGAGCAGCAGAGCAGCAAAGCAGCAAAGCAGCAAGGCAATGATATTGCTTTGCTTTTTTGCGCATTTAATTCCCAAAAGAAAGCTTTGAATGAACGTATTTTTCAATTGGTTTTTATTTTTAATAAAGCAGACACACGCACGCCAAGTTTGCTTTATTTGCTTGCCCTGCCATTTTTTAGCGCAGCCGCTGCCAATTGTTTTTATGTGCAATGTGAGCATTTGTTTCTTTCTCTTCTCTTCCATTTTTCCATTTTTCAATTTAGCAATTACTATTTAAAATATTAGAGTAATTTTAGAACAAGTTGAGCCGCTTTAAACAACAACAACATTGCTATCAATATTATTTATTTCGCTATGCCTTGCTTCAGCCAGCTTCCATTTGTCATCCTCAACCGCATTCTACGTGTAGCCATTAACACCAGCGGATACAATATCGACACGTGGGCAGACGGATTGCCGCTGCTGGGCGTCTGCCGCGGGTGGAGAGAAGTGGCCACTGGCTTGGTCTATTGTAATGCCATACTTGATGGGTCTGGAGAACACAATTTTTGTTTTGTTGAGCACTCGCATGACACCGCTGTCGAAGACAAGCTCGTTAATACCAACATTGGGCTGCTCAAGGCTACTGGAAACACGCACCTGGTAAAAACTGTGACCATCAAGGTTAGTCATTTTGAATGTTATCGCTCCCTGCTCGCCGAAGCAAATTCAATATTCTCGTTTGAAACGAGTGACTGGAGCAGAGTCAGCACACTCAACATCAGCGGCCACCAGGGCAATAGCAATAACGACATTGGCAGCGAATCTCAGTCTGATATTATGGATGATGCCAATGAATTTGCTCGGCAAATGGCAAAGTACATGCCAGGTGTGGATAGTTTGGACAATGTGATGTACGATAATGGCCCCATATTTGATATGACTAGTCTATTGTCACAAATGTATTCGCGCAATTTAAAGTATTTTCGCAGCTATCAATCATTTACGCTTGCCGAGTCAGTAGAGTCAGCCAATTTTACCCAGCTCACAACGCTCAATATCGATATAAAACATATGCAGTGCATTCCACACGTGTGCTGCCAGAAGTTGCAGACGCTGGTGCTAAGAGATGTCACTAGTTTGTTTTCTTGGAGCAAGCTGGCAAATACCAAGCAGGCGCAAACCATTGTATTTTCCAGCCTGCGGAAATTGGATTTTGAATTCTATAGAAGTCCTGATGTGCAAAGCATTGGGAGTTCGAGTGAATTGCAGTTCCCAGCTCTCCAGGAGTTGAGCGTCACAGTCCCGACATTTGGGATGCTAAAAGAATTTATGGATTTCAAGGTGTTAAAGTGCCCACACGTTACACAGCTTTACATTGACGTCAATGAATTTAAGGGCCATTTAGATGATGATTTCAATATCTCGATGCAGCGCAGCAAAAATCTGGCAGTCAGTATAAATCAGCATATTCCAAGCGTGACTAGGTTAAGGATAGGTCATTATGATTGTAATAACAATATCACATTTTACGATGAGTTGGTTAGTCTTTACATTGACCAGCTTGTTCACGTCAGCATCCCCTCCCCTATGACTTTTACTGCAACACAGTTTTCCTGCGAGCTCGTGCACTTGTCGCTGAATCTCGAGTTGAATACCTTGCAGAGCCTTCCAAACGTGTTTTTTGAAACACTGGAATACTTGAACTTGGACAATGCACATCCCACATTTGCATGGGAGAAAATACTAAAGAACGATTCGACAGCTGAGAATATATGCTTTAAGCGCTTGGAATCTTTGAACATCGAATACAGCGAGAGTATTGAGAACGAGGAGGATAGTGAAAGCGAGTACAGCAATGATATTGAAAACGAGGAGAATAATAAAGACGAGTACATTGCTTTGGAATGCCAGCAATTTATAAGCAGCCAGAAGGTGCAGCAGAAAAAACAGGGTACAGTCAATGTTTTTTGCCCCAGACTGAAGAATCTGTGGATTAGGAATGCCATGGTCCCCAGACTCCAAAAAATAATGGGATGCGGCTCTGACCAGTGGCCCTGTGTCAGGAGTGTAGACATATGGTTCCAGAAATACGACATTTCCAAAGTTTTGGATATCATCGACAGCGATGAATATATGCAAGCTACATCCATGTTTGCAGAATACATGGTCAAGACAATGCCCAACGCCAATAACTTAAGAATGCTGTTGTTCGACAACAGCGACAAGCATTTAAAGCAATTTTGCAGCATTGTTTCCAACGGCTACGCTCACCAGCTAATAAGCTACGATTCCGATTTTCCAATTGTGTGGACAGCCAATGCGTTTTCGCCCAAGCTTAGGCACCTGAGTGTCAATTTGGACATAAATGGAAAACAGGCCCTGCCAAAAATCAACGTGGCAAATATTGAGTCAATTGAACTGACAGGAGTCATAAGCGGCGTTTCATGGAAGAGCTTTGCAAGCAATAGTGGTGATTCAGCGAGTATTACTTTCAGCAACTTAAAAAAATTGACTGTGCACCACTCCTACATGGAAGATGAACCCGCGCTAGCAGACAAAAATGATTCTGAAACAAGCAGCAAAGAATATTTTGCGTTGCACATGCCCAAACTAAATAGCATTGCTCTTAACGGAATTGGTAACCACTTTGGGCTTTTAAACGCTTCTATCGAGTTCAGGCACTTGAAGCATGCATATATTTATGGATCTCATAGCGTGCTTAATTTATTGGGCAATACAAGCAAGGCATGTATTGACGGATGCACGGTTGATATAAGGCTAAATTCTGATGCTGATTTGGATGCGTTCTACGAGGCAACAAACGCATTTTTTGGAAGCTCAACCAAAATAAGCCACGCAGAGCTGATTATCACTATAAATATGGACACAGACGTGTGTTTGCAAAAATGGGATTCGCGGCGCATTGAATGGACCAGCCTTCATATTTTGGAGATACGCGATGTGCTTAAGCTTGGCACAGTTGTGGATATGCTGGCCAGAGTGCCCAAACTGACCAAACTAGAAGTGTATGGTATTCTCTTTGACAAGGCCTTTGAGCCCAGGCTTGACCAGGTCGAACCAATATCTACCAACATCAACGAGTTATACTTGCATGCCTCAGTCGATCATGATTGCAAAGAAGCAAAATTTGACAGTATCAAATACTTGATATTGGCTGCTCCATCATTAAAGAAAGTCAAGCTTTCGATGTATGAGGACTTTGATCACATGTCGTTTGTCGAGGAGTACAAGGACTTGCATCCACACGTGGCAAACATTGCTTGGGAGCAATTGTAGAAATACAATAGTTAACAAATGAGCTTATAAGGTAGTTTATTGAGTTTAAGTTTGTAGAACATATTTAAAATATATATGACGGACTTTCTGTGCTTGCAAAAAAATACAAAAGTACTATGGGCAGCATGTGCATCTCACCTGTGTGAATAGTTATTGTGTATAATTAAATAAGCACTGGCTAGCAAAATGGTACACAGACTGTTTGTATTTTAGACGTGTTATAATAAGAGGGGGTGTGAGAAGCACTAGTTATCTAGTGTTAGAAAAGTAGGGGTGAGTTTATAAAAGGTTTTATTACTAATGTTTCTAAAATACTACTAGGGCCGGCCTCATCTTATATATGTGCCTTGTCGCCTTTGTTGTGCACATTTTCAATTGTGCGCTCCGTTGGTGAAAACTGGATCTTCTGCGAGCAGACCGGTATCTTGGCAAGTCAATGTTGTGGTTTTCGCGTGTGTGCGCTCATGCGTGTGCATTGCAAAATGGGGAGCGTATCTGGGCATCAATGTAATGCCTTCCTAATTTACGCCTGCATAATCCAATTAGTACCCTGTCAATCAGTATGCAGATCGAAACTTGTTTTGCGATTCACAACCTCAAAATCCATTTCTATATCTTCGGTCTGTGCAACAACATGAAAACTGTCAATTTTTTTGGGCCATCAACTTTTGTACTTGGCATATCTTTTACCCTGATGGCCCAAATAACATCTGTTTTATTATTAATACACCCTGGTCCAACTTAAAATAGCAGTGTAAGTTGCACGGTTGCTTGCTAGTTTGTTTTTGTACAAATTAATATTAAAGATGGACTTTTTAGAATATATGCATGTTCGTATATTTTATAGAATTTTTAAATTTTGTTACATAAGAAGCCTAAACTTTAAAATTGAACACCAGGCTTAAAAGCAGCCTATTGATGCCAAATAAAAATTTATATTATAGCTGTGGTGCCCAACACACATTTCAAGTCACTATCTTCCCTTTTCAAGAATCAAGATTGCCCTCATGGCCACTATACACATTTCTGTTATTGCTGGCTAACATCAAGGAACACCATGCTGTTTACAGCACTGCCCACACAGCGCTGCCCCCTTTTTCAGTTCCTTAAGTAATTTGGAAGATTTGAATATATCAATTTAGACCCACATTTTTATAGAGCACGACAATAGCTACATCATTTTTATTTCATTTTGTATTACCAAAGGTATATTTGTGCATTTATAATAATTATGCCAATTTTTTATAATTATATAATTTTAAGTCATAATCATTACTCGCGACAAGGCCAACATAATTAAGTCAATGTCTCGCAACGGCTTCGCTTCTACAAAAATAAGCAACATAATACACATTAATCCAAGCACAATTAGAACGTATTTTAGTTGGCACTGTATCTACAGCGAAAGGCCCAAGAGGGGTCGTCCTACAATTTTGACCAAGGATGACGAAATCTTTATTCAAAGATTTTTCCATCACACATAAGGGATCAACATTGCTACACTTACCAAAAAGCGGTCAGAGGAGAGAGGGCTTCAACTAAATCGGCAGACTATTCAGAAATATCTTGTTCACATTCGGCATTATTCTCGTGTTGTGAGGCAAAAATCATTTGTCACCAAAAACAACCAAAAGTTGCGGTGCAGATGGGAAAAATAACACGAGTGGACCGAATTCGATTGCGAGCAGGTTTTTTGGAGAGAAGAGTCCAATATTAAGTGCTTTGATACTAGGAATAGAAGGTTTGCAACCAAGGGAAACAACAACGAGATGAAGGCCAAATATATTCAGTCTACTATGAAATATGGTGGTGGCTTTTTGGTGGTGTGGGGCGCTTTCCACGCTAATGGCCCAGTTCCCTTGGCTCGTCTTAAAGGCAATATGAATAGTGCCATGTACTTTCAAATACTGGGCAGAAATTTGGTGCCCACTTTGGAAAGTATCAATCTCCCAAATGTAGTTAGTGCCATCTTTCAGCAGGACAATGGCCCTAAGCACACAGCCCGTGGAACTGGCAACTGGCTACAAAGTCACGATAGCAACGTCTTGCCATGGCCATCACAATATTCCAACCTCAATCCTTTCAAAACCCTTTGGAGTCTGCTGAAACCCCATCTTTGCAACTATGACAGTCATCCGAAAAACATTGGTAAACTATTCGAGCGAGCACAAATTTATTGGGCAATTATTCCAACTACTACTATACAAAATTTAGCACATTCAATGCCCAAGCGTATAAGAGCAGTTAGACCCTCATGAGAGTTTTCAGTTTAAAATATACAGAAGGTCTATTATATACAAACCATTTATTATATAGTTTTAATGTTTTTATAAATATATTTTTTAATTTTTGATATATCGTTTAAAAAATTATTCTCCCACCACAATCAACTTGTAACCATTTTATATAAATATTATATGAATGTAAATGTTTCTCTATCCAATGATAATTTTAGACAAGCGAATGGAAGCAAATTAGTTTAAGGATAAGCTGAAAAAGATAAAATAAAAATAAAAATACTATTTTCATGTCTGCTGTATCTTTTTTGTGTGTCAATGTTTTTAAACAAAGTAGAAAATGTTTGGTTTGCATTTTTAGCTATATATGGTCTTAGACTGTCTATGGCCATCCTAATATTCAAGATTATCTTTTTCATAGCCGATTGTGCGTAAATAAACCATCAAAGAGGTAATAGGAGCTTCATCCTTTCCAATTATAAACTTTTCATTATCCGTCACCTCAATATTTTGGATTTTTCTCGTTAGGTGCCTTGGTAGCGTTTAAGCTAGGTGGCACAATTTCATTCTCGACGAACTCTTTAATTTATTTCTGTTCTTTTCGGCTCCTTTTGAACATATTTGTCGATTTTAGAATGACAGTGGTTTTTAGAATTTGACGACGTGATAAGTTACACTTGTATAAAACAAATGGGCTGTGCTTGAAGTGCCTATAAACACTATTTGTGATATAAAAATGATAATTTGGGCTAAGAAAAAGTGGGATTGGGCGTATTATATAATAAAATGCCTGAATTTTTCCATGCCAAGGAGATAAATATGCATTTTTCGGGCCTTCATACTTTTTAGCAAATAAAATGCAAAACTGTTTATTCCTTCCCCCTCCCCAATATTTCCCCAGTTGATATTGAGACTTTGCCTTTTTAATGGAGGCCGCATAAAGACTAGCTTCCCTTTTTCCTTTTGCTCTTTTTATTCCAAAATGTAAGCAAATGAAGGTGCTGGTTGTTTTCCCAATATTTGTCGCTTGAGCAATGAGTCATATCTCCTTTTGACTCAAACATATTTAATTAAATGATCCTGCACCCACCTGGGAGTATGAGCAAAAAAAGGACAAATACAGAATAAATATTATCGACATGCTGAATAGTCCGAGTGCACCGAATCTTACAAGGCGGCGGCAGCAGCATCCAACTTTTTTTTTTAAAAAAAATATGAAGTTATATAGAAATTTGCACTCTGTGCCTTCAAAATTCATTTTGGTATAAATATATGGGAAAATCCGAGAACACAATCCATGTGAGCAGCTCTATGCGGCCAAGGAAACCGGCTCTTTGCATGGCACAGCGGGTTCCAATATGAATGTTTTGGTAATTAATCCTTTCTTGAACATTTTAGAAATTGTACACGAAGCACCAGAGCTATTGACAGCAGAGAAATATTATAAATATTTTATATGTGTTTTGGTCCATCGTCCAATGATATTTTTTCATCATCACATCCAGATAATAAAAATCTGCAATTGAAATTGAAAATGAGATGACGGTAATCGGCTTTTTTTGCTTGCCACCCACAGCGCAAAATCTTAGAACAGATGGTACAAGCAGCTTTAATAGGAAATAAAAAATGCGGCAACAGGAGTGGCAGAGGCAGCGTTGCGGCAGTGGTGGCTGATTGATTGATCGATTGGCCAGGGAAAAAAAGATGTGAGAGCACTCGAGTATTCAAAAATTTTCATTATTTCCCTTGCCCCCTTGTCCACTCCCTCCCACGCGCACGCATACACACCTCCTTTGCTTATCTTTTTTAGTTTCTCTGTTCTAGAATCATTTTTCAGTTTAACGACTTCTTCTTTCGCACGTATACATCCATTCACTCTTATCTATTTTATATTTGATCTTTAATCGCCATCATGTCAACTGCGCCAAAGACCAACGAGAACGCTACCAGCGAGGTTTCTCAGAACCAGCCAGCAGCCACTACTAATGGAGTGGCTGTCTCCGAGGTAGCGTCTTCACAGGAGGAGAACATTGATCTCGAGGCCGAGGCCAACGACAATGAAGAGCATTCGCCGGGTAAAGTATTTCCCCTTAAACGAAATTCATAAATTCAAATGTAGCCAACACACCTGTGAAAAAACACTACCTTTACACCTTTGCACTAAACCTGCTTGTAATTGTTTATCATGGGTTTAGAGGAGGTTCCATACCAGTTGAAGATCAAGGCGCCCAATGGAGTCGTAGTTCCGATTATTGCAACCTCCCAGGAGACGATCCAGGATCTCAAGCAAGTGGTCAGCGAGACAGCGGGCACAATCGAATACTCGTGCTTCTACCTGACACTCGACGGACAACGGCTTAATGATTTTGTTGAGCTCGGAGAAATTGAGGGTCTGGAGAAGGAGTGTCAGTTGGGGCTGGTCGAGGATCAGTACACAGAGCGCGAGGCGCGGCTCCACGTCACCCGTCTGCGTGATCTCCTCGTTGGCCCGACCACGGCGAACCCGAACATCGCTGGGTTGGACGCCGGCGCTTCGATCTTCAGCACCATCAAGCATCCGAAGGGCGGATCGGATGATATCAATGACGAATCTGACTCCGAAGAGGCAGCAAAGCCCACGCAGACAAACAAAGCCGGAAAGGGTGGCAAGAAAAAGAACGACGGCGGTGCCGGAGGCAAGCAGGCCGCTGCATCTGGGGAGGAGGACCAGCAGGAGGTCGAGGGCGAGGCATCAGTGAAGAGCAAGCCCATCGAGCACGCGTTTAAGGGCTACGAGCTTGGCAAGGTGCCCTCCTTCAATGTCATATCTGCCGAGGAGGCGATCGCTGGACTTGGGCTCCCACAGTGCATCAAGCAGATTATCCTGAGTGGATGGAACCCCGTGCCGCGGTACCGGCAGCTCAAGGGCGATCTGCTTTACCTCCTGGTGACGACGATCGAGAACCAGAGCTACCATATCACGGCGTCGCGCACCGGGTTTTACGTCAACTCGTCCAGCCTTGTCCGCTTCAACCCAGAGCCCTTTGGCGAGGCCAGGGCCGGACAGGCGGGCGTCCGCGAGAGCGACTTTTACCAGGCGCATTCGCTGATCACCCTGCTTAGGCGGCTGTCGGCTCGATTTGGGCGCGGACTCGACGAGCTGCAGAGGGAGGTGGCCAGGCGCGAGACGGTTGAGGTGCTACCGTTTGTGTCGGCCGAGCAGGCGGCATCGCCGTGGCTGGTGCGCGGCGCTGCAAACCGTGTGCCTGGGGCCTACGACCTGGGCCACCCGCAGGAGGTGTGCCTGCGGCTGGGCGCTCAGGGCACCGACTCGCTGCGCGACTGGAACGAGGAGCTGCAGAGCATCCGCGAGATGCCGCGCAGCAACTTGTCCGAGCGCGTGCTGCGCGACCGGCAGCTGCACAAGTGGTACTCGGAGTTTGCTGGAGCTGTGGTTGTGGGCGCAATGGGTGTGGTGGACGGCGAGATGCTGCCGCTGAACCCGACCGAGCCCAAGGACCAGCACATGTTCCTGCATGACAACATCTTCTACAGCAAAGGATTCGACGGCCGCGACATGTTCACGGAGCTCGGCGGCGATGCCGCTGCGCATGTGGCCACAGGCAAGGACATCACGGGAGTCCGGCTGCTCAACCAGCTGGACACCGAGGGCCTGCATACGCTGGGCAGCGTGGTCGTCGACTACCGTGGGCTGCGCGTGGTTGCGCAGTCTGTCGTGCCTGGCATTTTCCGCCGCCAGGACACCACGCAGATCGTCTACGGCAGTGTCGACAACGGTGTGACCGTCGGGGCTGACGCTGAATTCCACCAGCTACTTGCGCCCGTGGCTAAGGCGCTGCACTTTGGCGAACATGTGGTGGCTGACGCTGAGGGCACCGAGTTCTCGCTGTATACGTCGTCGGACGTCAAGGGCTTGACGGGAACTGACGGGCGCAAGTACATGCTGGATCTCTACCGCATGTCCCCTGTGGACGTCGAGTTCTTAGAGGCCGAGTGCACTGAGGCGCGGGAGGGATCGTCGCTGCCCGTGTATCCGCACAAGCTGGTGCTGCTGCGCCCTGAGCTTCTGGACATCTTCTGGGAGACCAGCGTGCGCAAGGCCGTCCAGGAGTACGCCGCCGAGAAGGCCAAGCGCAGCGAGGAGGCTGGCAAGGGCGAGGACGCCAAGAAGCCCGAGGAGGGCGAGCCTGGGACTGAAACCGCCGAGGCCAAGAAGCCTGAGGATGCAATGGCTGACTTTGACTTTAGCCTCGAGTTCACCCCCGACGCATTCACGCATATCCAGAAAAAGGGCTCTGAATCGGGCGGCTCGGCTGAGCCGCCGATGCATGCGGCGGTGCGCAGCGCGTCCAAGTTCCTGCGCGAAGTCGGCGTTCCAGCATTCGCGCACGAGCTGGCGTCCTACACGACCTCGCCGCTGAGCGGCGACGCACTGGTCACAGCTATGCACCAGCGCGGCATCAACATGCGGTACCTCGGGCAAATTGCCGCCCTGCTGCCCGGCGACATCGAGATTGTGCGCAACGTGCGGCGGCTGGTGATCTTCGAGATGATCTCGCGCGCGACCAAGCACGTAGTGCGGCGGTTGTTCCGCGCCACGCCGGCGCATCTGCACGGCGAGGTGTTTGCGCTGGTGGCCAACGGCCTTGTGGGTACGCACAGGTGCACAGACCCGACGCAGCTTCTGTCCGCCGAGGCCCACGCCGTGCGGGAGCTTCGCGAGCTGACGCCAAGCGTGCTGGCAGAGGAGATCCGCGCGCAGGTGGCGCTGCGGTTCCGGTTTGATCTGGCCGCGGACTTTGTCGAGACCCTGGTCAGCGGCAGCGAGCGCATTCTGCTGCGCGAGGCGACGCTCAAGGTGGGTGCGCAGCTCGCCCTGCGCCAGTACCACTTTGAGAAGCCGCAGGAGAGCGCCGTGCAGGCGGAGGTTCTGGCAAGCCTGGGGCTGGGCCACGGGAAGCTGACCAAGGTGGCCAAGCGGCAGGTGCGCGAGCTCATCGACGCTGCCATGGCGCGGCAGCTGGTGGTGGAGGCCGACGACGTGCTGAACTTCGTGGCCAAGACCAAGGTGTCGACGCACAATTCGTCGTTCGCTGATGAGGCCTTCGAGGCCGGCCGCATGTCGCTGGAGCAGGGCCAGCGGACGCTCGGCTTGGAGCTTCTGCTGGAGTCGCTGGCGCTGCACGAGCAGACCTTTGGCTTCCTCCACTCAGAGTCCGCTCGCTGCTACGCGGTCGTATCCTTGGCGCACTACGACGCGGGCGAGCACGAGCTGGCCGCGGAGTATATGGCCAAGGCCGTGGTGATCTCCGAGCGCACTGTCGGTTTGGACAACCCGCTGACCATCCACAACTACCTCAACCTGGCACTGTACGAGCACGCGCGCGGAAATACGCTGCTGGCGCTGCGGCTTATGCGCCACGCCGTCGATCTCTGGGGCCTGGTCAACAGCGCCGACCACCCGGACCTGGCCACCGCGCACAACAACATTGGCGTCATGCTGCAGTCCCTGCGGCTCTTTGACGACGCCCTGGTGTTTATCCGGTCGGCTCTGGAGATTCGCCTCAAGCTGCACGGCCCCGACAGCGTCCTCGTTGCCAACGCCCAGCACGCACTGGCCAAGGCACTGGCGCTGACTGGTGACTTTAAGGCGGCGGTGCAGGTCGAAAGGGATGCGCACAAGTTCTTCAGCGCGCGCTTCGGCGATGAGGACCCCAGGAGCAAGGAGACTGCGGAGTGGCTGGCGGAGCTCACGTTCAATGCTGTGCGCACTGCCAAGTTGACCAAGGCAGCGAGGGAGAAGCTGAGCCAGGCGGCGACTTTGGGTGGCCTGATGCAGATGGATCGCGGATCTCAGCAGGAGCAGCAGCAGGCTGGCGCAGAGGCGGCAGCGGCTCCTCAGGCTGGTAACGCCAAGGGTCTTTTGCCCATTGATGATCTGATCAAGTTCATTACTGGAAGCAGCAACCTCGCCGATAAGCCGCGCCCCAGCGGCGGGCGCCGCGCCAAGGGCGGACCCAAGGGCAGCAAGCGCTGAAGAAGAAAGATCAAAAAATTAAACCATAGATTTCCTAAAATTTAAAAGATCCGAAGAAAGCGCATACAAAACCTGGACAAGCTTGAATACTTCCAATAAAAGCATCTTTTTTATGCATGAGTGGTGTTTCAAAACCTTGGCTCCTCGTCTAAACTCATTTTTTCTCTGTTAAATTCAATTCATTACTAGATTCTTATTAATAATTGTGGAAGTGGGGAGCGCGTAAAAGTTCAAGGGTGGCTTCAACTCGATAATACAACAACATCAACAACATCAACAACAACCACGCTTGGGTGTGAATGAGATAGACAGCAGGTGGCGATACAGACACACAACAAACCACAAGAGGATAAACCCCCCAATTTCAAGTGGGAGGGGAGGGGAGGGGAATGCGACACCACCACCACCACCAACACCAACAACAATGGAAGCAGTTTGTCGCGCACTGGTGGTGCAACAACAGGCCAGGCTCATCGATTTGCACATGGAAAGCTGCGGCGCGGCTAAACACCAGAGATAAGATCCCGCCGATACTATTGATGCCAGTGATTCCCGCCAACCAGCAGAAACGATTCCTGTGCACAAACCCACAAAACCAGCGGATACCACCACCACCACCACCACCACCACCAGAATCAACACCAACACCAGAGTCAGCACCAGCATTATTAGAATCCCCCACGGTCGCAACAGCGCAAATGATCCACACCAGCATCAGCCAGAATCAGCGGTCACGGGCCATCAATCAACTCCAGCGGATACTCAAACAGGACGCTCCCTCATTCACAAGAGCATCATCCATCATCCACGCGCTCCTCCTAGACGAATCCCCGGACACCAGCCATATACGCGCATACGTGTGCATGCGCGCCCTCAAGCAGAGCCGATACCCTATATCCACTATCCCACGATGTGTCCTCGAGTGGATGATCCCAGCGGTTCTGCGGCATGGACGGTACGATGATGTGGTTTATTTGGGCGCTCAGGTGGCGGATACCGGGATGGGCGCGGCGGCGGGGAGGGCGGTTTTGACAGCAATACGCAGGCTGCAGATAGTCCAGGAGCGCGAAACTCGCTGGAGGTTCAGAAACAGCAGCAACAACAACAGTGGGATAAGGAGAGAGGGAACGTGGCTTCGCTTCGATTCTGTTTTGTACGCCCAAACGCAGTGTCCGTTCAGACTTGAGGCCCAACGCACAGTGGACAAGCTATCAGGCAATAACACCAATGGCGGGTTAGTGACAGCAGGCCACTTGGCCAAGCAGCTCGAAATCGACATGTCCTCGCTTCCACCAGAAACCCAGCTGCCTCGGGAAATGCTCCCCTGGCTGCAGCCCTTTCTCAGCCGCAACCTGCTGCCAAACGTCCACGCGCTGACGATCATCCTGCACGCATACGTGCGGCGCGGGGACTTTGAGTTTGCTCGGTGGGTGTATGCGCAGATGCAGGCGGGGGAGATGCGGCTGACGCGGGCTGATTACTCGATCCAGGCGGTTCCCTTGCCGGCGCCCAACGAGATCACCGACGCGCTGATGGTCCCGGTGATGCAGGGCAAGGATTGGACCAGGGAATCTGTGGTTTCGGAGCGAGATGGGAAGAGCATCGGTACAGTGCAGCGGTTGGTGACACGCAAGGTCGCGCAGATGGTAGATAGGGGCGATTTGGGTGGTGCCGAAGAGGAAGCGCTGAGGGGGGGCACCGGTGCCGGCAATGTGAGGGCGCTGGCCAAAATCGCGTTGGGCCATGCCCACGCGGGTAATGCCGGGCGCGCGCTTTCAATGTTCCGCAGCTCTTGTCAGGCGGTAGTAGCATTGGGATCCACGAATGGGCTGCTTAGCTCGTCGTACTTCACTTCCATGTTCAACTCTGTCCTGCGCGCATCCCTCCAACCAAACAACACTGCGGGCTCGGGCTGCGCACAAGAGGTGCTGCGCGTGGCTCGGCTTCATGGTGTTGTGCTGGATGTGGGCTCATACACGATTGTTCTGGCGCGGCTTTCCACTTTGGCAGAGGCTGATGTCTGCCATGATGGTGTTGTCAAGGAGCGTCGCGACCTGGTGGGTGCGGCGCTTGTTATGCAGCGAGTGTATGTGGATATGGTCTTGCACGGTGTTGAGCTAGACGATATGGCGTTGAGCTTGATGGTGCCCCTGTGGGTGGTCACGGACATGTGTGATCTGGTGCTGGCCAACTGGCATCACTGCACAAGGGGCCGTTCGCGCGCTAAAGCCGTCGAGGTGCGCCGACATGTGCTGCACCGCGCTCATCGCTGGGGCGTTGGCGACCGAACAGCGCAGCTGATAGATTAGATCCAAAAACAAAAAAAAAAAGTTTTTTGTTTGCGGCAAGAAACATCAATGTAAAAAACTTTAAATGTATTGTAACATCTCTTTTGTTAAATAAAATGAACTTACAGTCCCAGGAACCGACGTGCGCGGTCCCATGTGCCCTGTACGGTCATAGCCGGGCGCACATCAAGGTAAAATGACGGCTTCAGCGGGTTCTTCGGATCTTTCTTGCCCTCATAAAAGTCGATAATATACCTCACAGGGGTGCCGCACCGATCCACGGTCCAATCATGACGATCAAACGGACGCTGATACCCGATCCAAGATTTCCACTTCGCCCTCGGCGACAAATCGCCAGACCTCCCTTCGAACTTCAACAGCATCGGCGTCGAACACTCCGTCCGATGCACCTTCTCCCACTCTAAGATCTGCATCCAGCATTTCTCATTCACAGCGTTATGGATCGGCACCACCGAGTGCATATCGGCCTCCTTCGGGTCCCAATTTTTGCGCCGCATAGCGTTGAAAAACATCTGCTCTGAAGGGTACACCCAATTGCTGCCCTTCGGGGCATTGTCCTTTGCATTCACAGTCTCATCTGAAGAGGCAGAGACCGAGGGACATTCCGAGGGCCCAGCGTACCGGTCGGCGCGCGGAATCGATGATACCACGCGTTGCGTCGACAACGTCTGTCTCTGCCCCCCGTGCGCCTGCTGTTCGGGAACCATCGGCATTTGGTTATCCGGGTTCACCAACACACCCTGGTTCCCCTTTGCCTTCTTCTCCTCCTCGTCACGGTCCTCTTTGATCGTGCTGGTGGGAAGGAAAATCTCCATGGTTTTGCGGTTGTTGTGGTCCACAGGGCATACTGCCTCGCTTTCACTTGATAGCGCTGTGGTGGCTACGTTGGTTGCGCTCATGGAGGAGTGGTCGACCGGACATGTTGTTGCGCTCTTCTTTGATGAAAAATCAACAGGGCAGCTGTCCCCTGTGCACTCCGAATTGCTAGACATTTTTTTTTAGTTGTTGAAAGTTATGAGTAAAAAAAATTAAATAAAAGGAAAAAGATAAAGGTTATCATTATTTGCATCATCTATCATCCCTCATAGTGTTAAAAAAAATTTCCCGCATTTCGAGCTTATTTTATGTGCGGTTGATTATTACCAGGGAGCGAATGGAAACAAGAAAAATAGGGTCTGATTAAATCACGATCTAAAAATCCATGTGCACATATAGTCATCGCTGAAGCAGAGAAATAATAAGAAAACGTTTACAGCTAGACTGTGAATTCATTTCATCTTTTTTCTTTTTCATTTATATTACTAATTATTACCCACTCTTTTTAAAAATAAAAATAAAACCTCATTCACATTTTTCAAATGTCGCTCAACCCAAGCACCGCCCCTCTCTCTGCGCTCGACACGCGAGCCTCCGCAGATTCAATAGCTTTTGATTTCGAAACGTTCATAAAAACCGAGCTCAAACTAAACATCGACCCCACACCACCAACGCAAAAACTCCCAAGCTTCAACGATGGGAAAACCGGCATCTGCAACTACTTTCTCATGGGACACTGCTGGAAAGGCAACAACTGCAAATACCGACACCTAACGCGCGAACAAAGCGAGCGCATGCAGATGGAGAACCGCACAGTGGTTTGCAAACATTGGCTCCGCGGGCTATGCAAAAAGGGAGATGTTTGTGAGTTCTTGCATGAGTATAATTTGAAGAAAATGCCAGAGTGCACGTTTTTCACTAATTTCGGAAGGTGCAATACGGGTGAGGAGTGCTCGTATCAGCATATTAATCCAGAGGCTAGGATTAAGGAGTGCCCGTGGTATGCTAGGGGGTTTTGTAAGCATGGGGCGGGCTGTAGGAGTAAGCATGTGAGGAAGTTGATTTGTCAGAATTATCGATTTGGGTTTTGCCCCTTGGGCCCGAACTGCAATGATGCACATCCGAGGTTTGAGCTCCCGCTGATGAATGCCACCGATGCGGAGCAGAACCCGCAACAACAGAACCCGCAACAACAGAGTCCGCAACAACAAAACCAGCAGCAGCAACAGCAACAGTAGCAACAGGTGTAATATTATTATAATTTCAATAAGATTTTTTATGTTCAAATTCAATATATGAAATGTTTATTTTTCGAAAAAAGGAATATGGTTGTTTATCTCCGCTTGCCGCCGGACTTTGCGCCCCTGCCTCTGCTGGACGAGTCTCTCTTTGATCCTCCCCTGCTGGACGAGTCTCTCTTCGACCCTCCCCTGCTGGACGAGTCTCTCTTCGCTCCTCCCCTGCTGGACGAATCTCTCTTGAAACCTCCCCTGCTGGATGCATCTCTCTTTGATCCTCCCCTGCTGGACGAGTCTCTCTGGGACCTTCCTCTGCTGGCATCTCTCTTCGATCCTACCCTAGAGAACGTGTCCTTCGATGAGGACGACGATGAGGTCCTTGCCCGCTTGGCTGGCTTGCCCTCGTCCATCTCAACATCACTGTCCTCGGCCTCATTGTCCTCGTCCTTGCTGTCCTCGGCGCCGCTAGACTCCTCCGGGGCGTAGTTATCGGCACCAAAGTCATCAGCACCAGAGCGGCCCCTCTTGACAGCCCTCTCCACCGCCTCCTCGCCCTCCATCTCCACCTCCTCATCCTCCTCCTCATCATCATCGCCATACCCATGGGCCTCCTCCTTATCATCCTTTCCACTCTCCTTCTTCTTGCGCTCGACATTGGCCTCCTGCTCCTGCCTGCGCCTCGCCTGGCGCGTCAGCTTGATCTGTCTCATCCGCAGATCCTTCTCCATCTCGGCCTTGGTCTTGTGCAAGTAATTATGGTACAGCACATCGCCATCGCCCAGCCCGCCCTCGACCTTCATCAGCCGCAGCTCCATGCGCGGGCCAAGTTCCAGCAGCCGGACCGCGCGCTGGTCGTCCTTCTTGTTGCCGCGACCAACGTAGTCCTGGGGCAAAGTGACGGAGTTCTCGGGCCCATCCTCGACGTCGCTCTCGGAGGCAAAGGCCTCGCGCAAAACATACTCGCTGATATCATCGAAGCCAGCCATTGAGGGCAGGTTCTTGGCCATGATCACGCGCTTCACACCCTTGGTGACGCCTACGGGCTTGACCACAATGGTGTAATGCCTAAAGTCCACCATACCAGTCTCCTCATTGTAGTTGAACAAAACCACACGCCGGGCCTCTGCCAAATGCAGAGTGGAGGGGTTAATGGAGGGGAACATATTCTGCAGCATCGCGGTCATAAGCTTCAGCTCCTTGCCCTTATCCTCGCCGCCAAAGTTATTAAGGATGATCAGCGGCGGCGTCTTGTACTCGGCCTCGGATGAATGCGGGGTTTTCTGCAGGCGCAGGCAGTCCTTGGCCAGGGAGTATGCGTTAACGCGGAAGTACAGCGTGGGTCCGCGAGGGACGCGGCCAATGCGGAGGTTTGTTCCGGTTTCGGTTTGCGAGAATAGGAGTAGGTGGGTGAGTCCGAGCTGGCCGCTGACAGCGACGTAGTCCTTGATCTTGTTGTTCTTGCGCTCCTTCAGCTTGCTCGCTGTGTTGGGTTCCATTACGTGCCGGACATCGCTGACAAGAGCGCTGACTGCGCGACCGACTAGTCCGGATTTGACTACAAGCGTCTTTGGCACCTTCTCCATCTCCTCTTGCGACGGCACAACGTGCGTTCTCTTCTTCTTGCGACCGTGACCCATTTTTAAAAAGAAATTAAACTAAAAGGTGTGTGTATGTGTGTTTTTGTGTGGACAAAAAAGATGAAATAAATATATGTGTGTAAAAGCGGATCGAAGAAAGGGAAAATAACAAATAAAGAATTGAAAAGAGTGACAACCAGCAACAAACCACTTCAACATGCAAAAAAAAATCAGCGGGTTTTTTTTTGGCAAAAGCAAAAAAATACAGAAAAAATAATCAAAATCAAATCCCCTGATTATCTGGCAAGGCTGGGTGATTTGCACAGGCTAATTCGTCACGTGAAGAACATCCGATTCACAATGGGGCTGGCTGGCTTTCCCTTTTTTGATAAAAAATAAATAACCTCAAGCGTTGAGGCCCTCAAATGCGCCATTCTCTTTCTCTCCCTTCCCCTCCCCCTCGCTCACCCGCTCACTCTTTTTTTCGTATCCCTTTATCTTGCCTCTTTTTAAACTTTTTTTCGTGCATCGTTGGTTTGTTACATTTTTCTTTTTATTATTGTATTATCCTCGCGTCATTATTTTTGTTTTTTTGCTTGTAAACAAGCCAGCAGAGGCCTCTGCCTGGACAATAAAGGCATCGCGCGCGCACACACACAGACTCCATACAAGGCTCGCAGCTCGGCCTTGCCACAAACAAGAAAAAAAGAAACAACCGAGAAACACGAAAACGACTCCCTGACGAGTCCACTTTTCTCTTTTGAAAACGTACCCCCCCCCCCCCCCCGCTGCTTTTTTGTTGTTGTGTTTTACGAGTCTATCGAACGCACAATGGCTATCG
Organism: Kickxella alabastrina; assembly: GCF_025024165.1. Taxonomy (NCBI): domain Eukaryota; kingdom Fungi; phylum Kickxellomycota; class Kickxellomycetes; order Kickxellales; family Kickxellaceae; genus Kickxella; species Kickxella alabastrina. Next base: position 838,324 of record NW_026251475.1, on the reverse strand, counting down.
GGAGCGATCTAACGACAGATGAGTACAGGCAATCGGTCGAGTACATACGCAGACTATGCGAGGGCGAAGAGGGACACACGACAGAGGGGAGAGCCTCGGAGGCATTGGCTTTAGCCAATGGGTTTATTGGATTGGGTGAGGCTTTGGAAAGTGGCAACGGCAGTTCGCGACTGCCTGAGGATCTGACGCTGTCGGTGGCTGGGGGATTCAGGCCATTAGGGGGTTTGTCAAAGAGCCAGTTGCTGGCTTGCGCGCCGCCGGTGAAGCGGAATTCCAGAGCCGTGACCTGTGTAAACACAAGTGCCAGTGGCAGCACTGCCACTCGATCCACAAGGTAACGCGCTTCTTTTATAAAAAAGTTGAAGGGAGGCATGCCTAAGCAAGCACCTTTCTTTTGGCCTCTGAGGGCGACACACGCATGCACATTAAGCCCCTCTCGACCCCCCTCCCCCCCCCAACTCTGATACTAATACAGTGAGAGCCCTCCATTGTTCTTATTCTGCTGTTGTAGCTGCGCCGGGCGGCGAACAAATGCCAACGGCAGCGGCAAAAATGGGCAGACACCAGCGGACGACGGCACACACGACATGTGCGATGCCTGCGGGCAGCCGGGCGAATTCATCTGCTGCGAAATGTGCCCGCGCGTATTCCATTTTCTCTGCGTCAACCCGCCAATGACGCCCGAGGCCGTGAGGCAGCTGGACCACTGGTACTGCCGCCAATGCGCCCACCTCGTCTCGCGCAAGCGCAAGTCGCGAGCGCACGCGAAGAACATCTTCTATCCGCTGCTCTCCGGGATGGAGTTCGAGAACCCGCGCGTGTTCGCAGTGCCCGAGGACATCCGGCGGCAGTTCGACGGGATCGAGGCCGACATCGACGGCACGTTCATCAACACGCGCAAGGACAAGCCTGTGCGCGTGAAGGACGGGGCGGCCGGCGGCAGGGATTTTGCCCGGCTGGTGGACGACCAGGGCGAGACCATTATGTGCTACAGGTGCGGGCTTTCGGCTCTGCACGGCCCCGTGGTGCGCTGCGACTATTGCCCGCTCAGCTGGCACTGGGACTGCCTCAGCCCGCCGCTTTCGGCCGCGCCGCCGCCGCGCAGACGGTGGATGTGCCCCAACCATGCGGACCACGCCCTGGGCCGCCACCAGCACCACAAATTCCGCAAGGAGCGCATCGTTGATCTGGCAGCATGCCCCGACGACACGCGCAATGGCGCCATCGTGGATGTCGTCGACGATGACCCGCCGTGTGCCGAGGAGGAGCTTTTTGACCCGAAGGTCAAGTACCGCATCCGGTCGAGCCGCATCCGCAGAGAGTTTTCGAAGAACGCCAGGCCTTGTCGGGTTGCCCCCGCGCAGAGCATCGTGCCACAAGATGACCCAAGCCCGGACTCTGTCACGGATTGGCTGCAGGCCATTGTGGCACTTCAGCAGGACGTCGCTCGCTTTGTCATGAGCACCGCAGAGCGATCCGTTTTGCAGCGGGCATGCAAGGGGGTGGTGGGCGGCCGCCGAGAGGAGGAGCCCGAGGGTGAGAATAAGTTTGCCATATTGGCCTGCATAGCCGGCCAGATGCTGACTCCGCTGATAGCGCCTGGGGAGGCCACTGGCAGGGAGACGGTGTCGCCGGGCGTGCGGCTGGACAGTACCGCCTGCGGCACCTCGGGTGTTGTGGATCTGGTGCTGCAGACGGCCACCACGGTGGACACTGATTCGGCCCCGCAGGCAGTCACCACGGTGGACACTGATTCGGATTCGCAGGCAGTCACCACGGTGGACGTTGATTCGGATTCGCAGGCGGTCACCACGGGGATGCCGGATCGCTTGACCGCATGCGTGCCGAAAAGTAACGCTGCCGCGGGCTTATCGCCAGAGGGCCCCCAGCAGACCCACAGGCGACGCAGGCGGCTGCTCGAGGACCACCGCCTGACGGACTCGGACTTGGAAGCGGCTGTGCGCCGCATATTCGAGGGCATGGCTGAACACGAAAAGAATTCCCCCAATGACACGCACATCAACGGCTTGGCCAATGGGAGCGGCAATTCTGGCAGCCGGGGCAGTAAGCGGAAACGCCGCTCCTCCTCTCTCGGCGACACCTCTAGTGTTGGGCCGGCTCCTTCTCCGAGGATGATGTCCCTGGATGCGCCCGTGAAGAAACTCCGCCGGTCCGTCGAACCCGTGGCCGAGCCTGCTTCTTTTCTGCAGCACAGCGCGGTTGATAGCGGTGGCGATCCTGAGATGGGCTCTGCGGGTGTGCGAGCGGATCGCCTGGTCAGCAGCCTGCTGAGAGCAAAAGGATCAGATGCATTGCTAGACTTTTTGATGAGTTGAGGGGTTTTTGGGATACGAAAGTGATGGTTGGTAGCAAGTAGGGTCTAGAATGTCTTTTCATTTTAGCGTATTGATACATTAATATAAGGTGGCTGGTTCTTTTTTGTTCTTTTTTTTGCTGACTTTTGAATTTTCATCTCCACACGAGTAAAAATAACATGGTCATTGATAATGGGGGTGGAGACAAAAACCAGAATGCCACTGTCTTTCGCTCTTTCTTGCTTTATTTCTTTTTAAACACTCTTCACTTAAGCATTTCTTGTATATTTATATTATATAAAAAAGTTTACACTTTTTTCACCAAAATGTCGTCAACATACACTTTCAAGACAAAGACCATGTCGAAGCCGATGAGAAACAGCCAAGACATTGCAATATCCAGCCCCAAGACCCTCCTCGAAAATATACGCTTGCTGTACTACAGGTACAAGATAATTACCGGCATCTACATCTTGGATAGCAGCGAAATTATGATCTTCAACATCATAGTCGTTGTCTGTCTCGTCTTCCTCGTTGGCATGGCCATCACGAGTATACATGCGAAAATCAACGCTCTTCGTTATTATTCAAGATGAATAATAACTTTATTGGATAATTTATATGAAAAAAAGCTCACCTCAATTCATTTTCCCTTAACTTTTTTATTTTATTTGTTTGGATATTAATATTGGTGATTTGGTGGTAGAGGGGGTGCTGGTGACGAGCGTGGAAGATTGGAGCGCGCGGTTTTGGCATCTGACGCTTTGGTAGCTGGTAAGTACTGGGCTGATCGTTTGATTTATAGATCAATCCAAGGTTATTTTGTGCTGCATCGGACTGTCGGTCTGTTTAGCTTGATGATGGATTGGCAGTGCATTTTTCTCTTTTTTTGCTATGCTTTGCTTTGTGCGCGCACAAACACATGATGTGTCGCACAGTAAGAAAAATAGACCAAATAAAAAATTATTTCCCCAAAAATAGAAAAAATATATAGAAATTCCCGCACTTCCTTTTCTTTTTCTTTTTTCTCAATTTGTTTAAAATTCTTTTTCCTCATCTAATCTTTCAATTAACCAAATATTTTTTATATTAACCTCTCCCCCCTCTCTATAAAAATATTTTTTTATTCTAGCCATGGTCTTTCAGTCGTTGAAAAAGCTCAACTACCAGTACGAGGTCACCACCGGTCTGTACATGCTCGAGTCGTGGGAGAAGTACATTGTCAACGGCGTTGTGTGTGCCGGCTTTGCCCTGGTCGCGTACACCACCATCAACCACCTGCCGACCCAGAGCATGGGGTTCCTGCAACAGATGTCAAACTATGCCGCCTAAATCAATAAACAAACATACATATATTCCTCCATATAAGACAGAGTCTGCCCCCCTCTACCACCTTGTGGCGCTCAAAACTCTTCAACTTTTTTTTAAATTTTTTTCTTGTATCTTTCTTCTCTTCAACTTTTTTTAGCTAATCCCAATAATGTCTCTTAAAAAAATCTTGTCATAATAACATATTTTATATCTACAACATAAACGAAAAATAATAATAATAACGGAACAGTTGTTTAGACCGGCATGGCTTCAGGGAAATTTTTGTCAACATATGCCAGAATCTTGTCTGTAGCATCACTGGCCTCCGCAGAGTTGTGCTGCCACAGCAGCCTGATAATATTGGTGACGGTTTCTTCAGACAGCCTGCGCCTCAAGTCCGACCCATCCAGCCGCCAGCGCACGTCTTCCAACGACCCCGCGCTTGCAGCCTCTGGAAGCGAAGGGGCCAGGACAGAGGTTCTCCACAACTCCATTGTCGGAATAATATCGTCCTTGATGCCGTGCTTGATGACAATACCAATGTACAGGGCCAGTGTCGATTCGTTGACCATCCGCGGGTAAAATCTGCCTGAACCAGCTGCCGCTGTTGCTGCCAGACTGGCTTCGGGAGTAGTGAGCAGGCCGCGCATGATGTCCTGCGCCGTGCCCGGGTGGCCCATCTGATCACAAGCGAAAAGAACCAGTGGGACAACAGCGTCAGATTCGGGCATACCTAGCGGCCTCCAGTCCCGCCACAGCCTCAGCACAACTTCAAAGTCAAGCTGCTCAATAGCCAGTCGCATCAGGCCAAGCATATGCCCGGGCGTCTGCGCAAAAGTATGAACCACCGACATGTCCATCTCGGAGTGCCTCACCATATCCGAATACACCGTCAGCGCGTCATCCAGGGACTTTGTAGCCGTGAATGCCTCGAGGGCCAACGCGTACAGGTACGAGTCCTTGACTACATAGTACTTGCTGCTTGTGTTGGCATACCATGTGCGCAGAAACGCAGTCTCCGATGCATCGAGGCCCGCCGTGCGCGCGTGCCCGGCGAATGCCGCAAAAATCGAGTTGAGCGTGCGGATGGTCGGCCTGACCGGCGGCCTGATGCGCACGAGCTCGTCGACGGTCGCCATAATCACGGATAAGTCGTCCTTGCGCCAACGGGCGAGCGCCGAGAAAACACTATTGTATACAAACTCTGCCGGAGGAACACCGTAAGCAGACATTTTGCTCTTGAACCAGAACATCCCGTCGATATCGCCGCTGCGTCCGCAGGCATCTACCATGGTGCTGAAGACATGCAGGTCTGGCTGGACCTTTCTGCTATTAACGATTTCCTTAAACATGGATTTTGCCTGCTCCAGGCGTCCGGCCTTGTTTAGGGCGTCGAGAAGCATGCCATAGGTGACCACGTTGGCTTGGACGTTATGCTTTCGCAGGTGCCCGATGAGCTGCAGAACCTGGTTGAAGTTGTTGCGTCGCATGGACGCCTTGATCAAGGTGTTGTACACGCGGATGCGGTCAAGTGCGCTGCCCTCAGCCATAATGTCGACAATCTCCACCGGCTCGAACGGCAGCATTTGCACGACCTGGATGGAGGGGATGAACCCGGCAGCGGCGGCTGCAGACAGAAGCTCTCTGGTCTGCTCGTTGCGGCCCTCTCTGACTGCCGTGTTAAGAAGGATATTGTACGTGTACCCGTCGGGCTTCAACCCGGCGCTTTCCATATGCCCAACCTCCTCCAGCGCTGCGTCCATGCCGCTGTGGTTGGCAATTCCGTCGAGAATAACGTTGCGCACGGCGATATCCGGCTCCATACCGGCCGCACTCATCTCGTCCACCAAGCTCAGGGCCTGCGCAAAGTTGCCCACCTTGCACTCGGCGCCAATAATGCACGTGTACGTTTTGATATCGAGGTTGGCACTGGTTCCCGACTCGGAGCTGTTTGATGAAATCTGGCCGGCACTCAACTGCTGTTTGATCTCCTGCCATAGCTGCCGAGCATTGTCAATCTCGCCGGGCACCCGGCTATACCCTTTAAGCAGGGCGCGATAGGGCCTGATGGTCGGCTGTATGCCCTTGGCCAGCATCCTGGCCAGCCACTCTCGCGCATGCCTAAAATCGAGCAAATCAACATTGATCGCTATCATTTCCTGAAATGTGTAGTGGTCGGGATTAATCCCGGCCTCGCTTGCGGCTCCATAGACGGCAAGCATCCGGCTCATCGTCTTCGACGTCGGCGCGCCGCCCCCATCACGTCGCGATCTCCTGTCCGATCCCCTGATCAACGCCAGTGTGCGGTTAATATCAATGTTGCGCAGGTAATCGTGAGACCCTCGGGGCAGCTGACTGAACCGCAACCACGTCTCATCCCTGCCCCACTCGTTCTCGTGCAGCTCATACGTGTACGTCTCTGCCATTTCCTGTGCGCTTAGCAACGACTTTGATTCAGCCACTGTGATTTCCGGAACGTACTTCCCGGTGTGTGTGTTGTGAGGCAGCAATGCGTCGGTGTGTTCCGGTGTGTGAGCAGTTTTGAGGGGCTTTGTTTTGAGCGCCGGGATCGACGAGATATGCGGTGTTGTGTGCTGTTTGGTTGCCGGCTGTTGGTCTTTTGTGTTGGTTTCGCCGGTAGTGGTCCCGCCGGGCAAGGGTTTCCCTTGTTTGACCATTGAGCGGAAGTACAGTTCTGATAAGCAGCGGCATTGTGATCCTGCATGCTGGGTGGTGTTGCCGATGCTGGGGCTGCTGTTCCTCAGGGATCTGAGAGTGGAGGACGCTAAGACCGCGCCCTTTGCTTTGAGCCTGTACATGCTATAACACTCCTGATAATAAAATAATAAAACAGATAAAGAATGACTGAATTCAAGTTTATTGTATGTAAAACGTAGAGGAAAAAATTAATGACAGATAAAAAAAATTCCGCAAAACACTTTAATTTTCGTTTTATTTTTGGTTGATGCAAGATTGAACAAGAATTAATTTTCTTAAACCCGCTCCGCTCATCTTAATTTTCTTTAGTTTAATTTCGTTTACATTTTTTCTGGAATTGTCTGATCAGCAAGAGAAACTCCACATTACTCCCACATTATAGATTGCCAGGTTTAAAAAATGAGGTTAAAAAAGAAGACGCCACAGCCACAGATACTATGATTTTAAATTGTAACAAACAATACAAAATTTAGCACATTATTGCCAAGCAGTATGTGCATACAGCGCTATACTACCATTATAAATGAGAATAAAAGTAATGTTGATATATGCAATTGCACTCTTTCTTCGCTAAGCGAGTGAATATATGCTGTGCAATGAGCCCTATCTCCCTAATTTTGGCTTATTGTTGTTTAGAAAGAAAATTTCATGTTTGACTGACCGATTGTTCTATCCACAATTGTTAACATTTTTCCAAAAAAAAATTTAAAGCTCACCCAAAAAAAATATGGCGTCTGTGAAACAAGAGTACATCTCGCTGCCTCTACGCCTAAAGACTAGCGATGGCGTGATAGGTCGGCTGCAGAACATATACTTTATCTCATCATGTGTGATAACTACCGTGGCCAAGTATTACTGGTACGGACCCGTCGTCAAGGCCTGGGATTTACGGTTCCATGTTATCACAAACATCCTGCACCGCTATCTGTCCGAATCGTTGCCCCACGACACGCCCAACAAGCTGTCGGAGAAAATAGACTTTGCATACATTGCCGACTACATCGACATGAACAACCTTCCTGCGCGCCCGCTGTCGCCAAGCATTGGGCACAACGAAGAGTACGACATCATAGTCGATGCTGAGCTCTGCACCGTATACGAGCTGCCGCAGTATGGAATCTCGGGCGACAAGCTCAACGCCATGGCAGATGACGACCGGATTAGCGCCCAGAAGGGCCAGCCGCGCACGATCTCATGCCAGATAGTGGTTGGCTCTCAGGTCAGCCTGTGCAACGCATGCAAGGTCCCAGCCGGCATGCATAAGCAGCCCAAGCTGATGGTCCCCGAGCCGCTGTACCCCAACGAGCGCATATTTTTCCACTTCCACGGCGGCGCCTACTGTGTGGGCGAGCGCAGCCTGACGCATATCTACGTTTACGCGCACACGAGCTCGGTGTCGGGCCTGCGCGTATTCTCCCCCAATTACCGCTTGGCCCCACGCAGCTGCTTCCCAAGCCAACTGCACGACTGCTTTTTGTCATATATGGATATCTTGCGCCGTGGGTTCAAGCCGGAGAACATTATTCTTTCTGGTGACAGTGCGGGTGGCGCTCTGGCTGTTGCACTGCTGATTATCCTGCGCGACATGCATCTGCCCAGGCCCGCCGGCGTTGTTCTCATATCCCCGTGGGTCGACTCGACGTGCTCGGGCGCCTCGTGGGATACAAAAATGAGCCTCGACTACTTGCCCTCGTTCCCATTGGAAGACCCATTCCATCCAACTCGCATGTTTTACGCTGCGGGAAGGCGCTTTTCGCAAGAGATGCTGGAAGAGCTCAGGTGCCCATTGGTATCGCCCATCTTTGGCGACCTCAGCGATATGCCGCCGATGCTCATCCAGATGGGCCGCAACGAGCTTCTTCACGATGATATTAGCGAGTTTGCTGAAAAGACCAAGCTGCACGCAGAAAATATCGTGAGGCTGGAGGCCTACGACAATATGCCCCATGCCTTTGTCTTACTGGACTTTACTGATGCCGCGCAGCAGGCCTTTGCCAGCGTCAACAACTTTGCGCGAGAGGTATTTGATGGCGAAAATAAGAATGTATAATTAGAAATAATTGTTTGTTTTAGGCTATTTTAAAAGAAAAGAAAAGAGAAATAAATGAAATGGAAAAAACATAAACACGGTTCAAATTTATACATTGGAAGCGATGATCTTGAGCAGCAGCATCGGGTACGCCGGGGCCAAGAACGTGGCCAAGCTGCTGTCCAAATCGTCGACAATGAGGTTAATGATGTGGTTAGGTGGATACGGATTAGAGAACTGTGAGACGCTGCCATCCCCAGACGAGCTGTGGCCGCCGACAGCACTGGAATCGGGAGCGCAGGATGCCCCGAGGATGCCGCCAATGTTCGGTTGTTGCTGCTGCTCGTCGAGATTTTGCCTTTTGATAATGTCTTGTAACTTTGCCTCGTCGACCTCCAGCACGAGCGTGGGATCGGAGAGCGCCTGAATACCCGACACAAACATGTATATGGCCGGCGCCCAGTGCTGCAGCGAGCGGAGCAGGCAAAGGACATGCCCGAGACGCGTCTTGGTCTTCCACATGGCCGCCTTGTCCTTGATGCCCAGCTGACCGACGAGCACATTGAGCACTTCGCCGGCAATGGCCACATACGTCGTGCCGTAGGAGAACAGGTTAAGTCGGAGCATAAAGCTGAGCTGCACAACGTTGCACAGTATGTCGATCGACTCGAAGCACTGCATGCGGCACTTGTGGAATATCAGGTTCTTCTTCCACATACCAAACTCGTCCGTGTTAAAGTCGGCCGGATCAACGCCCTGCTCAACAGCCTCAACGTAGTCGCGCAGCCCAAACATGCGCATATGCATGGATGTCGCCGGCGACTCCAGGCTCTCCTGGAGCATCCCCAGCAATGCCACGCGGTTGGCGCGGATCAAAAACGTATTGTACAACCCATATGTCATGACCAGCTCCTTAAAGTCCATGATCAGGTTGGCGTCCTCGGCGAGCGTCGGCTGGTTCGCTGTGGCCTTTGTCAGTCGGCTCACCTTCTCCTGTGTAATCTCAAACTCCTTGGGCAGCGAGTACATCCAGCGCTTCAGCACCTCCTGCTGCGCCTGCAGTTGCTGCAAAAAGTTGGCCAGTGACCGCTTCCCCTCGCAGAATTCGCACTGCAGCCGGTACATGTGTGCGCCCAGGGGCAGCATCCGCTGGAGATAGACAGTGATCTTGTAGTTCGGAACTATCTTCTTCCACTCGGTTGGTTGCCAGCCGCAGTACTCGGGGTCGTTGGAACCGCGGAACCACACTTCGCTCAGATTCTCCGACTCCGTCAACCGCGGCCAGCTGTTGGCTGGCAGCAAAGTCAGCAGATCAAACTCGCACGGCAGATCGGCGGCAAAGTACCCGTTATTGCTGGTGGGCTGTGGAAGCGCACTTGGGTCAATGCTGAGGTTGAACGGTCGGTCAAGGTTAAAGCAGCTGACAAGGTGCCACTGGAATCCGACCCAGAATGTGTACACGTAGTAGTCATACTCGAACGTACGCTTCAGCTGCTCGGGCGCATCATTCCAGGGGAATGCATAGCCGTGGAATGTGGTCTTGGACAAGATCTCGGCGGCCATCTCGTAATGCTGCAGCATCAAATCGTAGCGCGATGACTGAAACTCGTACCTGCCGATCAAGTACAGGCTCAATGCGCTCCACAGCGACGGGCTGGCCATCGCGATAGGGATGTCTTTTACTGCGTACTCGTAGCAGATCTCGTCAAAGTTCGCCGGCAGTTGGGGCATGAGCTTCGGATCGATGACTTGGCCGCGAGCCATGCTGGAAATGTACGCGAACAGCATGATCCGCGGGATAATCCCCTTGAGTATCATGTACCACGAAAGCTCAATGTCAATGTTGACTAGCGACGTGCGCGAGCTGCTGTAGATCCCGCGCATCACTTCGAGAAGGACATCGGGCGACAGGTCTGCGGGGAACTCGCGCGCGTAAATCCGAATGATCTCTGGCACGAACCCTTCCGGATGGGATTTGCATGGGTTCGACGCTGATGGCGGGCCCATTGACGAGGAGGGCACAGCTGCACCTAACTTCTGCCGATGCTGTGGTTGAGAAAATCCCTTTCTGCTGGGCTGCGCCGAAAATCCAGGCGAGAGCGCCGGTGTGGAAATGTTGCCAAGCGACTGCATGTCGCCCCTGCGCGCTGCCTCGGCGGCCAGCGGCACGCCATCTCCGGACGTGGAGGTGTCGGATAACGCGCCGACGCTTGGGCTGCGGACGTTGTGGCGGAGCGCGTGCATGCGCTGGGCGGATCCGCTAGGACTGGCCACGCGGCTCATGTTAGAGTCCTGGGAAGCGCTCATAATAGACGAAGACCGCTGTGCCTGGCTGCCGTTGTTCATGTTTCGGCCGGCGTACGAAAAACTTGACACGTCGCCAAAGGCCAAGTGCTGCGCGCCTGGCTGGCTCGCGACAATGGGGGTGCCTATGTTGCCCGCGGCAGATACCGAGTTCAATCCTGGGCTTGGCGTGATCATGCTGGTTATGGCAAATGAGTTGGAGCTGTGGCTGCTGGGAATGCCGACTGGGTGCATGAGTGGCTGCTGCGGCTGCCCAAACGGCGTATGTGGGTACACCGGGAGTTGCTGGAAAATGTTGCCGCCGTACATAATCTGTGAGGTGAGGTTGCCAAACAGGGTACCATCGGGGCTGCTCACGCCCTGCATGGGAACCAGGGGCGACTCCTGATACGCATTGGCCAGGCTCTCAAGATTGGAGATCATTGCAGCGCCTGGCTTTTGCTGGCTCACCCACTCCGGGAGGGCCTGGCTGCGCGGATTCGAAAATGGAGACATAAAATTGTTCATGCCCTGCAGAATAGGCTGCGGTAGCTGTTGCGCCAGCGGGTACATGTCGCCGGAAAGCAGGCGAGTCAGGGCGTTGTCCGCGGTCGACAATGTGTCGGACAGCTGTGCCGGATTGCCTTGCGGCTGCGACGTGTGCGGCACAAAGGGATTGGACACGCCCGAGTTGCCGACCGACGCCGACATACCAGCCATGTTTGTAGAGTTGGCCAGCGGCGTTGGGCACGTGCTGGATACTGCGCTAGATTGGTATCCGCCTTGCTGCTGCTGCCCAGGCTTGAGCACGGGCATGATATTGTGTACAGGGAGGTTTTCTGCGCCCTGAGTCCGCTTGCGGAAGCGCCGTGACCGGCGATACTCGCACGGCACTCCATGCGCTTGGCACAGCGAGCAAGTGGGCCTCTTGCCGTTGCACTTGCGCTTCTTCTCTCTGCAGTGGTTACAAGACGTGAGATAAGGTACGCTAAACATAGTAAGGTAAGTGCTTCAAATAAAGGGATAAAGTGGTGGGGGAAAAAGAAAAAAAAGCAGAAGAGGAAAAAGGGTACATCAGTAGAATCAGTTTGTGTGCAAATAAAGATAAGACCGACGATTGGTGGTGGCCGTGTCTGTCTGTGCGTTGGCTGCAGCAAAGAGAAGCCAATATGAATAAAGGAGTGGCGGCATCCTAAAAGGACCTCCAACACAAAATATTAGAGGTAATCGACGGTATTTTATCCTGGGGTAAATATTTTCCATATTGGGAAAAGGACAAATAACGGCACAGGAGAGGCAAGCTAAACCAAAGCTTGAAAAGGCCCAGAACAACTAAACTTATTTTTTTGAGAAGACGGGGTCATAAATATTGATTGTGCGGAAGTCCGCATGCTTAAATTGACTGAAAAATAAAATAAAACAATGTGGTTCTGCCATTCGATTGACTTTGGATATGAGTTTCTCGGAAATTAATGCACTGTGCTGCGCTGCCACTCCCTACCTAAGTCGCCGACTCGTCGGCTGGAGACGACGACGGATGGTCGCTGCCGTCTTGTGCGGCGTTGATTCCGCCCCTGCCAACGCCTCCAAACAGCTGCATCTTCGAAGTATCTGCGCGACCGGAAGGAATCAGCTTGAGCAGCAAAATTGGGTATGCCGGTGCCAAGAACTCGGTAAGACTGAGCCCCAGATCCTTGATGATCAGTGTTATGATGTGCTTCGGCGGGAACGGATTGGGAAACTCGGGGATTGGATCGGCAGCCCGATAACTCAGCGTCTCGTCGCGCTTGACATCCGTCGACAGCTTGATTCCGGGCGGGGCTATTGAGTTCAGAATGTTGGTGCGCGCATCCTTGATGGTCTCGAGCGCCTGTGGCAGCCGAACCACGCGGCGGCGCTTGGGCGGCAGCGTCCCGTCGTCCTCGTCGTCGGTCACCGCATTAGAGTCCACGGGCGAGTCAGCCATGTCAAGCATCGACGGATCCATAACATCATGCTTTAACACGTTAAAGTTGTACGGCTCCTCCAGGCACAGCGTCGGGTCGCTCAGAGCCTTTATACCAGAGACAAACATGTGCAGTGCTGGCGCCCAGTGCCTCAACATGCGCAGAATGTTGAAGACGTTTGACAGCCGCGCCTTTGAGCGCCAGTTGATCATGGGGTCGCAGTTGCGCAAAAAGCTTATGTACACCACCAGCAGCTCGAATATGGTGAATATGATTGGCGACCCGAGCGTGTAAAAGTTGAACCGGCATGAGTACGCTGCCTGGATGATACTGCACAGCGCGTTGGCGGACTTTATTGCTTGGATGCGACACCCGTGGAAGTACATATTCATGTGGCCCAAGGCCTCGGTCACAGTGCCTGGCGACGACTTGGAGTCGTAGAGATCGCGAATCCCAAAGCTCATTGTGGTGACGTCCGGTGCCGGCACATCCAACGGCTCGCCCAGCATCATCTTCATCACAAAGCGGTTGGCCCGGACAATAAAAGTGTGGTATGTGAGCAGCAGCATAATGATGTCCTTGAGCCGCGATGCTCGCAGGTCAATCTCACGCGGCGTTGCCGACGAATCTGGCCGGATGACAGCGAGGTAGCCGTCCACCATCTTGCTGTCCAATATCAGCTCTGGTGGCAGCGAGTAGCGCCACATGCGCATGCGCTCCTTGTACACCCACAGGCCCTTCAGAAGTTGTCCGATCTCGATCTTGCCGCACCGCGCCTGGTCCTGTAGCACAAAGAATCTCGCAAATACGACTAGCAGCTGCTGCATGTACGATCCGCTCATAGTTGCCCGGTTGAAGCAAGGTGAGCCCTCGGGCCGATTTCTCATAAACTCGGCGTCGCTGGGCCCGCGGAACCGAATATTGGGCCGGCACTCGGAGTTGGCGCCGAACCACGAGTTGGGTGGGATCATCTCCATCAGATCCACGTCGTACGGCAGGTCGGACGTGTACAGGTCGTACGTCTTTGACGAGTATTCCGGCAGTCCCTCGAGCCCGTTGACAAACGACACGTTGGTCTCGATTAGCATCAGCGACATGAGCTTCCACAAGAAACATTTCCAGTAGATCGCCAGCAGATACTGAAACCCAAAGCTCTCTTTGTCGGCTGCTGCCACGCCGTGCCACGGGTAGCTGTGACCGACAAACTGAATACGGTGCATAACGTCCAGCGCCATATCCACGTGCACAGCCATCTCCTTGTACCTGGACGACTGAAACTCGTATCGAGTGACCATGCACAGGCCGACTGCACCCCAGATTGCCGAGCAATCTTTGATTTTCGGAACCTCGTTCAGCGCCAGTTCGTAGCAGGACTCGTCAATGTGCGACGGGACCATTGCCTTGATGTCAAGGTCGGCCACGCTGCAACGAATAGTGCTGGAGATATGCCCGTAGAACACAATTCGCGGGAGCACGCCCTTGTGCAGCATGTGCCACAACATCTCAAGGTTCATCGACACCATGCCCATTCGCGGTGCTCTAAACGTCTCGCGCATAATCTTGTATATAACGACCGGCGACGGCTTGCCGGGTATTGATGCGACGTACTCCTCCAAGATTGGCGGCACAACGATTTCATCGTTTGCGAGAGAAATTGAAGGGCCCGGTCTCTCCATGGCGCCACGCGGCTTGTTTGAAATGGCCTTGCGTTCATAAGTCTTTTGCGGCTTTGGTTTTATCTGGCGGTGGCTCTGCTGCTGCTGCTGATTGGAACTAGTACTGGCAAAAGCCGGTATACTCAAGGGACCAGATGGCGGGGCATATGTGCTTACCGGAGATGACAGTGGCGATGATCGGTCAATGCCAGAGAGCATCCCTGGAACTATTTCAGCCACTCCGGTCACCGGGGAGCGCGGCTGAGGCGGCCCAAAATTCGTGCGAATATAATCGATGGGCGACGCTGGCAACCGGAAAAAGTTGGAACTGCCTGACACGGGTGCTGCAGAAGGCGCAGCCGCAACACTGGGCAGTGAGGGCCCCGGATGGCTTATATTGCTGTGAAGGGTCTGCGAAGACAATGATTCCAAAAGAGGCCCCGGCCGCGGCACGGTCGGCGACATGGGGAAGCTGGCTATATCCGGTGTAAGCGCGTATGTGTTCGGCTCTTGGGTGCCCGTGCTGTTTCTGTCGGCACCAAAGGGAGGTATGAGCTCGTCGCTTAAAAAGTCCTGGGACATGCTGCCGATGCTGCCGCTATCCATTAGCGGATCGGTGAACCCCACGGGCATCCACTCGTATGCTGAGTTCAGGTGGGCCAAGGCTGCCATATCGCCGAGATTTGCCAGCATGTTGGCCTCGGTGTTGGTCATTGCCGACCACTCGGGGCCGGACAGCGGAGTGGCGGAGCCAGCCAGCGGGGTCATGTATGAATTGACCATCTGAAGCAAGTTAGCCGGCGGTGGGTTCGATGAGGGCACCATATCAACCGAGAGCAGCCGCGCCAGGGCGTCGGCAGAGAATAGATCGCCGGCAGCGGCATTGCCAAGATTGCCTGTGCTGATTGGACCCTGTGTGGCCGCTGCTGTTGTTAGCTGCGACGAGATGGCTGCCGGGTCAGAGACACTGGGCTTCACATTCGAGAACATAACCGGCGTCGACAGTGTGTCGAGCGAGGATTCTGGCTGCACCTCGAGCTGTTTCTTGAATCGCATTGTGCGTCGGTAGCGGCAAGGGATATTGTGGCTAGTGCACCAGGTACATGAAGGGCGGTCTCCAGAGCACTTGCGCTTTTTATGGCGACAGCGCTCGCACGAACGCAGAAACGGCACCGTTTGAGGGTCGAGCGACATGGGTGTAATAAAAGTGTATTGTGTGCGTGTATGTGTGCGTGTGCTTAAAAAAATAGATAGATAAACGGACTTAATAGATATACACACTTTGAAGAAGGTCAATTTTAATGCGTGCAAAATGTGGGGCAGCGAAAGTACTTGCAGCCAAATGAAAAAATTCCTCCCCTCACCCGTTTGAGATAGAAAAATTGAAATCGAATGTTTTCTATCTCGCTCGTTGCACACGCTTTATTTTTTTGTTTATCGTGGTTTTCGTTTTTTTCTTAAACCAAATTTTATTTATTTATTTATTTTTTCTGCGTCGACCCGAATGTTTAGTGTGGCCGGCCAGACTCCATTCGGGAAAGTTCGCAGTGCGGGCAGCTGTTTGTGCCGATGCCGTCGCCGCCGCTATCACGAGAACCACAAGGAACTGGCGAACATCCCCAAGGTATCGTGGCGGAGCGGGCAACAGGAGCAGCCAAGCTGGCTATATCGCAACGACCAAGACAATGACGAACAGCCGCCAAGTTACAAACTGCGCGTCGGTCCCCTGTACGGCAACAGTCACGCCATGTACAGCAGCACTGAGCGCAGCGCCAAAACCATTCCGCGCCTAGTCCCATTTGCATCCAATCTTTACAGGGCGCACATGGAGATGCTGCACTCTCGCCAGGGCGTTACATTTAATCCGTGGTCGCTTCTGCTAGAGCTTTTGGAGGATCCGCGCCTGTCGCTCAACCCGCGATACAACAGCAAGCTTTTAATCGCTGCGGGCCATCTTGGGTGGACCACGCCGCAGAACGTGATGGCACAGCGCCCGCTACTAGCACAATACCTGCTGCGATCTGAATGCCTGGCTGTCAACGCACGGTATGCAAAGGGACTCCCCGATAGCGTGCTGTTTGCTCAGGAGTCGGCTGACAAGCACGCAGCCGTTGATCTGACGCCAGCGCAACTAACGACACTCTGCCAGACGCAGTGGCCGCGGTTTATCGCGCAGAAATACCATAGCGCAATGATCGAGCCAATAACAGAGAAATTGCAGCGGGCGGGCAACGGACTGACGTCTGACGAATGGAACAGAAACTGGCTTTGTGCCAACATAAGCATGCTTGAGCTCCAGTCTGCGTATGTGAAGCAGCGGACTGTATTTAATCGGCGGATGGATGCGCGGGACCAGAGTCAACGGCTGATCCGCGGCTCGCTCGAACACGCGCCCGGTCTGGCACTCAACGTGGTCATGAGCTGGGGCGGCGACTTGCCTGCGATCCTCAACCCTTACAGCATAATACGCATGTGCTGCGAATTTTTTGCCGACAAGGAGACAGCCAGAAGGTCGGTGTCACAAGCGTGGCAGATGTATGAAATGCTTGTCTACCACAACCCTCACTTGCCGGCGCCTGCCTTTTTGAGTCAGACCACGGCCATGCCCGCGGGTCGCTACTGCGGAGAGCAAGATGCCTCGCACTCGGCGGCATCGCTGCTGTTCCGCGCGCTGGAATCCTTCGATAGCTGGGGAGAGGCCACACGCTCGCTTGAAACACTTTACAAGGGCCAAATGTCGGATTCTGATTCGAAACCGGACCCGGATCAGCAGCAGCCTTTGCTCACAGCGTCGGATCACAAGCTTGTCGAGCGGTTCTTCAATCTGAAGCTTTTACGCAAGCAACTGCAACCATTATGAAAATACATACAATTTATTACTAGCGCAGCTTTCGCGCAGTTTGCTCGCTGAAACTTATATTTTTTTGAAATACGAACATAATTGCAATTTATGCGGTCAGACCGCGCACGCGCAGATCGTATTGGACCTCCTCAATCTTCTTAATATCGTATTTGATCGAGTCAAACCTGCGGCGCAGCGAGTCATTCTTCAGGTTTAGCAGCTGGAATCCCGAATACAGCTCCGATGCGAACGTCGAAATGGCCTGAGGTCTCTTTACATCGTTGACAATGACCGAATTGACAGCCAGGCGCGATAGCTCGCTGAACAGCGATATGACGCCGTGCAGGTACTCCTCGATGGTAATGACAAACTCGGTTATCTCGCCATTGGTCACGTTGACTTTTTGGCCAAGGTACTTTTCAATGTCCTCGGGGCTAGCGAGCCGCGCGTCGGCCAGGTACACGGCAAAAATGACCAGAGAGCAGGCGGTGTTTACGGCGTTGGACCACATGTCATGGTATTTGTAAAACGCCGCCGGCCGAATCAGTTTGGCCAGCGCGCTGATGTTCTTTTTGATCGCCGCAAACTGTGGGGTGATGGCCTCTGTGATTTCATGGGTCTGACTCTGCGGCACGGCGTGCGCCTTGGCCAACTTGGCCGAGGCGAGGCGGCATGTCTTGTTTAACTCTTTGACTGCCTCTCTGACTTCTTCAAACAGCGACGTCTCCTGGTCGAGCCTATCTTGAAGATCAATGAAAATCTGAACGTCCATGTTTAATTCTCGATAAGCAAATATAAAGTATGTTTAGGGTAAACAAAAGAGTGGTGTGGTTTTAAATAATAAAAAATCACGCCGATCCGATGCATATTGTTTTGTACGATGGTGGCTTTTCTGTGTGTATGGGTTGCTATGGCAGGGATTGCGGGGCCCAATATGTGTGTGACATTCCAATGCAAATGAGGACATTATATGTTGGATTTAAACTTGTGCAACTATATCGTAATACATTCAAGTTTCTCCCTATGTATTTGATCCCAGCTTGCTCTGTTACACATGCATTTCGCCGCTCTTTTTCTTCCGAGTACAAATACCCAACTCAATCCTGAGCAGAAATATGGCCGCCACCACAACTACTGCTTATTTCGCTTTGAGAATCATTATTATTTAAAAAAAATCCCTCGCAAGACATTAATAAACATGACCGTAACTGTCGTCACTGATAAGAGCCAGTTCGACAGAATCCTGGAGCAGAGTCCCAAGGTCGCGGTCGACTTTACCGCCCACTGGTGTGGATCGTGCAAGGCCATGGACCACGTCTTTGAAAATTTCTCGAACGAGCATTCCAATGTTACCTTCCTCTCGGTCGATATTGACAATGCCACCGATATTGCTAAAGAATACAAGATCAAGTCGATGCCCACTTTCAAGTTCCTTGACCATGGCAAGGTGGTTGATGAAGTTGTCGGCACCAACAAGCACGAGCTAGAGAGATCCATGGATAGCTTTACGTCGTAGACATTACAAATTCAGCCTGTATATCTACCTTTTATTTCATAAATTTGCTGCGCACGAAATGTAGAACCTCTCAGAATGTTGGTTGCGATCACGCTACGGCGAATTAATTACTAATTCGGCGCATTATTTTCAGGCTGTGCCATCACCTAATCCGCCGCTTTTTGTCAATGAAAAGTCGCGACATTTTCTGAAATCTATCAAACGCTTCTCTTTGAGCTTCCCCGATGACAAATCTGCACGATTTTGAAGAAAAATGTGAGACAGGCTTTTTTAGATACCAGCCTTGAACCAAGCTGCGCTGGCAGCTAAAATCTGTTCAATGTGGAGAACAAAGCTAACTCGTATCAACAACAATTCCCAAAAAAATTTACTTTTCTCTTCTCTGTATATTTTTTCATACTTTTTGCACACCTTCCATACATCTTTTTTTCCATTTAAATTTCACAAATCCACAATGTCCACCCATATTAAAAGCGTTGAGCAGTTCAACACCCTCGTCAAGCAGTACCCCAAGGTCGTCGTCGACTTCAAGGCCGTCTGGTGCGGACCCTGCAGACTTATCTCACCGGCCTTTGATAAGCTCGCCATCGCCCAGAAGACCCGCGTGGAGTCTAACGGCGCCAATGTTCCCGATGACACCATCTTCCTGACTGTCGATGTCGATGAGGTTGGTGAGATTGCCCAGCGGTTCAACATCACTGCCATGCCCACCTTCAAGTTCCTTGTTAACGGCCAGGAGCACTCGGACCTCGAGATCTTGGGTGCCAGCAAGCCCAAGCTGGAGGCTAGCGTGAAGGCATTGGCCACCAAGTCCGTGTTTGCCGCCAAGCCCGTCGAGGAGGAGAAGCCTGTTGCCGCTGAGGAGAAGCCTGTTGCTGCTGCTGAGGAGAAGCCTGTTGCCGCTGCTAACCAGGCCGCCGCTGAGGAGGCTGCTGCCGCCGCCCCCGCTGCTGCTGAGGCCGCCTAATCGCGACACCCTCCCATTTTGTGCTCAAGCATTGCACATTTATTTTACCCTTACGTTTTTTCACATAAAATAAAATAATGTTTTTTGTCTTGTCATGTGTAAATTATTATTCCACGCCTTTTCTTGTGCCCCTTAGACTGCTGCCGCTGCGTTGTTGTACTTCTTGTGCTGCGTGTGCTTTGCAGCTTGAAGTCACATTGTGGTTGGGGATGAGGGGTGAGGGTGTGCAAGGATTTAAAAGCATAAAAGTTCCCGCGGCTCAGTCGCAGCAGCGGAAACTACATTTGACATGAAATTTCGTTTTCACTTTCTCACTTTCTCACCATCGAATTATTTTTTATACTTTGCTTGTCTTTATTTTCCCCCAAATTTGCACTCTATCCAAATCGTAATCCTCATCTAATTACTCGACAAACAGCCATGGACAACCAAAGCAACAACCGCGATAGCTTCACACAAATCCCGTATGGCGATTCGAAGCCGAAAGGAATTCTCAAGAAACCCTCAGATTCCCTCGAGAGAGGCACACAGTAAGTGTCGTTTTCTGCCGCTTCTAGTTTTCTCATGGTTACCAGCTATTCACACTGGCAATTGCAGTGTCATTCGGTGAGTTTAAACTGTACCGCGCGTATGTCTTCACTAACATTTATGCTCAATGTTTTCCTGTTGTTATTTTATACTAGTTTGCGCTGGGACGAGGAGAACATCAGAATTACAGAGGAGCAGAAGGATTCCAAGATGAAGGTGGATGAACCCAAGACGCCCTACATCAGATACAACCCCGAGCTCGACGCCGATTTGCAAGAGATGGAGGACCTTAAGCTGGCCTCAGAGATCTCATCGCGGTCGTCCTCGGTGGTGTCGTCGCCCAAGCGGGCACAGGTTATTGCACCGTCAGATTGGGCGTCGGACAGCGAAGAAGAGTGCTCCGAGACCGAAGGCATGAGCGAAGCCGATAAAGCCAAGCACGAGCGGTTCCAGAAGATGCGCCAGCAGCACTACCACCTCGAAGGCCAGTACGTGCACCGGGACACTGATGACATTATGGACTCTGACAACTCGCTGAATAGCGATGATGACGATGACAATAGTAGCGACGATAACTGTGAAATGGAAAGCGGTCGGAGAAGTTCCAGCACTGGCTCTAGCTCACACCAGCGGAGTAATTCTATAACCAGCTGCAAATCCAACCTACACGTCTCCAAGGGATTCATTGAGACTTACGGCAGCGATGACACCGAAGGGGCACCTCTGAACTTTTCTACCAACGTCGACGAAATCAATGCATCCAGTATGGAGCTGTGACGGACACGACACATTCATAGCGCCTTTTTTCTTTGCTTTTTATTTTTTTATAAAAATATTCATTCATTTCTCTCTTTCTCTTTCTCTCGAACATATACAATTTCCTAGGTGGCTTCTTCCTTATATTAAATATGATACAACTGATAACTGTGAGCGCTAAGCGAATGCTCTTTAGCCTTGGCGGCTCATCGAGTGGCTTGGGAAAAAAGATCGGTAGAGCGAAAATGAAAATGAAGAAAAAACAAAGAAAAAATAATTATGCGGGGCCAAGATTAGCAAACTTTTTACCCATTGACTGGCCATTGCTGAAAGAGATTGTGTCCTATTTCTCTTCTTTTTTTACTTTACTTTACTTTTTTCTTTTTACTTTTAGTAATTGGAAAGTATTTCAATGTGCGCACAGCCGCTGAAAAGGCCTCTCTACTGCCGCCATTAGCTCGTTTTTGTCGGTGTGTCGGTTAAAGTCCTAGTTATTCTCTGCTTTAAAACCTCCTTTCTCCTTTCTCTTCTCTTTTCTTATTTTCTTCATTCATACCTTTTTTCTCTGCATTTTCCAAAAACTCACTTCATTCAATCATACCATTCGTGACCAAGAGCCACTTTGTTGCCCCTCCTTCCCATTTCTCCCTATTCCACTCCCACACACATTATTTGTACATTTAGTATCATAAAAACATCTACACATCATGACCAGAAGCAAGCACTCGAAGAACAGACAGCAGGCAAAGAAAGCGGCCGCAAAGTCCAAGAGTTCTCAGAAGAGCCCCTCTGTGGAAACGGTGGTATTGGATACACGCACTGAACAAGCCAACCCCAATGCATGCAGCGTGAGTGATAAGAATCGCCCGGTCCCCAGTGGCTATGTGCCCAGGGCAACGAACGACGACGAGTGCATTGTGTCGGAAATTGTCTCGCTGTCGGAAAACGTCTTGCATGAGATTGTTCAAGCGCTGAAAGAGGACTATGGTCTGGCAGGTAATTATATTGCATCCACTCGTTTGGCATTAACTTAAATGCTCTGACAGTGCTTTAGTTGCTCTGTTTTTTTTGCTTTTTGTGGATATACCGAGCGCCTGTTATTAATCTCGAAGAAATATTTCTCTTTTTATTTTCTAAAGCTTAGACGAGGCGAGTATCGATCCTACGATAGGCAGTGACGCGGGCGTTATTGGGCAGGATGATGAGCTAATCGACGAATTGGCCGCAAAGGACAGGGCGCGGAATGTATCACCCGAGAGCTCTAGAGGACAGCAGAGGCAGATGAGCTACAACGAAATGGTCAGAGAAAACGCGAGGCTGCAAGCAATGGTTATAGAGCGGGATTACAACATCATGCGGCTCCAGTATCTGGTGTCAGCACAGCAGCAGGAAATACACATGGCACACAGCCAAATAGCACAGCGCGACGCATACATGGTCAACGAGATCCGGCATCTGGCGAGTCGCCTACCAGTGCCATCGGACGTGCATATGCTTCTCCAGGGGCTTCAGCGCCAGTACGCTCTGCGCGAAGAGCACTTTGCATCAGTTGAAAAGGTGCTGAAGCTGGAGGCACATTTGTGGCAAGAAAAGTTCATCATAGCCGAAAATCGTGACTTGGCCAACGCAGAGGCAATTCACAAACTTACTGAGAGCGCAGACACACGGTGTGCCGAGGTGCACAGGCTGAAGACTGAAATCGCCTTGTATAAGCAACAGGGCATGGTCGCCAAGCAACGGCTTGAGCACTGTGTCCTGTTATTGGAAACGCTGGTTGGCTGTAATAAGGATAGGCAGGAGATGGACACTGTTCGTATCAAGGAGCTGATGGCCGATGTTGAGGATCTGTCCAACATTAAGACATCGATGATGGACTATGCGCGCACAGCCATGATGAAGAGCCACAAGCTCGAGGATTTGTGCCGGGCACTGCAGATGCAGCGGAATGAGTATTTGCAGAAACAGAAACACGAGAATCTGACTAGCACTGCTACCGCTGCATCCTCAGCTGCCGCTACATCTATTGTTGCTGTTGCGTCTTCTGCTGTTGCTGCTGCGCCCCTAGCTACCGCTGCATCGTCTTCTGATGTGTCTCCGTCTTATGATGCCTCCTTGTCTGCATCTTCTGCTGCCGCTGCATCATCTACTACCGCTGCACCCATTTCTGCACCAATTCTCACAACCACTCCTGCATCAATTCCTGCATCTTCTTCGCCTGTGTCTGTGTCTGTATCAGGTTGGAACCCGTTGACGCCATCGGGCAAAACCCGTGCCTTTGACTACCATTTTGAGTCAGAGGGGCCGGTGGTCGACTTGGAGCCGCTTATGTCGCAGATTCTGGCAGAGCACTCTCTCGGCAACTCGCCCCACCAGTGCGTCGTTGTGGGCCAGTCGCCACGTGTCATTCGAATGCCTCGTCGCCTTCATTCCTCGACCAAACCCGCCTCTGACAGCACTGCGCTGTTGCCCACGTCTGACGTGTTCCTTGACGTCAATGATGGCGGTGGCGACAAGGACTCAGCGTCGCAAAGCCAATCGATCAGCCCACTATTCGTCACAGCATATTCGACAGCATTTACGTTTTCGTCTCCATAAAAAAAGCCAATTTTTTATTTCAACTGTGTATAAATCTATTTGGCGCTGTGCGTCCTGTTTTGAAATAAACATCAATTTTTTGGGGGTGTTTAGCTGTGCGTCCTGCATGCCATGAATGTGCTTATGCATTGTTGAATTGCGTGTGAGTGTCGGAAGCGCATTTCGGATCCGTGTTTTTATTATTATTTTTCTTCTGTTCGCACCTTCCCTTGATGAACAATGCACATAAAATGTAAATTAATCGAGATTATTTTATATTTATATTTTTACTGCATGAGCAACTGTTCTTTATATAGCGACGGACGATTCAAAGGAAAGACAAGTCATTTGATATCGAGAAAACAATCCAGCAATTGCATACACATTCGAATAAAAAAGAATAGGTTTCTAGAAAAACTGTATCAAGCAATCATGGATATTGCTGATTTTTCTATTTATTGTTCATTGTTCATTGTTTATTCGCATCAGACAATTAGTAATGAGAATAAGTGCGACAAGATAAAAACATCCTCATGTTGGAAATAAGTATATATATTTAGAAAAGGGAAAATCAGCAAAGCACTCCCTTGTCTTGCCATTAACCACGTGGGGGCACTCAAATGTATTATGTTAATTGTATGTAATTGTAATTGGTATTCCCAATTATCATTTTTTGGTCAATTATAAACATCGATATTTGTGCTAAAAAAAGTACAGTATTCGACCAACTGTGAATTTTTTTCATGATTAGTAATTGGAACAAAATAAATGTTTCCAATATCATGAGAAATCAACGAACTTGATATTTCCTTGCAACGAATAGTTTTGACAATTTTTTCACATGACTGAAAATAAATAAATAAATCTACTCGCGACAACACTATGATATGCATATGAGGAACAATGAGGCTTTCCAGTAATAAAAATTGCGTGCAAATCCGAGTTTCATTTGTTTTTCTACGCTCCCGTTGGATTTGCCGAGTTTTGTGACCATTTCACACACGCAAATATATTTTGCCGAGTAAATACCGCGCGTGTGCCCGAATAACAAAAAAAAGCTGGGGGTTTCTATTCCTGGTTGATTTTTGATGATGAAACGCCCAATAAAAGATAAACACAGGTAATCCTGTCTGGCGCGAAGAAAATCGCAAAGTCTTTTATTGATTTTTCTGAAAAAAGGATATGTTTCAAGCAAAATACTCCGAGCATTTACCGCCTTTAGTAATCGGGGAAATAAACATTTCATGCAGCACCCATACAAAATAATGAAAATAAACATGTACAATTTTACAAGCGGAAAAAGAAAGAAAAATAATGTTTCTAAGTGGACCACTCAGAATAGTTTGATTTTGCCGAAGGCAGAAGAAAGTCCAGACCAATGTTGACACCATTCCCCAAGGCATCAGACATGTTGGCGATCAATGGCGACGCCAACATGGATGCTGTCGTTTGGCCGGCATTCAAAGAGCCAAACGCGCTGGTCGCGGGGGGCCACATTTCAAAACCCTGCGACTGCTGGGCCGGCATAGCGACCAAATATGAAGACAAAACAGACTCGGCCAACGGCGGCGTGCTCGGCATTCCTGTGCAAAATGATGACGTGGACAAGGGTGGCGAGTACATGTGCGAGGGC
This sequence comes from Kickxella alabastrina, assembly GCF_025024165.1. Classification (NCBI taxonomy): domain Eukaryota; kingdom Fungi; phylum Kickxellomycota; class Kickxellomycetes; order Kickxellales; family Kickxellaceae; genus Kickxella; species Kickxella alabastrina. Next base: position 813,251 of record NW_026251475.1, on the reverse strand, counting down.
ACAGATATAGTCAGCTGCGCAGGCGATGTAACGGTGCCGCTGGCAGCAGACGCAGCTGCAGCCAAGAATGCAGCGGTCGTCTGTTGATTTCTGTTAAAGGCTGAGACAAGCGTCATCTGGCTGTGCTCGTCGTCACCGTACATGGCTGGCGACTGGACCATGGCAGCGGCCGCAGCATAGTTGTTCTGATATATGAACTGGTGCTGGTTGACCGAGGTGGGCGACATCAGGAGTGTGGATGTGGGGCCGGTGAGCATCATGGCAGAAGAAACTGAATTAAAATCAAAATCCTGTCCATTCAGCATCATATGTGTCGGCGACATTGATATAGGCAAGTTCATTGTGTAGGAGCAGCTCGCCGGCATGTCATTGGCTGCTGTCGCTGAGGGCATTGCAGCCGCCAAACCACCCATGTATGACAGCCCGTCAGCCACCAAGCCAGAGTCCTCTCCGCCACTCATCAAATCAACCGGTGCCAATCTATCAAACGCCGCCGGCAACATCTGGCTATAACCTATTGCGGGCGAGGGTGATGCGCTCACATCGCCACATTCCATGGCAACCACTAGCTCACCCGGTGCCAACAATGAGCCACTCTGCCTCTCGGTCTGTATTTTCTTCAGCGCGGAAATGGCAGACATAGCCCGAGGCCGCTGCTCGGCTGAACTCCTATTGGCAACATCCAATGACCCGCGACTGCGCCGCACACCACCCTGGTGTCCCGAATACGCCTGGCCAAAGGCAGATGAGCGTTGCTTTTTACAGTGAGTCGCCGCCTTAATCTCTGCCGACTTGCGTGCTGGTTTAAAGAACCGGGCGGTCGGACGGTAGACGCAGTGTTCTCCCTGGGCCTTGCACCGTGTGCATGTGGTTTTGTGGCCGCTGCACTTGCGCTTCTTGCGTCGGCAGTTCTCGCAGGACCTCAGCAGGGGAACATCTTCGGGGAACGGGCTTTCGGTGATGGATTGTAAGGTGTGTGTGTCGTTTTCGGCGGCAAATACTGCGGATATCTCGGTATCCATCTGCGGGCTGTAATGCAAAGAGTCTAAATCTGAACAGCTCATTGCCGTGGGTATCTTATGTAAATGTTTATGAAAAGAGGAGTAAAAGAATATGTATAATAAAAAGCGTTGGTATAATTTGATAATAGTGATATATGTACTAAATAAAGATATTTGATAGTAGCCAAAAGCAAAAGCAAGAAGAAAAGAGTGGGACGAAAGAAAAAAAGAATAGGAACAAGAGGGGGCGAGAAGATAAATAGGAGGCGAATGCGTGAGTGAGTGTGAATGTGAGTGTGAAGTAGCTGTCGATGGATGTCGAGACTTTAATGTAATAAAGGGGAAAGGGGAAAGGAATGTGAAAAGGAGGCGTATTAAAGTGACTTCAGTGTTTGGGCGAAACCAGAATGTACCTAAAATTTTCTAGAACAAGAAAGAGTAAGAGAAAATATAAATGAGAAATTTTGATTTTTCTATAGAATGATAAAGAGGTTTTGTGACTTCAATGCCAAGACGAATGAATAAAAATAAAAGAGTGCGAAAAATTAGTGTGATGGGCACTGATGTCGCTGCACACGACTAAAAATTACAATATTTACTATGTTGCTGGGATTTATTGTGACCGTTGCTCGTGTGTGGTTGAATGATAAAAAAAGTGTCGAGTGTCGAATGCAAAAAAATGATCGATATAGAGGCAAGCAGGGTGAAAGTGGCTGTTTAGAGTAGCCTTGGCGTTTTTTGTTATGCACTTTGTTTTCTGCTGCGTAGCACGATTACTAATCCGTGTGTATTTACAAAACACTGACACGTAGGACTGGGGGTAAGAAAATAAAATAAAACCCAAAATAGTTTTTTTTTTCCAGGGGCACAAGAAATCAACACGCCGATAGCAAGTATAGTTTAATATAAGCTGAGACCAAGGTGCTGGGACTTGTCTTTTATTATTATTGTTGTGGTGGCGGTGGTGGTGATAATAGGTAATAGTGAAGGGATATATCTAATGGGTGTAAAAGCAATAAAAGAGGTGAAAAGCAAAGAGAATAATGGTGCCTTAAAATGAAAGTGACAAAAAAAATAGAAAAACGTAAGGATGGGGGACCCCTTATAAACATGCTATATATTTTAGCGGTTTTCACACCAACTTTGAAACTAAAGTTGTCAGCCTGTCGTCGTCATATTTCTCTCATTGAAAAACGTACAGAAAAGAAGCGGGCGAGTGGGCCAGGAGTGATAAAAGTGGGAGGGGGAGGTAAACAATACTGTTAATTGAGTGTGTAGAATACCCACCCCCATCCTGCACGCTAAAAATAATAGGGGGCAGCGCAAAAAGGAAAATTGTTGGTGGGTTTGGACAATAAGCACAGAGGAAAAGGCTCGGATTTTGCAGCACAACTCCGAAAGCCGTTTCCATTATTTGCTCCTCTTTGATTTGCCAAAAAGGGACACATAATTGTGTGTGGGGGGGTTCCGGCGAGAGAAGAAAAATAGAATAAAGCATGCTCTCATTTTGCAGAACAACTTTTGTAGCGCCACTTTGCATTGTTCAATTTTTGCATCTTTTTCTAGGCATGCAAGCCAAAAAATAAACAAAACGCATCAAGTGAGTTGTACTATCTTGCCAATATAAAAGCATGCTGGCAATAAAAATGTACTGATCTGTGGCATGATAGAATGGCAGGCGTGCAATTGTAAATATGCGCCTATTGTGACGAAAAATAATAAAATGCCTTTAGCACAATACTTTCGTCATATTTGCTTACTGCAATCTGATGGGTTTTTAACTAAAGAAAGACCGGCGATAGGGGGAGGTAACATATGCTCGAAAGATACTTTCTGTAAAGGATGAACCCCGCTATGCGTTTTGTTACCGCTTTCCTGCAAGATACACTGTCACTTTAAAAAAAAACACCAAACACGGATTTCCTTAAATCCATTGCAAAAGTAATAAAAAATTGAAATCCGTGAATGTGATGTGTGCCATTTGAGGAGAGAGTGAGACAAAAAAAGGGGGCAAGAAGTAACAATTTTATATATCGATACGATTAGACAAAGTAATCTCCGCAAGAGTGCTAAGATACTCAGATCGGACCATTGATAATATATTGATAGTAAACATTTGTGGTTTAGCCGCATTCTATGCTGCGTATCAAATTAAACTTGCGCTACACGTGCACCTCGGCCGCCAAAAAGTACAAATCAAATTAACGCCTTGCTGAGCCAACCGCAGACTAATTTCAGACTGATAACCTGATGGCGGTTCATGCTCAACCAAAAATATGTAAAAAGCCGGGATTTTACTACCAAAAAATACACTGAGAGATAAAGTTTATCAGCAAATGAATTTGGATCCGTAAAAATCCCATTTGTTTGTTGAAAAACAAGTCAATTGCCCTGGTTTATATTCATGCTCTCGACCAACTGCGATAAATGGCTGTTCTTGTCAGTAAGCAGGTTGTCAGGCGTGTCAAACTCTGCCATCTGGCCGTGGTCCATCACCAGGATGCGGTCGCTGTCCATAACAGTGCCTAGGCTGTGCGCAATGGTCAACACAATTCAGTCCTTGAACTCACGGCGAATGTCATCCTGCATGGTCTGGTCGGTCTTGGAATCCACATTGGCTGTCGCTTCGTCCAAAACGACAATCTTGCGCCGCCAAAGGGGTGCTCTGCAAAGACTGATGAGCTGCCGCTGCCCGACGCTAAAGTTAATTACATCCTCTTTCACCCACTTTTTAGTCCGACAACCCCGACCCACGGCCCCTTGTCGGAATACTCACCATTCGGGGGTTTGTCGTACTTCTCTGTTGGAATATCAAGAACGTCGCTGATTTGGACTTCACTAATCGCAGCCCAGACCTCGTTGTCAGTGTACTCGTTGGCTGGATCAAGGTTGTCGTGAATGGTACCCTTGAACAGCGCCGGGTCATGCAGAATGATGGCAATGCGCGATCGCAGGTTGTGAAGCCCAGTGGTCGAAATGATAATGCCGTCAATCATAATCTAGCCGCTGGCTGGCTCGACCAAGTGCATCAGCGCGTATGCGAGTGAGCTCTTGTCTGCACCCATGCGCCCAACAATGCTAATCTTCTCGCCGCCTCGTGCTGAAAGGCCGAGCCCCTTGAAAACAGGACCCAACTCTGAGCGGTAGCGCATGCTGTAATTACGGAACTCAACCATTCCACTCTGCGGCCAACCGGGTTCTGGCCTTGCATTCTCGATGACTGTCGGTGCCTCGTGCTCCAACTGTTCTATATAAATGTAGTAGCACAAATGTGCTCGAACTTCCTCCTTAAATCTGCTGAACATATGAATTAGCGAAAATACTTGGTGGGACACATTCAGTGACAGCGAAATAGTCACGTCGACCTCTCCAGCAAGCACGGGAATATTGGTGTACAGGCGCCGTTAAATATTGAAGAGCAGCGCGCTGCTATTAATGAGCTCGACGCAGATTGTGGACATTATCTCGCGTGAGCCACTCAGTATGTTGCAGGCGTAGTTGTAGTATATCTGGGCGGCCATGGCGGTTCTAAAGCGGTCCAGGTAATAATCTGCACGCCTGTGAATCCGAAGCAGAGTCCTGTTATGAGGCAACAGTTCGTCGAATTTAGCGGAATAACCACAAAAATACTTTTCTTCTAGCTTGCGCATAGTTTGGCTCAGTGTTTTGGAAAATACCTGCGACATGGTGGCTACGCCAACCAGCGGCAAGCACAGAAGCAACATCATTGGAGATGTCTTGATAACGTGGAGTATAGAGGACGCAGTCGAGATACCATTGAACAATAAACGGTTATATAGGGTCTGCAGAAGGTAACTGGTGATCATAATTCGGTCGTCTATGAACATGCGGATAAGCTGAAAGTGAGAGAGACTTTCGACCAGTGTGAGTGGCAGCGAGAGAATGACGCCGATAATCTGGCGGCGCATTATATTCAAAGGGGGCTTTGTCAAAACCCTGTCTCTGATCCAATTTTCCAAAGACCCCAGCTGCATGCGGCCGATTCCTGTGAGCGCGTTGACAATCAGGTACTTGCTCATAGACTGGCATATAGTGTCTGGGTTATTATCGACCATGAGCTCAGTGTATAGGCTTTTGACGTAATAGATCGCGTAGACGTTGGTGAACTGAATCAAGACTACAATGGCAACAGGCATGTATCCGCTGAGCTCCAAAAATTTCCACAACTGTGTCAATTTAAATGGTGGAGCTTCCAACCCAGGGTGAATGGTAAACTCTCCGGATTTGCCCTTGTCGTCGTCGTTGTCTTTGTCGCCATCACTGCCAGACAATTCAGCTTCAATAGAAATATCTGGCTTTGTCGACAATGCAGAAATGTGCTCCTCTGTGTTGACAGCAGACACAAGCTCAACCGGCTGCTGCTCGGCAATCTCGGCATGCCCCTCAGTAAGCTTAATGTCCTTGCTGCTTAGTGGCACCGGATTCTCGGCGTGGGTAGCCAGAATGCGCGTCTTGTCGCCAATGATGCCGCCTGATGCCAAAACACGCTCGACGATGAGACGCTCGACCCGCGCATCGACAGTCACAAGCAAGTCGTCAAAAATGTAAGCGTCTGCCTTCAGGTACAGTGCCCTATAAGATGATACCTATTCAAAACAAAATAGAGCACACAGAATAATTAACAAAAATGTACTTTTTTTTACATTGCTTATGTTGCATGTATGGTACACGTTTTGCTGTAAATATTTCAATACTTACCTTGCTAGTGCCAGTTGCACCTTTTGATCGCCGGACAGGTTAGTACCATTGTGGCCAATTTCTGACATATCACCAGCTGCAACCTGCTCGACATCCTCGGACAGAGCGCAGACTTCAAGCACCTGATGCATCCACTTCTCGTCGTACTCAGCGCCCATGAGCACATTCTCGCGGAAGGTGACGTTCATAATGTATGGCTTCTGGCCAACGTAGCCAATCTTGCCATACACGCGACCATGTCCGCCGACCACAGGCATCTCGCCGCACAGTCCCCGAAATGAGTGACGACTTGCCACCTCCAATGCGTCCGATTATCGTTACAAACTCGTCGGCCTTGGTGCACAGCGTGGTCGGATCCAATGCAAGCTTGTTGTCGCCCCCAGCTTAATATACAATTGTTGAGCTCCACCGCAACGCTGTCCTTAGAGGTATTTGGCATGTGCATAATAAAGTTTGTATGCTGAGCATCGGCAAGTGTCTGTATAAAATACACGCCTTTTTTAACCGAGACGAATGTTCCCCCCGGCATAGGTTATTGTCCCAGCAAAGTACGTCAGAGAACTAATCGAGTCCACCAGCAGCACAATATTGGCGTATGATACTGATTTATCGGATGCGTTGCCGAAAAGGATAATTGTCAGTGCTGCGGCGATCTGAGAAGTCGCAGATCCGACAAGGTTGATGCCGTAACTTGCCACATACCAGAACATCGGCGGTGTGTACCTTGGCAAATCAGACTACGACCTTACATCTATGAAGTTTTCTCAGGCGTGGAACTTAATCGCGCGGATATTGTTAACTATGGTGTAGAAGGATTCCTGGAATTTGGGAATATTGGTCTCTTGGTTCAGTCTCTCCAAACTCATAAGCTTTTTGTTGACCAAGTGAGAGAGTAGCTGGTGAGTGAGGGTTATGAGGATGGGAATGAGAACGTGCCAGCCAATTTCTCAGTAGATAATCCAAATAGTAAACGACTGGGAAATCGTCGAGCTGAGTATGCTGCTGAGACTGCTGATTCCTGATGAGATGTCCCAGATCCTACTATCGAACCCCCAAGTGTTGGGAACATCGCAATGCGACGCCATAAAGAACTCTAGCGTTTTTACATAGAGCAGAAAACGCACTTTTTTGTTTATCAGATGCCCTGTAGCCGATGAATATTTTCTGGCAAAGGTAGTGAGGGACAGAAGCTGCAAGACAACAAGCAACACAGCCAGGCTCGGGTAATCGATTGCGCCTGGGCTGCCAATGTTCGCAATAATGCTGACAAACAGGAGTCGGCGCCAGTGATATGCAATTCCAACAAAGGTGTCGGCAAAAACCATCCTGACAATACTTTTCCACTCGGCCAGGAAGGGTCCGCGAAGGACAAAAAACCTATCTGTGCAACAAAAAAACTGATAATATAAAATGGCATATTTAAAAACAATATTACAAGTATTTAAAAACATAAAAATCAAGCGTGCTTTTTTTAAAATAATGTTCTTACCTCTCTGCATCGAGTTGAATACTGCATTTCTGCTGTGCTCATAAAACTCATTTTCAAACCTGTTAGTGTACAAACCACTGAGGGCAAGCTCACGGCTGCGCGCAAGCCTGGCAAGAATAAACCCATCAAGCGCAAGTACGCTCCTGAAATGATGCACGAGTTTATGTTTTTGCTGCGAATCCAGTGCATTCCATGCAAGACAAAAGTGAATGGCTGCGCTGGCCGCAGTTGCCGGCAGGGACATTATTAGCGGTGACTGGATAAGCCGGTAGACTCTGGCCATATGGAGGCAGGCAAGCATATCGCTGCCGCTGATGGTGGCCGTGATATCCAGATAATGATAGAATGTTGAGTACGCAATGAGGGAAACTGTAGCAGACAGGGAAGCGGTGAAAATAACTGGGCTGGTGGATGAGCTTTGGGTTACAAAAAGAGTCCCGTTGACAATGCTTAATGCAATCAGCGGAAGCACGGGCTCGGATTTTCGCTGGGTGGGTTTAACGCTGAGCATTGCCACAAGGCAGGCCATTGACACAAATGTACCGATTGTGACACTGGCGTTTGCCGAAATGAAATCGACCACCATTTGATAAATTTGTATGTGATTATAAATGTTTTTATTAAGGAATAGAGTATAAAAAAAATAGACTTTGCTATTTTGACAAGACAGCCGGAAATTATACCAAATAATTCTGTTTTTTCTTCTTCCATGGGTAAAAGAGAGACGTTTGCAGATAATTTCTACCCAACAATCCTGAACTGTGGGTCATAAACAAAAAAATCAAGAATATTCAATAAACCTTCTTTTTATTGCTGGTGGTGGTAGTAGTGGTGGTAGTAGTGGTGGGGGAGGGGGTACTTTCACGCGCAGCTTTGAAAGATTACCGAGATACTATGCTGAATAGGGGATAGTGCCTGGTTCCACACATATATTAAGAATGGTGTTTTAAATTGTGAACATTATTATTTATCGACCCGAAATTACAAACATATCAAACAAGTACATGTTGCACAAGAGTAAAAAAAGGGGGGAGATGGATTTTAAGTTTGCTAATTTTTCACGGTACGCTGTCAGGATTTATTTGCTCATAGGTGTTGCCCGTCAACCATTATTTTGGTTACGGTCAATCCTGCAAAAATACTAGTTTCAACTTGGTATCATCATTTAACAACCGCAAAGAGAGAGAAAGAGAAAATAGATACATTGAGCAAAATATTAAACAAGTAAAAAAAAATATGAACTAAAGTTAATGATTAAGACTGGTTGTCTACTGCGCCACCTTGCCAAAGATGGGCTCTGTTGCAGAACCTGGCTGCATGCTTCCTATAACGAAAACTTATTTTACAGGCGGTGAGGTTGGGAGTTTTCTAAAAAAAATTTAAACTATGGAAAACGAGTTGCAAAACCCATACAGTTTAAATTACAAAAAAAAACAGAAGCAAAAACACCTAACCCACCCAGGCTCATAGGTCCATAATTGGTCCCCACAAGTGGTGTTGATTGGTACGCGTTCTGTGTTTTCTAATTTATCATTTAATTCGTTCGAAAATAATATTCAATTTTCATTCAAAAAAACAAAAATATCAACAACTATAATCCGTTTGTTTGTTTGTTTGTTTGTTTATTTATTCATTAATTCATTCATTCATTCATTTATTTCACCCACCGGATCAACTCATATATACTTTACAGGCAGAAGAAGGGGGGAGGAGATGACGTCTATATCTTTTCAATCAAAGTTCATTTCTGCAGCGTGCAGCCGCACTCCGCACGCCCTGGACACTCTCGACTCAGACATGATAGCCTACGCAATGAACACGTACGTCTCCGTGCACCAGCCCAACACCCACCACCAAGCGCTCCAAGGCCACAGCAAGCGTATAAACACTGTCCGCTTTGTGCGCACAGCAGAAGGCACCCCAGTACCAATTATTCTCAGCGGCTCCGTCGATACCACTGGGCGAATCTGGAAGCAGCAGCAGGGGCAGGGGCAGGAGCAGGAGCAGCAAAACCAGAACCAGAAAACAACCACAGGCGATAAACCACCCACCTGGGAAAGCGTCAAGCTGGAAGGGCACGAGAGCGCAATCATTGCCATAGACGGCGTGCAGATAGACAATGGCCTGGTGGTGGTGACGGCGGCGACAGATGGGACAGTGCGGGTGTGGGCGGAGGACGGGCGCATGCTGCAGGTCATCAAGGCCGGGGCTTTGGCCGTGGCTCTGGCAGTGATGCCCGGGGACAACGCACTGGTGCTGGCCACGGGGAACACAGACAGCCGCGTGCACATGTACGTGCGCGCGCCCACAGGGGAGTTCGTGGAGCAGGCGGTACTCGGCGGCCACGACGACTGGGTGACGGCGCTGGCGTTCCACCGGGTGAGCACAGAGCACCGCGGCAACAGCGCCATCGGCCACTGGGCGCGGGGCGACGTGGTTCTGGCATCGGCGTCCCAGGACCGATACGTCCGGCTATGGCGCATCAGCCCGGCAGCCGAGAAGGGCGAGGCCGGCGATAGCATGCAGGCGGTGCTCGACGCATGCTCGGCAAATCTCGGCAGCGCCGATATTGCCGCGCAACTGGCCACCAAGGCATACGGCCTGGGCACAGCGCCGCACCAAGCGCGCAGCATTTCCCTGGACTCCGTCCTGGTGGGCCACGATGGCTGGGTGCATTCGGTTGCCTGGGTGGCGCCCGGCCACCTGCTGACTGCGTCCGGCGATGGGTCGGCGATGCTCTGGGCGCCGGATGCCGAGGCCGGCGTCTGGTCCTCGGCTGCGCGACTGGGCGAGGTCGGCGGCAGCATCGGGTTCCTCGGCGCCCGCGCACTGGGCACCACAGGCGTGCTGGCGCATGGGTACCAGGGCTCGCTGCACCGCTGGCAGCTGGCGCCCGCAGGCCCCGGCGGCCGCTGGGCGCCCCTGGCGGCGCCCTCGGGGCACTTTGGCGCCGCGCGCGACGTGTGCTGGACGCCCTGCGGCCACGGCATCCTCTCTGCATCCAGCGACCAGACAACGCGGCTCTTCGCCCACGGCAGCGGGGACTTGGGGTCCTGGTTCGAGGTGGCGCGGCCGCAGATCCACGGCTACGACCTGCGCTGCGCCCAGTTCCGCACCGCCACGGAGTACGTCTCGGGCGCCGAGGAGAAGGTCGTGAGGGTGTTCCGCGCCACGCAGCACTTTGCCCAGGCCTGGGCTGCGCTCACAGGCCACGAGCTCGCGGACGCGGGCGACTTGCCCCTGGGCGCGTCGCTGCCTGTGCTGGGGCTGTCGAACAAGGCCGTCGTGGGCGCTGGCGGCGACGCCGTGGTGGCCGCCAACGACACGTATGCCGTGCGGCAGACGCACACCGACGTGGCGGCCCAGGCGCTGGCCAGCGTGCGCGCGGGCGCGCCCTTGGAGGAGGACCTGATGCGGGTGACGCTGTGGCCGGAGGCAGACAAGCTGTACGCGCACGCCTACGAGATCTACGCCGTGGCGTGCGCGCCGGGCGGCGGCCGCTGGGTGGCCACCGCGTGCCGTGCGACCGCGGAGAAGCACGCCAGCGTGCGGCTGTACGACGTTGATTCGGGGTGGACGCAGCCGGCGGTGCTTGCGGCGCACTCGCTGACGGTCACCCGCCTGAGGTTCAGCGGCTGCGGCCGCTGGCTGCTGAGCGTCAGCCGCGACCGCTCATGGGCGCTGCACCACCGCGCGCGCGATGAGGGCGGCTTTGTGCTGAGCGCGCTGCGCAAAAAGGCGCACCTGCGGATCATCTGGGACGCCGCATGGGCGCCTGAGGGCGGCTTTTTTGCCACGGCGTCGCGCGACAAGACCGTCAAGCTGTGGGCCATGGCTGGGCTGGTGGAGGAGGCCGTGCCCGTGGTGCTGGCGTTCCCGGAGCCTGTCACGGCGGTGGACTTTGTGCCAAGGCGGGTTGGTGGCGAGTACGTTCTGGCTGTGGCGCTGGAGTCCGGCCGTGTCTTCGTGCTGAGGTCGGCCTCGTCTGCCGGGGCCGGCCTGGCGCCCGGCGCGGTGCCGAGCAAGTGGACGCCTAACGAGGTGCCGCGCGACATGGCGCACACGGACGTGGTCAACCGCCTGGCCTGGAGCCCGCTGGCGCTGACGGGGGGCGCCGACAAGTGCTGCAGCTGGCTGCTGGCGAGTGCGTCTGACGATCACACTGTGCGTGTCAACCAGGCTGATTGGTAGAAGGGGAAATCAATCCGCCGTTGGCTGACGAAATGGATTGGAAATTAAAAAAATGCATTATTATTTTCTTCTTTTCTGCAATTGACGATTTTTGTTCATTTTCTCCCTTTATTTTCTCATTTAGCACAAATGAGCAGCTCGTCGTCCTTCAGGGCCGCGTCCACCTGGGACCCGCTTTTAATTCTCGCACAAATAACGACGCTCCAATGTTTCGCCTACACAATCTTCAGTCTCCTCCTCCTCTTCTCCACCATCCTCACCCCGCTCCAGCTCACCCCCGCGCTCCTCTTCGACAGCGCACTTCTCCGCGGCGACACAGTCAGTGGCTGGACCATATCCCTGGCATTTTTCCTCACCAGCGCAATAAACATAATTCCCCTCCTGTATCTTGTAGAAAGGTCCCGGCTATGTATTGATTTCACATTGACGTTTTTCATTATTCATTTGGGGTTGGTTGTTTGGCATAGTGGAAGGGTGCCGGGGATGGTTTTGTGGTGGGCCACCGTGGGGGGTTCGGCGGTGGTTATGGCTGTGGGCGGGAGGGCTGCCTGTGTGCGGAGGGAGATGCTGCCGATAGCTATTAGGAACTATATGCCGGAACGGCCGACGGAGAGAAGAAGAGTTGCGGACCAGGAGGAGTATGAGATGGAGTCGAGGGATACGGAGGTTTTGTTTGATGCTGCTGCTGCTGGTGATGACGATTATGATGGGGAGGATGGGGTTGTGTCGCCCCAGAGATCCAATACGGCTGGCGGTGCTGCGGTTGCCGGTACTGGTATTGGTGACCTGCCGCGTCGGAGTGCTCCCCCAACGACTGCAGCAACCCGCTCTAATCCCAATACCAGTGCTCATGGCAAAGACAAGGACAAGGACTGGGACAATGACAACTGGAGCGACGACGACAACGACAACAACGACAACAACAACGACAACGACAACGACAACGACAACGACAACGACAACGACGCACAGCCCACTTCCACAACAGCGCCAATGACCTTGGCAAAGCCAAAAGAAACACTTCAACCAAACAAGGGCCCCAAATCCGACTAATCAATAAGAAACATATATATAATATAGTACTATATCTATCTATCTATTCAACTTCAACTTTAAAACCTTTATTTTTCCGCTTTAAAGCTTGGCAATAATAGCATCGGTGAACTGCGTGTTCGATGCCTTACCGCCCAAATCAGCAGTAATAGCCTTGCCCTCGGCAATAGTCTTGAGTGCGGCATCCTCAATACGGTTGGCAAATGAGTTCAAGTTCATGTGTCTCAGCATCATGCAGGACGAAAGTAGAAGGGCCGTAGGGTTGGCCTTATCCAAGCCGGCGATATCCGGTCCCGTACCGTGAACGCTCTCAAAGATCGAAGCATCGCGTCCAATGTTGCCCGAGGGTGTAAGCCCAAGTCCGCCGATAAGGCCGGCGCACATATCCGACAAGATATCTCCATACAGGTTGGGCATCACCATAACGGTGTTGCGGTAGTGGCTGGGGTCCTGGACAATCTGAAGGCAAGCGCGATCCAGCAAGATCTCGTCAAACTCCACCTGGGGGAACTCCCGAGCAACCTCCTGGCAAGCCTGCAGGAAAAGCCCGTCGGAAAGCTTCATGATATTAGCCTTATGCACAACCGTGACATGGTTACGCCCAGTGGCAATCGCGTGAGCAAACGCAAACCTCGCTACGCGCTCCGAAGCCGGTCTGGTAATAAGCTTAATGCTCTGCATAACGCCATTAACAACCTCGTGCTCGATACCCGAATACTCTCCCTCAGTGTTCTCACGAATCAGCACAGTGTCCACGTTGTCGTAATTCGTGGCGAATCCCGGCACAGACTTGCACGGCCGCACGTTAGCATACAGGTTGAATGTACGACGCAGTGTGAGGTTCAGGGAAACGTGGCCCTTGCCAATGGGCGTGGCCAGGGGACCCTTGAGCGCAATCTTGGTGCGCAGGATGGAGTTAAGAGCCTCGTCGGGAATCACCGTCTTGCCGTCGCGCAGGATAGGTGTCACGTCGACAGACTCCCACTCGATGGGCACCTGAGCCGCACTGAAAATGCGCTCAACGGACTTGGAGATCTCAGGTCCGATACCGTCGCCCGGAATCAGCGTCACCTCGTAGTTGCCGTTGGCGTTCTTAGGGCTGCTGTATTGCCCGATGGCCGACTGCTGTCCGGAAGCCGCAGACGCCATGGTGCGCGCGGCGATAACGCCAGAAACCTACCGAAATAGTAAACAGAAGCGTGAATTCACGAGGAGAAAAATGGCTTTTGTATATTAGTCAAAGCCCCCACACCCCACGCCCCACACCCTTTTTCATATGGCTACTTGAATTAGATAGCCTCGCTCTGTGCTGTGGCTTAAAAAGAGAGTGGAAACAATATAAACACTTTACCTGTGCGTTGGTGAAAGCACGACGTGTAAGGTTGAACATGGTTGAGTCGACAAAAGAAAAAAGAGGCTTGAATAAATAAAAACAGAAGAAAATCACTAGATAAGAAGAGAAGGAAAGGAAAGGAATGGAAAGGAATGAAAAAGGCAAGAAAAAATCACAGTTGGTTTAGGTTGAACAATTAAAAATAACCCTTGCTTTGCTTATCAGTAGGTTAGCTCACCCTCGAAATTTTTTGATTTTTTCTTGTGCTCAACCCGGCCTTCCCGCCATTTCATTTGCCACAAGAGAGCGAAAGCAGCGGCGGTGGTGTTCCGCACAAGCACTTTTGCTGCCCGCTGCCTGCACCGCCAAAAAACAAAACCATCGTTTCCTTTCTTTCAGCTTTTCCACGCTTATCCGCACTTTCCGTCTTGCTCCGTCGCTTCATCCTCCCCCCCCCCACCCCCCAAAAAAATCCAGAACAAAATGTCTGGCTGCATGCGACCCCCACGTTTACACAACGAAAAAGGCAATATGTTCTGTGCTGTGCTGTGCCGCAAATCAACAAATTCCAACGCCTGAGAGAAAAGAAAGAGGGAAAAATACTCGCAGTGTTAATTTCAAAAGTCTAATTTTTCACCATTTTAATTAAACAAGAATCGCAATATCCTCTCGTCTCCTCTACACCCGCGGCTTCTTGAACTCCTGCTGCGACTGGTCCAAAGGGCCCGCCGGATTCGGCGCAATGTTCAGATGCTGGTGCTGGTGCTGGTGGTGATGATGGTACGAAAACGACGTCTGTGGTGCGCTCGCTGGCAACGGCGTCGCTGAAACGTCCAGCCCGTTGGGATGGTGGCAAGGGCAGTGCAGACTCTTCAGCACATTGGGATCTTTCTCTGTTATCAAAGACTTGAGCCAGCGCGTTTCTGTCTCCAGCTCATTCACACGCTTCTCCAGCGCCTCGGCCTTGTTCGCCATCTCGCGAGCCGTGCGCTCAAGAGCCTGCTCCTTGAGCTTCTTCTTGATGCGAAACCGCGCCGACGCTGCTGTGTTGCGCCGCCGCTTGTCCTCGCTGGCCGCAACCACCCGGCCCTCAGAGTCAAACTGCTGCTGGCTGCTATCATCGTTGTCTTGCTCGTCATCGGACTGCGCGTCGTCGGCGTTGCCCGAGGTCTCTGGCGCAACTGACAAAGATGCCTCCCGCTTTGTCTTCACAAATGCGCGACGCTGCGGTGCAGGCTGCTGCTTCTGTGGAGTCGCCGCTACTGCAGCGGCAGCCCCAGATGTGTTGGTGATGGCGGCATATGTATCTAATGGCAGCGCAACGCCGCCCTTGGGCATAATAGTAGGGTGGCGGAATTGGGAGGATGATGAAGTGGAGGATGATGATGTAAAAGATGAAGGGGCGGGAGCAAGAGTGGGCACCTTGGACACAATAGGTGCCACAGCGCTAGGAGCAGCAACAAGTGACGGCTTTGCCTGCTGCTGTGATTGCTGATACTGCTGAGCCAAGGGCACCAGCGGAACCATCGGCACTCCGTTGATAACCACCGGCGTTTGCTGGTGCTGCTGCTGAGATTGCTGCCCGAGGGCAGGCCACGACTGCTGGTGGACAGAGGGCGGCGGCGCCAAGGCAATAGCGTTAAGCAGCTCGGCGGTGCTCGTGCCCATCATAAAGTCCCACGAAAGGTGCTGGTGGGGCGCCGATGTGTTGGGCAAGCTGGCCATTTTGAACTCCTCTGGAGAGCAGACCGATGGCGATGTGCTGGGCTTGTTGTGCTGCAGCTGCTCCTCGGCCATGGGCTCAAGCTGGAACTGGGCATTGCTCCACAGTGCCAGCTCGTCCTGGAGCTCTTGGTTGCTGAGCATGGGGGTCTGTGGTGTATCGGGGTTCAGGCGGAATAGTTGGTTCCACGCACTGTAATCCGACATTTATGGATTAAATTTTGTGGGAAGAGGTATCTGTGCGTAAATTTGTGTCAAAAATGAGAATTTTAAAAAATTCCTTTGCAAAAATCCCTTTATAAAACGAATTCAGGAAACACTTAAAAATCAGAGTACAATAATGAATAAAGGTTTGAAAATAAAAATAAAATTCAATTGCAATTGCAATTCAAAAAAGGTGGTGAAAGGGCGGCAGGACAAATAATGAAAAAGTGAGCTGGATCCAAAAGTTACACCAAAAAATTGAGAGAGAAAAAGTAGCAGCTATAAGTAGTTTCAGTAAGGGGGAAAGAAAAGCAAAAGCAAAAAATAAACGAAGCAAAACTGCTCTCTCGCACTCTTTGCCAAGCTTCAAAAAAAATAGTTCAACCGCATGCGCTAAAGCTAAAAAAAAGCACCCAGAATCCCCAACCCCGATTTTCTCCTCTTTTTAAAAAAGACTCAAAGCGGGCGAGTCAGCTGCTAAATTGCCTGGAGTTTCGGCTGGGAAAAAGCGTGTGATTGAAGCTTCTTCAAGGGGCAGTTAGTTTTTTATTTTGCCCTCTTCCGAGCTTTCTTATCATCCCGCCTGTACTCCTCCAATGGGAAATTTGCGGCCAATCCCAGGCTTTTTTTCTGACTAATACAGTTTTTTCTGCACAGCCAAACTACCTGTAATTGGTCACGCAGCAAGGGCGATCGTTTTTTCCACTGACCACTTTTTTCCTGTGGCCTAAATAAATAAGTAAAAACTTACTCTGCAAATCTCCAATTCTGACACGCCAAAACATATTTCCCGCAAATAGATAAGCGTATTTGGCATTGCGCGCAGCTCTACCTCTACTCGGCAATGTTACCTGACTAGAGCAGAGATGTGCGACAAAGTGATGGACATGGCTACAATCCCAACATTGATTCACCTCCGCAAATAAATTGACTTATTCTCGGAGCTTGTTGGCGCCAATAACAGCTATTCGTATTGTTTAACACGACAAAGCCATTTTACTTGCAACGTGTTCCTGAACAGTCTCTCTTGCCCCCGCACACTAATTTCACGCTTTGGTCAGTTGGCTGTGATTAGTTTTACCTTCGCCTAGACAAAGTGAGATTATCCAATACGCACCATGTTTGCTGATCCCCGAATTCATATCTACCCTGGGAAAGTTGGATTTGGAGTGCGTAGAAAACCAACAATAAGCCATTCTACCCACATCTTAGCCTTGTTGCCGCTTGCTTGAAGGTTTATGAATAAAGTGCAAAACAACTAGGGAATGCTTAAAGTCATACCCCATCCCCTCATCCATATCCCCTGCGATCGCGCAATCGCTTGATTGTTTCGCGCCATCGCGCCTCCCCAAATCTCACACTGAATTTTATACTATTTATTTTTTGTCATGGTTTAATTAAAGCCCAGAAAGCGAAAAAGAAAGTATCTTTCTCTAAATGTAAGCGAATAAAAAGTATAAAACAGCGGCTGTTTTTCCTCCCTGTTTCTTCACCGCGCTCACTTTTCTACTCGCCAAGAGCACACCGATATCTTGCTAATACATGTATAGATTTTTAAGCGCACAAATCAATTGACATTTGAATAGACATGTCAAATGCATGTATAAATTATTTTTGAGCATTTAATTAATTAAAAGGCGGATGGTTTATATTTAGCAAATAGGTATAGATACATGGCGATATCCTCCCTCTCACATGTTCGCATCGGACATGTTGCAAATAAATGAGCGCTCATGCGATGTGGCATGCATTCCGGCATCTCTGGAAATTAAAATTTTCAAGCACATTTTGCTCCCGCCACTTTCTCGACCTCAAATTGCACGTGCAGTAAAATACAAAAAGGAGGCTGAACCTTTGATATTGAATCTTGCCTAGCCCACATCGCTTGATCAGCGAATTTCGCCTGGATCACTGATGTTATTACCTCATGCGTGAAAAGATTGGCCGAGATTTGGAGCCAAAAGGAGGCAATTTTTCCCTTTGCATAGCTCGCGCGGATTTTCTACACTAATAAAAGCCAAGCATGTCTTTTTTTCTTTTCTATTGTTTAGCCTTTTGTCTTTCCAACCCCTTTTTTCAATTCCCTTTATTCCTGCAATCTTTGTTAATCGGTGCACACTTTTTCTTTTTTCTTTTCTAAATGCTCCCAAAGCCATTCGATATTCCGGGCAAGGACCCCGTGGTTGACGCTGTCATGGAGGAGGATGACGACGACCTTTCAATGCTGCTCTCGCGCAGCGCTCCCAAAATTGAACGCCACAAAACCGTGGTGCCCATCCACAAGGACGACGTCGAGTACTCAGACTTTGACCGCGCTATAGTCATTGCCATCGATGAGAGCGCCAACAGCGACACTATCGTTACCTGGGCCGCCGACCGCCTTTTGCGCCGGAGGAAAGACCTGGTTGTGCTGGTCAACGTCCAGCCCGAGTCCAAGTCTTGGAAATTGGCTGCTGCCAGCAATGCTAGCAGTAGTAGGGCTGTGCCGCTAGGGCGCCCCATAGGCCGCCCTGTGGGATCTTCCGCGGTCGTTGTGTCCGACCCCGTGTCCCAAATTGACGATGATGCTAAGGAGCGCTGCCGCAAGATCCTGTCCCCATACGCCGAGAGACTACAGAGAGACGGCTTTGTTGTCAAGGGAATTTGTCTTATTGGCAACCCCAAGGAGGTGCTTGTTGCCAGCACGAATATCAAAAAGCCCGCCATGATCGTCATGGGCACCCACGGCCGTGGCTCTGTCAAACGGTTCCTAATGGGAAGCGTAGCAGAATATGTCTTGCACCACAGCTCAATACCCGTGGTTGTTGTGCCCAATGGATCTGGCAGGCCTGCTGTTTCTGCTTCCTCGCAGGCCGAAAAAGAATAACCAGCTTGATTTTCGTACTATTTTATACTTTTGTTTATACGTTTTCTGCTTCGTTTTACATTATCAAATTAGAATTTTTCATATTTGATTTTTACGCATTCAATAAAAAAATTCATTTTCTTTGTATTGTGTTAGATGAACAATACGCCGCGCGGGTTCTGTGAATTGACAGATATACTATTTACAAAAAACATTTTTTAAACTATATTAGCTCGGTGATGAATGACGTAGCATATCCCCCTTTTTCATTATGTTTCACCCTGCCCTACCTGCCAACTATCAACTACAAAAATAAAAATAAAACAAATGACAAATATATAGAATATATAAAAATGTAGGGAGGCTCAGCGTTACATCTGGCCATCACGACAATAAGCTTTAATATATTGTCTGGTTTAACAACCCAATATTTCGTATTGTCGAGTATGCAAAAAGAGGGAAAACATATTTTGAAAATATTTTATTTATTGCAATTTCTCATACTTTTTGTTTCGTTTATATTAAAAGTGGCTGAGCATATCTGGAGGAGGCGTCGAAGATGACGAACAAAGTAAAGAAAAGATATCTGAAAACAAAAAACAAAAAACATTAAATAATGAAAACATGACATGACACGTTACATTGTCCAGGAATATTCAAATCAACAAATATTTTCTCAGGAAATTTATTCACTGATAGGTCCAAGTTAACATGCGCGCATTTTGTTAAATGTGCTGACATATCAACAACTCACTTTACCTTTCTTTTTCTTTTCTCACAAGGTTTTTTTACTCTTTCATTCCACGTTATCTTTCTTCAGCTACACCTTTTTTCTTTTCCACACACACAGTACTTTTTACTCCGTTAGTTTTCTATTCACCTACGCCCTATACAGTCCCCTCCTACTTCTTCCTTGTTTTTTCTCTTACAACTCATCAGCCATGACCAAAATTGCACTTACGTTTGCCGCTATCGCTGCTGCCACGGTCTGCGCGCAGCAGCTCCCCCCGGGTTTCTCCTTTGATATCCTTACCCAGCTTCCAGTTCCGCCCCAGCAAGCCCCAGCACCCACACAGGCGCCAGCGCCCATTGACCCGAACAACCCCATCACCCAGCCCGCACCCCTGAAACCAGCCTCCGCGCCCCAGCCCGCCTCTATCCCTGCCGGCCTCGAGGGTCTCCTTGCCATTAACAGCGCAACATTGCCACCAAGCATTTCCACAATTGAATTAGGCACACCTACCTCCAGCGCCCTGCCCACAATTTTGGTCTCTTCGCCCCTACCTAAGCCCAGCGGCACCAGTGGTACGTCCCCGCATATCTCCAGACATTCTGGCAGCTATAGTGAGGAGCTCAGCGACGAAAGTGACGTTGGGTTGGACGGGGCATCAGATGGAAACCGTAAGTCGAAGGTGTCTTCTGGTGCCGCTAGTTTTGGAATTTCCGCCTCGGCGTTTGCTGTGGTTGCCATTGTTGGCTCGCTGTTCTAGCATGTAATACTTTTTTTTTAGTTTCAAGTACTATCAATCATTACCTAGTGCCTTGTCTATTTGAAAAAACCAATTAATTACATTGTTGACCATTTTAATAAGATCAAATGAATTGACTGGAATAGCAGTGCATGGCAACATCAAAAATACTTCGCGTAGTCCAATTGATAACCGTTTAATGTAGATTTTTACTGTGAGACTATTTGGAACACTATACCTCCAACAGCGAGTGAACTAGTTCATTAGTGAATGGGAAGATGGCCGAGTTGGTCTAAGGCGCCACGTTCAGGTCGTGGTCTACTCGTAGGCGTGGGTTCGAATCCCACTCTTCTCACTTTTTTGCACTTTCTTTTTTAAAGAGATTGTGTGTGTTGTACCCTTATTTATTTCCTTACTATTTTACCATTTCAAAAAAGTAGTTGTAAAAGAAAACCAAAAGTTCTGATAGCGTAGTACCATTTGTGCGCGTTGTGCGGTTCAAAAACAACCAGTTTGTCGGGTTTTTTAATGCTCCACGTCACGTTTGATGGCAGGGATCTAATATAATTTATCAACCAGTGAGCCGAATACACGCGCAACTATAGTACTATCTAAACTGATACCTATAAGCCAGTCTAAATTACCATTGTGGACTGCCAAGCGGCCATAAAACTGCCCAGGTAAGGTCGAGCCACTCGAACTTTTATTCAGCAACCACTTCAAGGACAAATTCCCGCCCTTTCCCACTGAAATACCCAAAGACCTTGCGCCCTTTCTTATTGGCACACCCGATAAGCCGCTGTAAAACAAATATATTATATAAACTCAATATCTAATACGTGGGGATATTCATTTTTATACTGTTCGACAAACGCGTCAGAATTAAAACCCACTCTCATCCAAGGAACTGTCTTCAATAACTGCAGTGACAATAGCAAGTACTTAATACAATTGCTCTCCATATTTTCAGATTCTGCAATTACTCCGCCAATCAAATGCAATTCGCTAACATTGGCACAAATGGGCTCTACTTGATCAAGTATTGTCTCAGGAACTTCGCCACACAAAATGTCGTTGACTATGAGTACGCTTAATCTTGGAACCTTTGCAAACAAATTTAAAAGTGTGTCAAAATGTATCGGCAAGCAAATATTTAAATTGTTGACATTGGTCCATGAAATTAGTTCTGTGTTCCATTTAGGCAAATCAACCATCAGGCTGAGCTCTACATGCTTAAATTTGATTGCATCTCCAAAAAACTTGTTTGTCGTCTTGTAAAAATCATTCTCATCGTCACCATTCTTTAATTTTAAATGAATATTGCAAGAATCAATTATCCCCGCTTTCGAATCTTTAAACAAATACAATGTTTTATAAGAGCCATCTATATCAAGGTTGTGAATATGTTTAAACTCAATTGTGGCATTATATAGTTTGCTGTTATCATTAATATTAACTAGTACTATATTTCTTAATTTGGGCATGTTTAAAATAAGTGGATGTTTACGAATGACCAATTCCAATGCATCATCATTCTCTACAGTTCTTGTCAATTCTAAGTCTGTATGATTTGCTATTATGTCCTTTAAATTTCCAAATATAATAACATTTGAAACTGCCTTGTTTGTAAAATTTGTCCAAGAAAAGCAGTCCAAATTACCTTGTAAATTAATATCTTCGATATTTGCTGCATTTATTTTGGGTAATAGTGCAGTATTAGCCTTGTCAACATTTATATTTAGACTTCTAAGCTTGGGTGAATATTCATTGGCAGTAAACTTAATTGGAATGTTGCTGTTAAAGCTATTTACCTGATATGCGTAGCTGTTGGAAAGGATACTGCACAAATAATTGATATTATCTTCGCCGTTACTAAATGAGAACACGTCTAAAGCATTTATATGTGGCATCTTCTCAAGTATGTACCGAGCAAATACAGAAATTGCATTCATATAGTCGCCAACATTTATAACATTCTGAATTAGCTCGAAGCCGCTCATATTGAACCGGATTCCCATATCCCTCACATTGTACCACTGGCTGGCGCCACAACACAATATATTTTGAAGCGTATTTATGCTCGCATTATTAATTCTCAACATTTTCAGCCTTGGGCAAACAACAGTTATTTTAGAATGCTGCGTTTTCTGAGTATTTATAAATTGTTGATGGTCTGAAACAACTTCCTCAATATTCTGTTTGAAATATACATGCATATATTCCAGCATTCTAAAATTTAGTGTGTTGGACATTGGTTCATCTTGAAGCATGTCCCATGTAAACGAAAAATCAAGATTTGTGAGCTTTAAGTATTTTAGCGACTCTGCAAATAAGCTAGGAAGTTTCTGCAGAGTATTAGAGCCCGCGTTTAGCGTTAAATGTGTTAATTCGCGTGAAAATTGTGATGCTGCGAAAGTTGTCGGATGGCCAAATTCAATGCGGACAAGCTGATCAAAATATAAATTGGCCAATGCATTGTAAAAGGGATCCTCTGCATTACCAGACACAGCTGAGCCCAATTTTATGTGAGTTACTTTGGGGATGTATTGTTTGAAACGTGCTGCTAAAACGTCACTTTGATTTTTATTTGCGATCTCAAATACATTGCCAGAAAACTCATTCACATCTATGCAAAGCTTGACAACATTTGGGAACTGATGATCCTCGTTCTCACAATCAAAAATATATTTTAGCATATCAAGCTTTGGAACATTAATATCTAAACATTCGAGTGCTGGGAAAGATGCCTTGTTCAAAAGATCAATACTGTTTATATCCAATCCATGCGAATACTCCATTTTCAAGCTGAGCAAGTTTGGAAACACAATACCATTTGTTTCTCCAAAGTTTGCCAGTCTGTGCCAGGTAAATGTTTTAGGTATGTTTCTCAATGTTAGGCTTTGTAAATGGTGACGACAAATCTGCGGTATAGTTTGCAACAAATGAAAATCGACATCAAGCGTTGCTAGTTGCCTAAAACAGACCGATTCTGCAAGTAAAAGCTGTTGGTTAACCGAAATATGCCAAAGGCTGCATGAATAGTATGTATACAGCATATTGACTATTGAATATCTTAGACCATCTTTATCAGATGTCCAAGTATCCAATTTGCTAACATTCGGCATGTTTTCCGCAATCAGTTCGACAAATTGTTGCGCAATATTAGAGTGAGACTCATCGCCATCATCGTCAGATGCTTCCAACCAACCATTAGTTACAATCTCACTGACTCCATTCCAGTCGCACTTTTCAAATGAGAATATTGAATGCACGTTGTCAACCAGCGATTGACAATACTGATATTTGTTTGCTTTAAAGAACAACGTTTTTACCAAATGCGTGTTTCCAGTGTCCTTTATCAACCCAATGTTGGTGTGTATAAGCTTGTTTTCACCGGTTTTATCTTCAGAGGGCTCAACAAAACCATTGCTGAGTTCGCTAGATCCCTCCAGTATAGCACAGCAATAAACCAGTCCCATAGCAACTTCTCTCCACTCGTGACAGACGCCCAACAACGGTAAGTTGTCTGCCCAAACATTGAGGGTGCGCTCTTCAGTGTCGATGGCTATGCGTAGGATGTGGTTGAGAATGACAAACGGAAGCTGGCCAAAATAAGTCATATTCAGACGATGGATAGCCGACTAACTGAATAAATGTGAGTTGAAGTGCTTTAAAATGTAAAGTGTAAGAAATATATGTGGCAAGTAAAAAAATCAAAAAAATGCAAAAAAGAATAATAGGGAAACAAATAAAGCACATTTGCTTCGGAAGACGCAGAAAATTGCACATTTGAAGCTGAAAAATTGAGTTCAAACATTTTATTAATAAATACCTGATACTTCTTTATTAAAATCAATTTTTGTTATGTGGCAACATTTTTTTCTCAAAAACATAAAACCGACAAAAAATGTATTGCACTTTGTACTTTGTACTTTGTACTTTGAAATGAAAAGACAAGTCTAAAGATGCATTGAAAAATGTTTGAATAATGCTGCGGAAATAAGAAGCAAGCTTGGCCGGGACGACAAGCAAAGTTGGCTCCATTTTCCCCCTCATCTTATTGTTTCCCTGGCTTTAGCAATGCGAACGACACAGTTTCACGCAGATGCCTCACGCCCGCCAGCAGCGCTACCACGCGATCAACGCCCATGCCCCATCCTCCAGTTGGCGGCAACCCAAACTCGAGCGCGTCGCAAAATGCAGCATCGGGTGCAGGCACCTCCTCATCTCCCAAGTCGTTCCGCTCGCGTGCCTGCGCTGCAAACTTGCGCCGCTGCTCGTTCGGATCGTTGAGCTCTTCGTATGCATTGACCAGTTCGCGGCCATTCGCAAACAGCTCGAAGCGCGCCGATGTGCGCCCAGCTGCGTCGGCACTTTTGGCCAGCGGGCTCATGACGCCCGGGTGGCCAGTGAGAAATGTCGGTTGTTCGCATTGTGGCTCGATAATATGCCCGATGAACCGGTCGAGCAACCGCGGCACAGTGTGCGGGCGGGGCGCTGCAATGCCACGCTTAGAGGCAATCTCGACAAGTTTGGCGAGTGCAGCAGGGCTATCGAGATCGTTCGGAAGCTCGGGGATCATTTCATACAGTGTGTCCGTCACATGGATGCGGCGGAACGGCTGGCTAAAATCAAGTTCAAAACCAGATCCGTCGTCTCGACCTACATTGACCTTTGGAGATCCAGTCACCTCCATGCTCATCTCGCGCAGCACGTCTTCGGTCATCGTCATCAGATCTTCAACCGTCGCGTACGCCTGGTAAAACTCGCATGTTGTGAACTCAGGATTGTGGTCGGCGTCAATGCCCTCGTTGCGGAACTGCTTGCCGAGCTCGTACACGCGGTCAAATCCGCCGACAACCAGCTGCTTAAGATATAGCTCTGGCGCTATGCGCAGAAACAACGGTGTGTTATCGCCCAGTGCCACTGCTCGAGTCACAAATGGCCGCGCCGCTGCTCCACCGACATTAGCTGACAGAACGGGTGTCTCGACCTCAACAAATCCGCGCGAATCGAGAAATCCTCGTATAAAGCGCAAAACCCGTGCACGCGTCTCTAGCGCCTTGCGCGCGTGTGGGTTGACAAGCAGATCAAGATGCCGGTTGCGGAATCGCTTCTGCGTGTCCTCCAGCCTCGACCGTGTTGGGATTGTGTGCAGGCACGGCGCCAGCAGCTCGGGATTGCACGTGGCAAACACGCTTGTCTCGCCAAGCCGGGTCTTGCCGACAAACCCCGACACCCGCACAATGTCGCCGGCAAGCAAAATGCGGTTAGAGTCAGAAAATGACACTGAGGATTCTTTGTTTTTGCATCTTTGCTCCGACACGACTGCCTGTACGACGTGTCGCCCGCCCTCTTGCTCAATGTCGTAAAACACCAGCCGTCGCCCGGCTTCGCGCTTGCTGCGGATCCGCCCCTGCACACACACCCGCACCGACTCATCCTTCTCCCCGTCTGCCAGGACTACGTCCCACCGCTCGTGCACCTGCTGCGCACTGACTACGGATATGCCCGCTTCAACCGCTGTGTATCGCGGGTATGCCTGCACTCCGAGTGTTGCAAAGGCTGCTTCACGATGTGTTTTGATTGGCCGTCTATCGGCGCTGGCAATCGTTGTGGCTGAAGAGCTGCTGTATCGTTTGGACCACGCAGAGTTCTGCTTTGCATGCCGCGCAAGTGTCCGAACCAAAAGGCGTGACCGGGCAGATATCATTGTAGTGTTTGAGTTTGAGTTTGAGTTTGTGTTGTTTGGCCAATACGCGTTGTCCGAATTGCGGGTGAAATAAGTGAATGGTGGGCTTTGAATGACAGCAAAAGCAGAGAAGACGAGAAAGGACCGAGCGAGCGAGAGGAATTGAAGCGACCTTTGCAAATAAAAAATCGGACTTTTTTATCTAACTCATTTGCAGCCAGATTTACGCGTGCCTGTCGATATCAATGAATTAAGGCAAAGCACAAAAACAGCATCGATTCGGATAATGTGAGACTGATCCGAATCCGATGCCTTTTATTTTTTTTTTACTCGCCTCCGCTTATTGCCGTTTTTTTGCTGCTGATTTGGGCACGTCAGTTTGCGCTAGAGCTGCTTATTTTTCAGAGATGTGTGCTCAGCCAAGCAAAACAAAATATATGTTTTCAGCACACGCCGATTTTAGCCTGACACAAGCCAAGCTAAACACTGGACAAAGACGCTCTTCGCGAAGCAGTGGTTTTTTTGGTTAAATACAATGATTGATTAAAGAACGAATGAAAGAAAGGTTGCTGGTAGTAAGAAAAGCAAAAGCAAGCGAGAGTAGCGGAATAGGCAGCAGAGGGCGCTAGGAGCACACGCGCACGTATCAAAAAGCAATTTGGACTCTGAAAACAAAAAAGCTGCGCTCAAAAAAGAAAAGAGTGCTTCATGTCAGCAGCGGATCCTGCCCCTATGGTTTCGAGAACGTGTCTGTGCAAAAACAAAATAAATAAAGCACTACGTCACCACGCCATTCTGCTCCCTCGCAAGCAACAAAAATAAACGCAAGGTCAGCGTACAGATTGGACCACTGGTTTATTTAGTTGGCAGTGACGCTCTTGGGGTTCTCGGGAGCTTTGGCCCACTCCTTAGCAACGCCAACAAATGCCTCCTTGTGGGAGAGACCCGGGTTCTTTGCCTTGAACAGGGGCAGATGGACCTTCATGAACTTGTTGTAGGGAGACATCTTCTTGACAATGCCGGCGGTACCCTTGGCGCTCTTGGAGCCCTTAGTGTTTTTGACAACCTTGGAATGCTTAGTGTTTTTGGCAACCTTGGAAGATTTAGCGGACTTAGGGATGACGGGGACACCAGGGGCAGCGAGCTTATTATCACGGGCCATTTTTGTGATGAAAAAGGTGTGTTTAGGTGAGTGTGTTAAAAAAGATGTGAAAAAGATTATTTTATATTAGTACGAAAGCAAAGGAAGAAAGTGGACGATGGAGAGTCTGGAAGAAAAAAAGCAAATGGCAAAAAGCATAGGGCGGCGGCTATTTGGTCGAGTATTTATCGTGTGGATAGAGGGCGGCGCAGCAGCAGCAGCAGCAGCAGCAACGAAGAAAAAAGTGCTGCCTTTTGTCCGATGGTAAAAAAGGGGGGTTGGGCGAGTGGGAAAGCGCGAAACGCGCTCTCATTTCCCTGCGCTGGCTAACTGCAAGCTCACAAAAGCAAGCGAGCATACAAGCAAGGCGCGCGGCATTAAGCGAATCTTATGACAAAAAGACCTGCCTTGTGTGGGTTTGAGAATGGACAGAATGGAAAAAAGGAGAGGGGAGGCGCGTAAAGTCGATTTTTAAAAATCGAGTTTGGACATTGCAATCCAGCCAATGGCCAGGCGCCGGCTGCCTGCAATTGTGCGATTTGAATTTTCAGACATTTCCAAATGATTGAAATGCAGAGTGATGATAGCCAAACAACCAAATGCACAGAAAATAGTATTGGTGTGCGAGAGGGGGTGAGGTTTTACGTGACAGTGTCTGTTTGCAACCTCTTTTATTTCCCTTGGCAATTATTGCTTATTGCTCAGGCAGTGGCTGCTCGCTTGTGTGTGTATTTTGAGTGCTTTTTTCGTATATTTTTTGTCTCAGGCCGCATTGTTTGCCTTTTCCCGCAAATAAACAAGCACCACTCTTCCTTTACTTCATTATGTGCCTTGGCCAGAGCGCGTATGCTTGCGTGCCTAAATCTCTTTTTATTCTGGTGCTTGCTTAAAGGCTGTTTTCCCTCCTTTTTTACTGATATGCGACAGACACGCTCTGATATTGCAGTGATACTAAAATAAATTAAGCAGAAAAACCCGTGCCTTCTGTCCTGCTTCTCGCCCTGCTTCTGCTGTCAAAAGGCCATCCACCTCTGCAAATGGAAATCGCCAAAATAAACTGGAAAAAGGGTGGGCATGTGCGCGCTAAGTGCCGCCTGCTCACGCGTGCAAATAAAAAAGGCGCGATTAATTCAATACTCTTCTATTATTATTATTATTATTATTGTTGTTCTCTGCTTTGCTTTGCTCTCTTTGGCACACTGCAAAACAAAATAATTATTTCATTTAGCGTGATCGGCTGTTCCATTCCCAAGCGGCCCAGCGCTCGTTTTGGGCGGCATTATGGCGGGTTATACTGATGTTTCTTTGCTTCTTGATTTTACCTTCATTTGTCTTTGCCCCAATTCTGCGATATCCCCGCTCTGAGCCTTTTGTTTCTCTCTCCCTGTCTCTCTGCCTGCGCTGCTCGCAAGTGTACTATTTGGCGAGAAAATTTCTTTACTGCGTACAGGTTATCACTTTATTTCCAAATGAAAACAGGCATATTAAAGCTCACAATTTGTAACTTTCTCTACTGCTGCTGCTGGGCCGGGCTACTGCGCAGCGCCCACTCTGCCAGTACGCTGCTCTTAGCCACGGCCGGGCGGCTCAACGGCGCCCATGCGAATGCTGCAACTTCTAGCGCTATTTCTCGCCCAATGACGAAGCTGGTGTAGCTGGATTCCTACATTTCGTTAATCGTTTCGTTGTATTAGTGTGGAAGAAAAAGCTAATTGAAAATAAAGTCGATCATCTTATTTAGCCATAAGGCCTGGGGAAAGATGGAATGGCTCCAACAAAACGACATGTGGCAAGAGCAAAAATAAGAGAGATAATAGCTTACCTGCCGTGTCGGTATTGACTTTATATTGTGATCATTGGCAATTCCTAGCCTTTCCATCGATTTTGCTCCAAAATGCCAGTCAAGAACTGCAAAAGAAAAGTCATCGCTCGCCACAGCAACAACGCCCAGCCACAGCGAGATTCGCTCGACGGGCAAAGCATGCCTGGCACCCAACACACAATCCCACTGCCCTTTCAAATGTGCGGGCTCCATTGTCATGGATCCAAACAATTCGACAATATGACCACCCGAATGACCGCCAAACATCTACACAATAGTCAAAATGATGTGAACTATTAGCTCATATGCGCTGAAATACAATTCACACGTATTTACCAATCATTATGTTGCTATTTGCTACTTGCAACTTGCCTCTGCTTTGTTTGCTTGCATGGCGTCGAGGTTTTTGCGGCAAACCCGCTTCCACATGTCAACCACTCGGGTGTCTCTTGTTGCCAACACCAACTTCGAGATGTCCTGCACAAATTGGCTGGCTAGCGAGTCAGTAGCGAAAATCCTGTGTAGTAACTTTGGCAGCTGACTGTCTCCTGCAAGCACGCTACATGCTGTACTGTCTGTCAGTAGACCCTTAGTGCAGGGCTCTGACAATATGTAAAACACCTACACAATATAAAGCAGTAGCGTTGTTAGATCCTTGAATGTCCACAAATGTATATTTTTAGATATTGCTCTCCATATGACAGGTGTCAAGCAGATGGTATCCAAACCAAATGGCAAAAAAACAAGCACAAATTTATTTTGTTACTTACTAATTGAGCGCGTATCCTAGACATCCGTCCCCATAGTCTAAGAGCATATATGCAGTAACATTGTCAGATAACATCCACATTTAAATGTTGGCGCATGTACAACAAAAATACATTGCAATGTACAATGTACAAGTAGCATTTCGACTTAACACCCATTTTATACCTACTCTAGCGACATTTCCAATGGCATTCTGACAAGCAATATAACGCCGTATGACGCAACCAATTCGTGTCCTTCCAAAACCGCCCATCCGGTTTTATCCAGACCAGGAATGAGCTCGGCGACAAGCTCGGACACACTGTCTTCATCACTGCTGCACAGCGAGAATGCCTCCCTCCACAACTGACAGCATTTTGCCCTGTCCCACTTTGTGCTTTCATGTCTCACCATCTGCACCATGTGCCGCAGGATAAACCGCTGTGTGTTGACATAATCGCTGGATACAGCCATGTTTTGCAGCCAAAGTGTAGTATCTGTTTGCCCCGGATTGCCCAGCATAGATTTAACTAACTGCGACAGCCATGCCGACGCCCTAAAACCAGATGCAACATCTGCTGGTATGAGTCGAATGATATAATCAAAATGTAAACATTGTTGGCCATGGTCAATGGAATCAACAGCACACTTACTTTTGGTTCGAGTACACGCCCTGGCACAGCACTTTGCTATACTCCATGGCTGTTCCAACGACCGCCCGGCACATCTGTCCATTTTGCGCCACCACGCGTGATCGGGCCAGTGTGGTCAAAAGTGGTCCGAGTTCAGGGAGCGACTTTGCACACTCGTACGCACTATGACATCGTGTCAGTTGCTAGTTGGTAGAGAGTAAATCAACACACAAACAAACGCACGTGTGTTTGTAATAGCTATTCAGTAATTCAACCACGGTGCTTTTTATGCAAAAAGTTGTATTTCAAGTCGGTTACATGTATCTTCCTCGCCTTACCAGTCGCAATACGTGGAGCTGCTGCACAAAATCCCGCTGAAATTTTGCTCTGTTGTTTGTCTGCTTATTTGCTCCACAGTAATCAATAAACACGCGCCGCAAACCGTCTGCCATTGTAAATTTTAATGACGTAAAATATGGAAATATAACAAGGAAGGGTTTTCAAAATGATTAAATGCAAATCAGCCAAAAAGGTGCTCATGCCATGATTGAGTTGGGCAGGAGGAGTTCGCATAGTGCAAACCCTTCACCTGCGTTCGGCCAGGTTATAGGACGGGCTTGCAAAGAGCAAAGTTCAGGGGGTTTAAACTGGCTGATTGTGTGATGTCTACTCGTTCAAACGAATAGTATGAGTGCATTTACCAAAACAAGTCAATTAAAAAATTAAAAAGCAATGCTCAAATCCACAGGTACCGCGGTTTTGCCAGCCAGCGTGTGAACACATAGGCGATGACATAATGCCCTATACCAATTGCCAAGTTTATCACAATGCACAGCCAGATCGCTTGCTCGTTCAGGCCGTACGATTCTATCACGGACTCGCCCGTCTTGTAACAAGCAGTGTCATCCGAGGTGCATGAAAACTCCAAACCATTGAATTCGTTTTGCATAAATGCGGAGTACGAGTAGTAATACATACACACGTATTTGATCCAGCTCAGAACAGGGGTAATGGCCTTGGCGTTGGACAGGTTGCCAGCAAACAGCATGAGGTTGGAGATGGTGACGGGCGCAATAATGAAAGCAACCTCCATGCTCTTCACAATCATCGCGAGCCCAAAAGAAAACCCAATGGAGGTGAACAGAATGGCAAACATGTTGGCCATGCCAATAAAAAATTTGGCTGCATCGTACTGAAAGTGCACAAGGAAGTAGATGCCGATATAGGTGAAGATGTACGGCACAAAGACCAGCGGGAAAAAGCTCAGCGATCTGGCAAAGAAATAGCTCGTCATGCGGTAGGTGCCAGAGGAGCGCTCGCGCAACAGCACACTGCGGCCAGTCATAATGATTGACACAACAGGGAAAATAACGGGGAACGTACACAGAAGGGCAAACATAAACAACACTCCGACGCGGTTCTGGATGGATGCCTGGTCGGTTTTCATCTGGAAAAAGACAAAGCCAATAAATATCGTCGATGCAATGCACTGTGCCAGTAGACCGTATATCATGGATCGGTGCCGCTTCAGCAGAGTCCAGTCGCGCTTGAGCAGAATCCAAAACTCGCTCAGCCAGTCATTCATTGGCGGTGGCTCATACAGAACTAAGCTGGCCTCCTCCTGCGTGATGTCAATGTTAATATTGAGGTTGCTGTGCTCAGACTCAGACTTCAGGTTTCTTGCAGTGGCTATCGATGCATAAGAGTTCTTAAAGTCTGACAATGGCAGCTGCCCGCCGCTAGCACGGAATTTGATAAACGAATCTGACAGCGTTTGGATGTGCTGCTCGCTCTTGCGCATGGCCTCGTCCGACGAAAAGTCAACGGTGGTCAGGTCAATAAAAAAATTAGCCGGGTTGGAGTTGGTCGACGGGAACCCAAGGTTCTCAAAGTACGGCAGCGCCTGAAAAGCTGGTCCCATGTACACCAGTTTGCCCTGCGCCAAAATAATGAGCTTGTCAAACTTGGCCACCATCTCGGCACTGGACTGATGGATGGTCATCAGTGTGCAGAGGTCGCGCTCCCTGGACATTTCCTTGGTCAGGCTAACAACCATTTCGGCCGACGACGAGTCAAGTCCCGATGACGGCTCATCCAGAACCAAAATGGACGGATCCGTGACAAGCTCTGAGCCGATACTCACACGCTTGCGCTCGCCCCCTGAAACACCGCGGGTTCCATATCCACCAATGGCAGTGTCCCTGATATGCGTAAGTCGCAGCTGGCGCATAACCGCGGATACACGCTCACATTTTTCCTCCTTGGAGTACTTTTTGTTGGATAGTCGCAGCTCAGCCGACGCAATTAGCGTCTCTTCAACAGTCAGCTGCGGGAACATGAGATCGTCTTGTTCAACAAAAGCCAAGAGTCGCTTGAAAGTGTGCGGATTGCGCTTGGCGCCGTTGAACTGGATGTCGCCGTACAAGCGGCCGCCTTGGACACGGCCCGAGAGAATGTTGAGGAGTGTGGTTTTGCCTGCTCCAGACGAGCCCATGATGGCAACTAGTTCGCCGGAATAGATATTGCCGCTGAGGCCATGCAGAATCCGTCGCACTCCATGCTGCTTGGTCTTGACGTCATAATCAAGGTTGCTCCAGCTGAGAATGGGTGTGGCACTCGTTCGTTTATCTTTTTCGGTGGATGGCGTAGTCATAGGTATACAATAAAAATGAATTAAATACGGGCGTAATTGTAATAATAGTCTTGTAATTGGAAGTCAAATTAAGTGATTTTTTATACTACGCGTCTTCAACAGGACTTTTATACTTGTGCAAAAGATAAAGGTTCGCCGTATCGACATATTTGTATCTAAAATAAAAATACTGGGTTTGCATTTTTAATGTATATATTGCTATAAGTCAATGCATCAAAGAAACTTGGGTATTGGTGGTAGCGAGACTTCATTTGATACGGCAATATAGATAAAAACATCACAAGAGTCCACAACTTGTGACTGCGGCAGTGCTGCGGCCATGGCATGCAATGCTGCTCGCTCTGTTTTTTTGTGTTGGGGACACCAAATCAAATTCCATTTCCAATTGTAGCAGCTATGCAGCCGATATGGATAGCAGATGAAAGCTGAGAGAAGAAAACAAAGACATAAAGCTAATGCAATTAAATACACGTATGCATAAATTCCTATGTTGTTTATTTTGTTCCAAGTGGGATTTAGAAAACCGAGTTGAAATACTATTTTCGCAGCATTTTGACAGCTTGTCGATGTGCGGGATTTTTTGGTGAGAATATATATATTTTGAGACATTAGCAAAATTATTCCATTAGCGGAATGTAATTGCACAGCACACACATTTTGTATGATGAATCCGCATCCTAGCTGATATGTGGCTGAAAATTTTAAATGTCACTTGAAAATAACCAAATAAATCATTAATAATTTATTTTAGGCTTTGACGATGCTCTTGCCAAAGTTCTTCCCCGAAAACAAATCCAACAGGGCTTGCGGAGCGTTCTCAAGGCCCTTTGTTTCGGTCGTTCTGTACTTAATCTTGCCCTCCTTGTGCAACTTGGTCACCTCCTTGACAAAGTTCTCATGATCCGGCGTGTTGAAGTGCTCGAGAATGATAAAGCCAGTAATCGACGCCTTTCTGATAAGAATATTAGTCAGATTCTTTATTGCGTAAGCCTCTTCAGGCGACGAAATGTTATACTGAGAGATTGCCCCACAAATAACGATGCGTGCATGGTCTTTGATGTTTGCCAGCGCGGCATCCAAAAACTCGCCGCCGACATTGTCAAAGTAGATGTCGATGCCCTGGGGCGCAGCCTGCTTGATCGCGTCCACAAAGTTGCCGCATGTCTTGTAGTTGAACGCGGCGTCGGCGCCAATTCTCTTGACATATTCAACCTTGTCATCGGATCCCGCAACACCCACAACACGCAGTCCCTTGGCCTTGGCCAGCTGAACGACCATCTGGCCGACGGCTCCAGATGCCGACGAGACAAGGATAGTCTCACCGGCCTTGGGCTTGGCCAAAACGACAGCTCCATAGTAGGCAGTGAATGCCGGCATGCTGAGAACGCCGACAAAATCCTCAGGGGAAATGCCGTCGAGCTTGGGTGCCTTGGAGACATCCTTGGCATCGACAATGTATTCGGTTTGCCACTTGCCATGGTTGTCCAGCACAAAGTCTCCCTCCTGAAGATCCTTGCTGGCTGACGCAGTCACCTTGCCAACAAGAAAGTTGGTGATCGTGTCGCCCTTTACGTAGCTTTCGACGTAGCTTCCCTTGGCGCCCGAGAGACGGCCGCGCTGGTAGGGATCAACAGACAGATAGAGCGGGTGCAAAATGATTTGGCCATCCTTGAGTTGATCCTTCGTCGGAGTCGGCACCTGTTCGATTACAAAGTCCGATAGAGTGGCATGTCCCTTGGGAACATAATCCTTGAGCGAGATGCGAGTAATCTGAGGCGTCATTTTTAGTATGAATTGATGAATATCGGCGTATATAATTTTTTGAAGTGAAAACTTTTAATAAACGTGTACTTTTTAATCCCACAAAAAATTTGCGCGTCCGATACCACCACCATTTATACGATGCTGAACTCAAAATATGTTGCTGCAAAATGCCGGTTTGTGCTATGATAATCAGCAAAAACAAAGATAAGAGCTGCGCATAAAAAGCATCAATGCCTAGATCACCAAGCATGATCCATAGGGTGGCAAATAAAAAATATATTTACGTCATGATGTGCCCGATTCCCCAGTCTGGGCGCCAGAATTGCTGCTGTCGAACGTCAGGCTGTTGCGATAGTGCAGCTTCAGTGCGTACTTGAGAGGAACCATATTTTGGGGCCCGTTCCACGCCGGACGCTCGATCTGGGTCTCGCTTCGCCTGACCGCTTTGACCGCCAGCTTGGGCGGCTGTCCCCTCGGCAACGGCAGCGCCATCTCGGCAATGCCCATGGTACTGAGATCAAGAGATATGGTGATCAGTTGCTGGCTGATTTTCGGGTAATCTCGGCGAACCAGCTCCACAATCTCGTCAAGCTTGACAAAATACAGACTGAGCGCCACAAATTTCTTCTTCTCGTGCAGCGTAAATTGGCTGACCAACTCGCTGTCGACGCTGGACTCACTAGAGCAGGGTAGGTCATTAAAAGTCTTTGACGAGACAGCGTGATCTCCAGCCTTCGTCGTCTCATGAATGAATTGCAGGTTGGACACAAACATGCCTGCCAGCGGCTCCCACAGATGCTCCTTTTGAGAGTCAGTGATGCGCTGCCGATAGATATGTGGGTACACCTCAAACAAGGGGTTGGCATCGGGCTCGTCGACACTGTCGCTGTCGTTGTCTTCATTGTTGACGCCAGAACCCATGCCGCTCGGCGTATCGATGGGCATGCCCAGGAGCAGGCGAATTTGCAAGTCCACAACAAAGTAGTCTAGCTTGGAAGTTGGTGGATCACAATGCAGCTGGATGGTATACAGGGGCAAATACCGTATCGCTTGCGCAGCGATAGATTCTGGCGTGATATTATCTGCTCGCCGAAGCCCAGCAGCCGTTGGGTCCTCGACAATCGTCCGACCGCCTTCCGAGCGATGCTTCGCCGACTTATCTCGATGCGAGCTGGACGACCGACTGCGCGGCTGTATCTCTCCTCTGGTGCCATTTGTAGTCACAGCAGGCTGCTGTTGCTGCTGTTTTGAGTTTGATATTGAAGGCGCGGCGCCAACAGGTTCGGTTTTAATATTGACTGTTGGCGTCACACTGGTCACCACCATGGAATCGGGCTGAATGGTGCCTTGCACAGCACCCCTTGTCTTGCTGCCAGTGCCGTCAATGGTGATGACCGAGCGCCGCCCATGCGGTCTATTACCGCTGTCTGCAAGTGGCTCTATCGTCTCAATTGCGTTTCGGGGCCGCTTGGCGCTGCCCTGCCAAGCAGGCTGCTGCTTTTGAGGCGAGCACGCAACATCGTCATCCACGTCTCTGTCATCATCATCGTCATCAATGATGCGCTTCTTTGGTGGGCGGCCGCGCCTGCGTCTTGGTGATATGCTCCTTGATGACTGGCGGCCACGTACGCAGTCATCCCCGTCGTTCGCACCACTTGCGCCATTGGCATCCTCGCGCGTACCCATGTCGTGGCCGGCTGAAAGCACTGTATCGTCTGCTGCTATTGCCGCAATATTATGTACCGATGCAGCGCCGATATTCCCCAATGACTGGCGCTGCTTCTCCTTCTCCTTCGGTTTCCTCTTCTCCATGCGCTCGATTGTACCCATCAGCACTTGCAGCTTGCGCTCATCCCGCGACAGTTTCGAGGTGTTAGACGTGAAATAGTAGTTCACCAGCGGCTTCTCCGCCTCCTTGCGAAGCCGCTTGAGTGCAAGCAACTCCCGCTTCTGAGTACTCGACGCGTTGGCGTCGGGGCTAGCTGACCGCCGAGATTGCACAGACTGGGAGCGGCGTTCCTGGCTGCCGCTGCCACCCTTGGTGATGCTCTTTTTGGACTTAATTGGCGGCGGTTTGGCGACCACACGGGCCGAGTCTTTGGAAGAGGCAACAACACCATCGTCAGAACCACCAGAGCCAGAATCGCTACTGCTGCTGCCGGCCCTTCTTGAATTGCCCTTAATAGAGCGCTTTGGTGGCAGGGGCCTGTCAACAACGCGCCTTTTGCCCTTGCCCAAATCAATAGCCTTGCCCGCCACTACAGCGTTGATGTTCGTCTGAGATGGCCGCTGGGATATTCGCGGCCGCCCACGACGATACTGCTCAATCAGCTGCAGCACTTCGTCCTGCTCCTCCTCCAGCGCCATATCCTCTGCCGTAATCCCTTTGCTGTTTTTGAGCTGCGGATCGGCGCCCACCACTAGTAGGCTGCGCACAACGTCGTAGTGGCCATTGGCGCAGGCGTCGTGCAAGGGCGTGTCGCCACCAAAGCCCTTCGCTGAATGGTCGGCCCCGCGCCGCAGCAGAGCAACCACCACTGAATTGTGTCCCTCGAGCGCAGCCTCATGGAGCGGCGTCCAGCCGGCGTTGTCTTTCATGTTGATGTCGGCGCCTTGGCTAACCAAGCTGATGGTCTGCTCCAAGTCCCCCGCATTGCACGCGCGATGAAGCTTTGTCTGACCAGCTTTGTCGCGTGATGAAATCAAACGTTGTGTCTTTGCCCTGTCGGTAAGCAGCCGTGCGATTTTCTCATCGGAGCACGTGTCTAAAGGTGTCAGCTGACGTGAGTTCGAGATACTGGTGCTCGCACCATTGTCTAGCAGCAAGCGCACCGCTTGCAGATCCTCATTCACCACAGCCTGGTGCAAGGGTGTCAGTCGGGAGTGGAGCGTGGTTGCATTCATATTGGGAAGTGGCGAGCGCAGCTGCCTCACAAGCCGGGACTCTGAAGGGTCCGAGGCGGTGCTGCCATCGCTTCCGGGCTCGATTTCTGAGTGCTGGCGTGCGCGCGTCGGGGGCTTTAAAAGCAGGTCGAGTATCCCGATATGGCTGTGTTTGGAGGCCTCATGGAGTGCTGTCCAGCCGTGTGTGTCGGCGCTGTTAATCGAGGCACCGCGTAGGAGCAGTTTGCGGCACGTCTCGACATCACCCTTGGAGGCAAAATAAACCAGCTGGGGGGAGCCGTTGCTGTCAATATAATCGGGTTCGTCGTATCGGGGCTTTCGCCGCTTGCTGGGCCTGTGCTTGCGCTGTGAAGTCTCCATCAACTCATTATGATTTGCCATTCGTTGTGGAGAAGCGGACCTTGAGCTCTGCTGCCCCAAAGTGCCAATATTAGGATTGGCAGGTAGATGTCTGCGCGACCCTGGCTCGGATTTAAGCCTTTTTCGCCGGCCCTTGCTGCTGGGACCATCCTCTATATCAGCGTCGTCTTCACTGGCAGCATCAGCAGCAGCAGCGGCAGCAGCAGCGACAGCACCGTCACCAACTTCGTCTTCATCATCGTCGTCGTCGGCAATAACCTTGCGGCCCCGGTGCATCTGCCAAGTCGACAGAGACAACAGGGGGCTTGCTTCCCGCAAGGTCGACGGTTTTCGCACATTTCCCAGATATGCCGCACCGCGTCCATCATCGCCATCCACGTCCACCTCGCTCTCAGTATGTATCGCCGAAGAGACAGCTGCATCGACAGCATGAGCTGATCCATTGCTGCCCAGACGGTCGCGCACAGAGTTTGTCAGGCCGTTTCTAATAATAGGTCCACTTCTATCGCAGTCGTTGTTGCTCCGAGCACTGTTTTCAGAAGTCGCACTGTCGCTGTCGTTTTCACTAAACTCATGTAGGCTGCTCAGCGAGCCGCTTGGCGAAAATAGCTCTTCCTCGTTGAATGACTCAAAGGTCTCTCTTTCGGTGGCGGGCTGGTGCTGTCGCCGGCTGCGACGCCCATGGGCGTTGTCTGTCGATGTGTTGAGCCAGTCATCATCCGCAAGAACTGTCTCCGCCTCGGAATCGCGGTCCATTCTGTAATGAGAACTAGTATAAAATGTGTGAAATGCAAATGTGCAATACAATATTAGAAATTGAAAGCTGCAAAAGGTTGGTGTTTTTTTGCAGTGGACTAAGTAGTCAAAATGTAAGAATAAAGTACCTTTTGTTGTTGGCAAAATCTGGGCCTTTATAATGGAAATGTTTTGTTTGAATATAAACGAGGTTGAATAAGAATATACCGATAGTCTGTTTCTTAAAGCCTAGAATTAAAGTCGGAAAAGAAATGCAGAAAATGCGAAATGGAAAAATGGAAAAATGGAATGGAAAAATATTACAAAAAATAAACAAAGCAAAAAAGAAAGGGAAAACCAAACTGCTGTGATGGACATTCAATACTAAAAAATGAAAATACAGCCGATCAATCAAAAATAAAAATTTCAAGTCGTTACACAAAAAACTAATCGTCCTCGCTCGGGAACACCGATCTGGTTCTCCAAGGGGGAATCTCCTCATTTTCACGACGCACTGGGGGAAAAGAACGAGAAATCCGAACCCTTGAATCTTCCGCGCGCTGATTCCAAACCCGCGCATCCATGTAGCCTCTACGCAGCTCGTGCGTTGCGGGCCGAGTCTCTTCCGCTCTTGGCTGTGGCTCGCTGTGATTGGGGCGAGTGGGCGTTGCTTCAGTTTCTTGGATCTCAGTACGGCTAGTCTGATCAGGGCTGCGGGGTGTCTGGGAAGAGCTCATCGCATTCACATCACTGTGGTTAAACGTTCTTGGAAATAGAGGGTAAACATTCGTATCAGAAAACCTTTGCCTCAACTGATCTAACATGCGGGCAGTTCTCTCAGCGCTAAATCCGTGCTCAGAAGCGTTCCTGAATAGCATGTCTCGGAGCTCCTCAAAGTTCAGTGTATATATAAAGGATATACTTGAGCGTGGACCCTGCTGGCTCGGTTCGCTTGGGGCTTCATTCTCAGTTTGATTATGGGCTGTTTGATCAGGAGCCCTGTGAGGGGCACCTGTGGTCGGGCTCTGGGCCATACCAGCAGGCTGTTGACGAGCTTCTGGGAGCTGTGGATGAACTCCTGGGAGCTGCAAACGGGATGTCGCAGGCTGTGGGTGGGCTGCTGCTGGCTGTGAGCCAGCTGCTGTTTGCTCAGGAGCCCTGTGAGGGGCACCTGTGGCCGGGCTCTGGGCCACACCAGCAGGCTGTGTACGAGCTGTTGCAGGCTGCGCGGTAGATCTAAAGTAGTTGCGTGCTACCGTAAGCAATTGGTTAGTCAGAGCGATCTGCCGTTCAGACGTACTAATTTGCTCGTAAACCAAGTCCGTATGGTGGCGAGATACGCCTGGCCGCGGGCTAGTTGCAAAATGACGAAGCTGAGAAATCAAGGCTCGTTGCTGGCCCATTATGCCCAGCAATTCGGCCAAACAAGGGACTAGACTAGCCGTGGGAATCCGTTCCCAAGAAGCAGGGACAATAAACGGTGAGTTCGGTCTTATACCATTGTCACTTGCTAGTCTAGGAGGAAACACGCGCACCCATGGATTGCTGGCTCTGGCGTCACTTCTGATGGAGGACGTGGTTGGCGCTCCCTCTCTCACATTGCTTTCGATGGAGGGCGTGGTTAGCACTCCCTCTACGGCACGTGTGTTGAGACAGGCGGTGATATCTTGTACTACATAGGCCACTGCTGGTTGCTTAATGACTGGAACCCGACACACGGGACACTTCTTGTTTCGAAGAAGCCACGATAGCAGGCACTCCTGGCAGAAGGTGTGGCCACAAGCGAGCGAGTGCGGATGCGTAAACGCGTCCATGCAGATCGAGCACGCAAGCGAGTTTTCAATGTGTGCCATGACACTGGCAGACAACTCCAACTTTACATTTTGTGCAGCCAACTCGACACGCAGCACCCTGTTATTTTCTTGGAGACTTTGAAGCTCGCGCCGGAGCCCTTGCTGGTAGGGATTTTCGCGATGGCTCTGGAGTGAAAGGCTGCTGTTATCACTGTCCAAAGAGTTGCGCATATTGTTAGGAATATTGTGCGACACGTAGGACAGGTTACTGCTGCTGCTGCTGTTGCTGCTGCTGCCACTGTCAGTGTCGTACTCCTCATTCAGCCTGGTAGAAGAGTCAGCAAAATAACATGAACGTGTTTGATTCTGCCTGCTAGAGGAAGCTGATCCATCACTGCTCGTTGTGATGACTTGTCTGACATTCATTGCAACATCAGGGTTACTGAAATCGCGGCCACTTCTGCCGTCACTAACAGTTTGCAGGCCAGCGCGCCAGCTAGTTTGTCTTTCAGGACGGCCGCCGGTGTGCTCACCCATGCCTTGGCAGTCAGACACGACGCGCAAAAATATTCTTAATGTGAACAATGTTAGTATTCTGAGTTAGTATTTTAAAGAAAAAACGCTGATGTGGGGGGGGGGGGGGGTGAAGCGTGTGTGCGTGTATGCGAGTGTGCAAATGCAAATGCAAAAGATGGGAAATCAAAGATATACCAACAAATAATGAGTCTGCGAGGAAAAAGAAAGAGTGGGGGCACGGTAACGCAACGAAGAGAGTTGCTCCACATCCACAGTTATATAAAAACCTTCAAAGCCACTACGAATAAAACAACAAGCTCAAAATAATGAACCGCATCTGTTTCTTGTTGAGCATTCTGTTTCCTTCCGCAATGCGCAGTTCCTGAGCTAAATTGCTTGATCAGTTATATCACTGATACATTAATCACAGTCTCTTCAAATGCACAACTGGTTTAGTTGCCAGCTTGTCTCCAAATATTATGTGTTACAATTATCGAGTGCTTGGTGAATTTATTAAACCAAAAAAGAACATTCAGTTCAATACAGCGCCACTTGGGGGCTTTATATGTGTTTTGTTTTGTTTTGAAAAGCCCTTCGTTTCCAGGAATCTGTATATCAAAATGACAGCCAAGCCTTGGTAAAGATCCTTATTTATTACACGTGCTAATACTGTTATTTCTCAGACCATTCATCCAAAAAAATTAATACATAAACACGGGACGAAGCAAAGCGTTCCAGAAACGCAACATTA
The DNA here is from genome assembly GCF_025024165.1 of Kickxella alabastrina. Taxonomy (NCBI): domain Eukaryota; kingdom Fungi; phylum Kickxellomycota; class Kickxellomycetes; order Kickxellales; family Kickxellaceae; genus Kickxella; species Kickxella alabastrina. The sequence continues at coordinate 771,715 of NW_026251475.1, read as the reverse complement.
TTGTTGAAAACAATTCGTATTGCATGGATTTATTTAAAAGGCTGACAGAAGGTTTTGCGACACAATAACCTGGCCAATTCGGATAACGGCGGAGAATGCATGATGCGGGCCAGAACTGGATATTAGTCTTTAAAATGTCTTGGAATGCGCTGCCGTATCAATATAATAAAACAGACCATATCCTTTTGCGAGAAACATGCCAAAATTGAACTCAATAAAATATGGTTTCCGGTGATATTTGGGAAACATTTACAAATTAACACGTATTTTACTTTACTATTGAATTGGGATGTTAAATGAGCCGTGTATTAAATTAAATACACGCACGGCCAGCAAAGGATGTGCGAGATTTTTCTGCCAACAAACAATCAAATGCAGCAAATAAAACAAATACAACGGACAATGAAATAAAATCCATGCGCACAACAAAGGCTTCTATGATATTCGCTTTTTTTGTGGCCAGCTTGTGTTGACAAAGGACAAAACATAAGTGTCATAGTGGCGAAGTAAAATCAGAACAAGGCGCTTTCACAAAGGACGATGGAGAGTGAATTTGATAATACAGCTCAGATAAAAGGAAGCAATGGAGGGAGGGAGGGAGGGATAAAGTGAAGGTAGCAACAGTGAAGCAAATGTTGAGCCAGCTCATAAAATACAAGCGCGGGACATCGAGCTCAACTGCGTTTAGCACAAATTGGTAATACTTTAACTGACTACACACTCCCTCTCTCTATTTTCCTACCTTTCCCCCTTTGCCGCCGCAACCGTTAAATTTGCAACACCCTTCAACACCAGACATCTTTTCCAAGTACTTTCTCTTTCTTTTCTCGTAATTTTCTCGATATTCCCACTAATATACATTGCATTCTTATTGCTAATTATCACCAGCGCCATTTCCCGTACCCAAGCTTCCCAAGTCATTCAAACTCAATCCAACATCCTGCCATTTATAATGAAGACCTTTGTTCTTGCCGCTGTCGCCACCGTTGCCGCCGCCGCCAATTCTATCCCCTTCCCCTCACAGACTCTCAACTCAGTTCAGGCCGAAGCCATAGCTTCGCTTAGCGCTGCTCAGGCTTCACTGAATGCAGTGAACTCACACCATGTTGCTGATAACAAGGCGTCGCAGGCCGCTGCCATCCACAGCCAGAGCGTTTTCAACCACAACCTTGGCACCAGCAGCGAGGATCTGAGCGACCTCGGCGACCTCGATTATGAGAGCATGAGCGGAAGCTACGTCCACGAGCAGTCGTCCACCAGCTCTGCCTCCTCGGTCGCTGGATCCATGCTTGCGCTTGCGCTCATGGCTGGTGTTGCCATGTTCTAAGCGTCAAAGCGCCAATGTCTACTTTTAAGTTTCTAGCCAGCTTGCTAGCATTTATTTAATACTTTTTCGACAAACATTTTTTATTTCCTCTCTGTTGTGAGGGTTTGCGTGTTTAATAAATTTCGTAAACAATTATTTTTAGAAAAAACGCAGCAGCGCAATTGTAACTGCAATACATGTTATAAAAATGGAGAAATGCGAAGAGTACAGACTTAGATTGATGTTTCCAAGCGCTCACACAGTGACAATAGCTCCTCGTTTTGCCGCTTTGTAGAGTCGAGCTGAATCTGAAGCGACCTGGCTCTAGTGTCGGTCTTGGCTGCACTTGAACGCAGCGCTGCTACTTCTAAGTATGCGCGCTCGGACTCCTGCTGTAGTCGGGAAATTTCGGCGTTAGCCTGGGCCAGTGTTGCCTCTGCCAGCTCCCTGATCCTTGCATTGCGCTCCTCAGCGACCATTACATCGCTGCCAAGATTGCTGTTTTGATTCTCCAGCTTCAGGTTTTCAGCGGCCAATGCGTCAACGCGCTCCTGTGCCTCTGAACGCTCGTTTGACAATGCCCGGACATGTGCATCGTACTCTTGAATCTTTTTATGCAACCGCTGACGCTCCACCGCCATTTTCCCCAATTCATGGCTGAGGCCGCTGTTTTCAGCGTCCTTGTGCTCAATCAGCTTGCTTGATGTCATAACATAGTCATCAAGCATGGCATGCAGCTCATCACGCTCGGCGCTGACGCTAGCCAACTCGCGACGAAGAAGTTCTATTGGCTGCTGCAAGGCTTGCTCGCGCTGGCTAAGATCCCGAGAGTGCATCTGCTGCTGCTCGGCTAATTTCTGAGAAAAATGCATATCCTGGTCGGCCAATAAATGTTTAAACCGGTCTTCGGCTTCTTGCAGCAGGTTTGTTGTTCTGAGCTCCTGGTTCTGCACACTGCTCGAAAACTCGTCCTGCAAACAGCAGATGAGCCGCTGAGGCAGTTCATGCTGCATGCCTATCCTCCTGCAACACTTTCCGTTTTCAGAGCTTGAAGTGGAGTCGTTGATGCTACTGCTCCTGCTTCTATTGTCGCCGCTGCTGCCGCTGTAAAAGGTGCTGGGTGTTTTGGGGAGTGGAACTGACGCAGCATCCAATATGTCTGCATCTGATAGGGAATTTCCTGTGGCCAACGGCAATATCGCCAAACCACTCGCTATACAAAGTTTGCTTGTACTATCGCAATTACTGCCGGTGTTACTGCACCGTCTACGGTTCCTTCCTCCATGGGCCGAATCATGCATGCTTTCCGCACCAGAGTCGTCAATGTACAGGTCGGTAATCGTGTTTGCATCCGTGTTCTCTGTTGTAGAACCGTGCATTCTGCTAGAGTTGCGCATGTATGCCGGACTATGACAAAAGTTTATTGGCGGCGATTGAGCGGCCAGAATAACGATCTCATCAGTGCTGGTGCTGCCAAACACCCCAATATCCCGGTGGGCACTGTCGCCCGAGATCTGCCGCCTTGTTGGCGGCGATGCAATGAGATGACCCGGACATGTATCAGCTACATTTTCTTCAGCACCGTCCGGGAACCCAAGCATGTCATTCGCTCTGACTGTTCGACTCCCATTCGATGCAGCGCGCATTTGCCGTAGCCCCTGATCGCCATCCAGCTGCGTCAAAGAGTGCCATGAGTAATTAGTTACGCTCCCAACCTTTCTCCTGAGCTGCGGCGCTGCGCGCAAACCATGATAATCAGAGACCGTGGAGTGGAGTGGCGAAAGTCTTCCCGCTGTACTTAACCCATCGTTGTGCGCTGGCTTGCCCGAGTTGTGCTCAGTCTCGTTGCGCAGGTACTCGTTGAGCTTATCGATACCATCCTTCATGTTGGCATGGATAATGTGGTGACCACTTGGTTTTGCGAGCGACATTGGATCCGCGCGCTGGGGGAATCGCCATCCCAGTGACACAGACGGAGCCGACGCAGTTGCTGTTGGTGTCGCTAATGCTGGTGATGGCGATGATGCATCGGCGACGGGCGCTTGCTGATTTTTCTTATTCAAGCCCATGGCCATATCCAAAAAAGTAATTTATTTGCTAAGGGCCTTTTGCTAGCTAATTGGCTGGTAATAAAAAATGAGTAGATGTAAATATTTAGGGAGTGATGAAAACAAGTCGACAAGTGGAACAAGTAAACAAAAAATATGTCTGTCTGTGTGTATGTGTGTGTAGCTGCTGCTGCTGCTCGAACAAAAGCTGTGAGCAGAAAATAAAAACAAATAAATGAGCGCAAATACAACATGGGAGAAAGGCAGGCAGGTGTCAATATCATGTTTTCATTCGCAATTAATTCTTGTCGTTATTCTTGTCCTTGACACAGTAAACAAATAAACAATATAAAATGATGGTCACGCAGGCGAAATCGAGACAACAAATGTCGACGGGCAGAGGCAGTAACAACAATGCAAATAATATGGAGTCGGCGAGTATGCGTTCAGGCACAGTAGCATTGGGAAATTAATAATAATCGACTGTTGCTAAAAATAAGCCACGCATATCGACATGATCGCAGTTGTTATTGTGTTGTGTTAATTTGTGCAGGATGATTAGAGAATACAAGGCTACGAGCTGCCCGTTGCACCCTCCCGTTGTGCTGAAAAGCTTTTCCCGGCCAAATCGTTTTCTCTAGGAGAAAGCGACGGCTCGGTTGATCGTAGTTGCTTGCCATTTGGAGCATCCCCAGGCATGTCCTCGTCGTCGGCAATGTCTACCAAAACGGGTGGCGGTGATGGAGACCTAACGCGGCTCTTGCGGTGCTTCTTGCTCTTCTTGCTCTTTTTCTCGCCCTTGCGCGGCTTTGAAGAAATGTGGTCGCCAAGATCTAAGGTCATCACTGGAATGTCATCCACGTCAGGAAGATCAATCAAGTCGCACGGCCTGCTATCGCTCCCGCCGCCCAGATAGTACAGGTCGTTCTCGCGATCTCTGGGAGCTGTTGTACCCTTGCCTTGGTTGGATGAGCGCCTGTGTGGGGGCGCCGCTGGCTGCGGAGATGGCGGCATGACTATCCAAGTTGTGTCGGGAATGGCTTCGCCTATTAGGGAGTCCAGATCCAGGGCCTCGGGGATAGGGACCTTGCCCTGTGCAGCTGCAGACACGGGGTTAAGCTCGTATGTCGTAAACAGCTCGTGCAGCTCAGAGCAGATCTCGGGTGCACTGTCGCTTGGGCTGGATGTGGCCATTGAAACCGCCTTTGTGATCTCGATAAACTGGCGTAGGCGCCCGCTCATTTGTAACGGCATGGCTGCCACCAGCGCATCAGTATTGGAAGACATGTGGCCGTCTCTGGTTTGAGAACTCCCGGAGCCCATGAGCGCCAGTTGTGATAGCACAAGCATGGTCGACGATGTGACCGAACGAATGAGCTCCCAGATTTCGCCGTTCCAATATCCGGCCGCGTCCTGCAGCCAGTTCGTATACGCCTTCATCGCTGCCTGAATAAATGTCGCCTGCTGCTCACCGCCCAGCCTGCCAAGGCTGGAGGGAAGCAGCAGCTCGACGTCATCCGAGCTCGCGGGCAACAGAGTGCAATACTCACCAAGGATGTAGGCTGCAGTGCACAACACCTTAGAATTCGAGGATTCTGCTGAGACATAGTCCACAAGTTGATGGTCCGACAGCAGGCGTCGCACCATCTTGACGCTAAATTCGCGAACTTGCCGAACACGAACTGTGACATCCAGCAGCTTCTCGCCAATCATCTGCCCGACATCCACGCCGGAAACGTATACGAGGTCGACAAGCGTAGCAACGTACCACTCAAAGTTGGTCATGTTGGCGTAAGACTGGCGACTGCACATGTCGAGTATGGCTTTGATAGCCTCCATCCTGTACTCGGGGCTGTTTGCTGGATCAGGGCCCTTGTTCGCCGCTCTTTTGGACGACACAATGGATCCTTGTGCGCTGATGAGACTGGTGCCTACAGAGTCAAACTTGGGCATGCTTGCACCATTGTCTGCCGTATAGTCGCTGCTGTCAACCGTATTTTCGGGCATCAAGGATATTGTTTCTGACAGAATGAGCTGAGACATGAGCCGCTTGACAGTCTTTGGCAGTGTCTTGCGCGTGGTCATTCCTGATATGACTTCGATCGCTCGCATTCTGATGCTAAGGTCAGGGTCGTCTAGACAGTTGAGCACGGTATCGTAGTGCTGGCACACCAGATCAGGCCGCTTGACCTGCAGGTGTGCCAAAGTGACTAGTCCAACATAGCGTAAGTTGTGGTCCTTGGATTCGAAAAACAGCTCGAGTTTGCGCGCGCACAGTTCGGCAAAATCGATCTCGCGCCCCGCGCTATCAATCACTGGCACTGGGACTCCAATGATATCCCCGACAACCGCTGTGTGAATGCACTCGTAGAGAAGAGACATGGCTGAAGTCGTGCCCACCAGCTGTGACAGCGGTCCGTGGAGCTTTTTGGCCAATCTCGGCTCGATGGGTGTCAGGGAAGAGAACAGTTTGACAATCTTGATCAGCATCCAGTTATTGGTCGAGGAGTTGAGCAGCTGGTACAGTTTCGGCGCCAGCGGTAGATAATTGCGCGGGTTGGTGCGCGCCAGCTCGCAAATAACGCTGACCGCCGAGGACATGACTGACGGATCAGGATCATCCAGCGTTTCTTTCAGCCTCGGAACAAAATCGTGCAGTCCTTCGGGATGTTTCAGGACTAGCTTGTACAGACATACAAGCGCCTTCTTGCGGATGTATGGTCGCGAGTGGTTCACAATCGCCATTACGTCGTCGAAAAGATCCATGGCCAGCTCGGGTGTAACGATTTGCGCCAGGCCATCCAGAGCAATACTGACCTCCATTACGTTTGACGACGCCAAGTCCTTGCGAATCAAGTTGGTTGTCAGCATGAGAACGTCTGTCTCTTGGTGGAACGATTGTGCTGCTGCTAAGTATCCGGTGCGTTTCTCGCTGAAGCGCGAAGAGGCCATAACCTCAACCACGTTGAAATTTGCCCAGTTCATATCGTACCCCAGCATATGCAGATAGTTGAGCTTGTCTATGGCCGCGCTCTTGTAGTGCATGTCGCTCAGCTGCACCTCATTTTGAATTTCAGCGAGTGAGGTTTGGATGTACTCGCCCTCATTCCGCTTGTTGGCTCGTAGTCCCTGAATTAAATCGGTGAGCGACTTTTCGAACATACTCCAATGCTAGCGGCAAACAGATGAAACGTATGGAATTGAGGAATGTCAAAAGTGAAATAAAAAGACAAAATTTTTGAATGAAAAAGAACAATAAAGAAAAGGGGGAATTCACATTTTCAATTTCGCTATGCGCACTTATTTTTCATAGACTGCGTGTTACGTAGCAGGATTGACCATCAATGTAAATGATCCTTACACTAAAAGAAAAGAATGAGACTATAAATATCCCGCAAATCATCCTTCCAACTCAGATTGAATAGCAACCTAAAAAGTGTTTAGAAACTAGTGGCAATGGACCATTATGGCTGAAGATATTATCCAGTTTGTTGCTTATTTTGAAGAGAAGAAGCAAAGGAAGATGGATTCTTGCGCACAGGCTTGGGCTTGGGCTTTGGCTTGAGCAAAGTCTCGGGTGTCGCTGTAGACTCTGGTTCGGCCAACTCTGACGATGCCTTTTTGCATGAAAAACGGGGTTTGAAACTCCCCCGCTTAAAAATATGGACTTTCGCTATAAATGTCTGGAAATTCCAAAATTCATTTACACCAGTGTATTGCATGCCAATTGACATCAAAGGTGATTTCTATTGTATGTCGGCTTTGTATGTTGGTGTTCACAACTAGCAATACAGCCACACTCACTTGTCCTAAACTGGTTTAAATACCAAGCCGACAGACCAAGAATCAACCAGAAAAAGTATTCAGTTGGTGTCTCAATTATATCATCAATAGATACTCAATAGTACCGTTCACTACAACGTCAATCCTACGCCGTCTTACCACATGAAAAACGGTTTTAATTGTTTGGTGATTCACACACGACATATTGATAGTTGAAAGTTTACGCACGCGGATGCTAAATATGCCACGAACCATCAAACCACAAGACAAACTAACCAATGTCAATTAAAAATAAGAATTTTCATTTTGCAATTGTGGCTGCGCCCAGAACTAACTTTGCCCAATCTCGAATGCTTTTGAGAGAACGGCATATGCTGAGCAAAAACAAAAAACACACTTGGCTGTGGTTTGCCAATGTTTCAAATGGGTATATAAAAATGTATTGACTAAACCATTAAAGTTGCTTATTAAAATTATTATAATATAACCTGCCAATATCTAATCTGAATGGTTGATTTATATTGCTTCAAGATATATTGCAGTCAAAATGGTCATCAATAAATTACTCTTACTCATAATCATCATCATATTCATCGTCCGTAAATTCAAATTCAATGTTTGTTAAATGAGTATATTTATCCCCGTAATCGTTAACAAACAGCGCGTCGTTAAATTGATATTGTGGTAGAACAACCTTTTTCAAAGATGGCATTGCCAAAACGAGATGTTTAATGGCATGTTCGCTCAACTGTTGAGAGTCTGTTGCTATTGCACCAGACACAAACAAGTTAAAAACGCTATTGGAAATTGGCATCACTTGGTTGGGTCTGAGGTTGGATTTTGTATCATAAAGTATGTTATTCAACGTGAGATGAGTCAAGTTCGGCAATTTGGCGAGCAGCTCTGCAAGCGTGTCAAGCTTTATTAATTGTTCAATTCTTAGACCATTGAGACTTGGCCATGCTATTTGCTGTGGGTTCCATCTATCCATATTTATATTCACTTTAAGTTGTGCATGGTTAATATTATTTAAACTTTTAAAGTACCTATTTGTCGTTTTGTAAAAATCATCCATTTCATCTTTAGTATCTAGCGCCACGCTGATTTTACAGCTTGATATCGGTTTATCATCCAAATTGCTGAACAATTTTAGTGCTTTTGATGAACAACCGACAGCCAAATTCCAAAAATTTTTAGCTTTAATCGACGCGTTTGTCATTTTGTTATTGTTGCGTATTCCAAGCAACGTCAGGTTACGCACTTTAGGCATGTGCAAAGTTAATAATTAGTTGAAAGGTGTTGAGTTGTTCTTAATTCCATTTGCAGGTGTACTAGAGACATAATCATCAGTATGTTTGAGCTTTAGGTAAAATAGGTTGTTGAAAACAATATTTCTTGGATCATTGTTGTTTGCAAAGCTATCCCAAGTGAATTTGTCCAGATTACCTGTTATTTCAACATATTCAATGCTTGCTGCATTTATTTTGGGCAGTGGCAAATTGTTATTGTTGTCAATAGTCATTCCCAAGTTCCTAAGCTCGGGTGAAAATGATTTGGCAGCAAGTATAACTGGAATGTTGCAGTTGTAGACATTCAGCTGGTGGGTATAACCGTTGAAAATATTGCTCACAAAGTGTCTTATATACTCGTTACAATCATTTGACGATTTTATGTTTATGTCAATAATATTGGGCATTTTTTCGAGCACATTTTTAGCAAATAAGGAAGTCGCTTGCATATACTCATCGCTATCTACACTTATTTTCCCTTTAATTTGGGTAATATCAAAGCCCGTCCATTGTATATCTAAATATTTTAGGCATGGCCATTGATTGGGACCAAAGCACATTATCTTTTGAAGCCTATTGATTGTAACTGTATCAATTGTCACTACTTGTAAAAGTGGGCATATAATATCTGACGCATCGTGCTGATTTTTTTGGCTTTCAGTGAACTGCTGATATTCCAAATAATCATCCTTTTTAATATCCTTGTAATTGACATGCAGACTTTCCAGATTTTTGAAGTTCAAAGTTCCAGACAAAGCATCATCTCTCATCAAGTTCCAGGCGAAATTGGGAAAGAGATTGACGAGTTTTAAATATCTAAGCGACCCGGCACATATTCTCGGAATATTCGGCAATTTAACGGTTCTGGCATTGATTGTCAAGTGTGTCAGTTCGGGTGAAAACTGCAGTGCAGTAAACGTTTGCGGGTGATAAAAATCAGCAGAGACAAGCTGATTGACATAATAATTGACCAAGTCACTATAAAAAGGAGCGTCTTTGTAAGAGGGTTTGTCGCCCAACTTCAAATGAGTAATGTTGGGTATTTGTTGTTTTATATACGCGGCTAGGCTAGCGCCTTATTCTTGTATACCAGGTGGGCGATATAACCAATCAGAAATTTCCTGAACATTTAAATGCAGCCCCATAGTAGTGGTTGGCCACTGGTATATCTCTCGGGATTCATAATTTGTGCCAAGTTATCGAGCGTTGGAACAGTAGTACTTAAAAATTTGAGAGCTAGGAACTCCAACCGAGTCGAGTTAGTAATTTCTCCATCACCAATCGTAAAATACAATGTTGTCTGCCATCTTTGTTTTTGTCAGTTGGTTCCATTCAAATGTCATTGGAATATCTCTTAATGTCAAGCTCTGCAAGCTCTGACTGCAAATCTGAGGCACAAATTGAACAGAGCTCATATAGAGATCAAGCGTTGTCAGTTAGGTAAAGCAGACAGATTCCACAAGCAAATTTGAGTTTCGAAGTTTAAATTGTTTTAGGTTATGTGAATACAATTGACATAGCTTGCTGCTAATAGTAAACAATAGGCCTGTTTCATCTGTGGATGACTTTAGCGCTTTTACATTGGGCATATATTTTGCAAGCTGTTCAGCAAAACAAATACCATCCTGCTCGTAATCAGACTGAGGCTCATATTCACTACAATAACTAAATTGCGACCAGTCAACAATGTCAATTGTACGTACGCTGCTCCAGTCAAATATCCCAAATGAAAATATCGAACTTGCTTCTCTAATTAGATAGTGGAGATGCTGGGGGTTCTGAATAGTAAAGTTCAAATTCCTAACCAGATGAGTGTTTCCAGTGGCCTTGATAAGACTGATGTTTGAATTGAGCAGCTTATATTTGGTGATGGCGTCTTTCGAATGTCCATTCGTAGTTCTGATATAACATGGGGGACCATCCACTATACTGCTGGAATAAACCAAGTCTATCGCCGCTTTTCTCCATGTGCTGCTAACACTTAGTAGTTGCAAACAATTCTCCCACGTTTCGATATTTAATTCGTTAATATGAATGACCTTACCTAAGATTTGGTTGATAACTAAAAAAGGCAGATAGCTGAAGCAGGACATGTTCAAACGATTGTAGCTGGTTGAGTTGTAAGCTGAAAATAAGACTTAAGATTGGTGTATCTATAAAAACAAATAGTAGTTTATTGAGAGTAGGGAAAAGAAGAGAAGGGTGGGTCATTTATTTTTTTAAAAAAAAATATCAAAAAGAGAAAGTATCAATTGTACATTTTTTCATCCCCATCGATTTGAAACTTTTACTTTCTCTGTCCAACCAGAGCCGTGCTTCTCATCCTTCAAACCCGCATGTATGCTTTCTGGCCCTTCTTTGATGTGCGTCTCTAGCTCCGAATTTCCGCCCCCATAAAGCTTGAAATTACTACTTTCAGTTGTCAATAGAATAAATTAAAATATTATTTTTTAGAAAGATAACTTGATTAACTTTTTATTTTAACTTTTAGCAACTCCGAATTTTATAGCCAGTTTTACCTAGCCCGACAACGATGCAAGATATTTGATGCTCTCCTGGAATCCCGTCGTAAATACGAGATTTGGCCCCTCACCAAGACGGATTATTATATCAAACAACCCGGAGCAAAGCAGACGTTAAGCTACAGCGTTGATCTTTAACAGAAGACGTGCACTTATCACACGTTTAAAGAGTATGCATTTCTCTGTGAGCACGCAGCTCACAGCATCATTCACTACTACAAGGACAGCTCCACCTCACAGGCGCAGGATAACAACGGTAAGCTGTGGCATCCAGAAGTCAGGCGGCAGCTTGTGACCCAGTTTGTGACCCAGTTCGTGCACCCCTCTTACCTTTTGTTGTCGCTAATCAGCGGGTATGGCAAGAAAATATCTCCGCCAGCGTGGGGCAATGATATAGTTGATGATGGTCTCCTCCCAAACGTGGTCAAACGTCAGCCAGGCCGCCCGAAACCCGTACGTATACCAATCAAAGGAGAGTGCTTTTTAATGCGGCAAAACGAGGACTCAAGCGCGCCCATGAGAATGCTTCCGAAGCTTCCAAGAAAGACCGCACCAGTGTAGCCGTCAAAGCGCCGAATTTGCAGGGCCGGTGTGCCACTCGTAAGCCTCCAATTCCTGCTGCCACAACTAGCGGCAAGAGAAAGCGCAAGGTCAAGTGCTCCGCCTGTGGTGGGCCGCATTACAAGAAGACAGGCTGCGCCGCTTCCGCCGCCAAGTCCCGCCCTCAGCCAGGCGCCGACAAGTAGGTAGCACGGGCCACACGTTTACGGCGACTGTACATTGATCGCCTGGTTTTTTGTTTATTTATTTAATGAATTTATCTGCCGGCTCGCCAAACAGCCGGCTGGATTTTGCTTCCCCTCACATATTTTCTTGTAAATGTGTTTGCTGGAATTATGAAGCAAACCTTGCTGGTTTTGGTGACAAACCTATTGAACTAAAATATAAAGACGAGCAAACAAGAAATGAGACTAAGATGAGACAAAGAGAAATAGAAAGAACTCGACGACCAACACAAAAATGAGCTTGTGGTATATGTGCTGGCAGGCTACGAAAAAATCAGTGTGTACGATTTTCTCCATTCATATGCACGCCAAAGAAGGGCCAGAAAGCATACATCCACATCCAGGTTTGAAGGATGAGAAGCATGGCTCCGGTTGGACAGAAAGTAAAAATTTCAAATTGATGGTGATGGAAAAAGTGTATAGATATTTCCCCCTTTTTCATAACTCAACTGCAATTATTTTATATTGAGCAAATCCGAATGGAAACATACCGTTATTCTGTTTAGAACACCTATCTGATGCGCAAAATAGTATGGAAAATTTTCGTTTGCCATTAGATAAAGCCAACAAATGAAAAATGCATATCTGATTGCAGCCTTCCCCACATTTTCCACACTTTCCTCCTATCCCACACCCACCTATTGTTGCTTGAGCGATTTTGGTGATTCATTATTGTTGTGGTGTGAACGTAGAAGAGAATAAAAACCCGTGTTTTTTTCTACGTTTAATTAATGTGCGTAGGGGCATATTCCCAGCGTCGCGTGATTGCTTAGGATGTCTAAACGATCTAGTTTAAAGCTGTGCGCGTCCTGTTCCGGATCGCTATTTTATTTCTACTCACTCGCTCTCATATTACTCGACATAACATTAATATAAAAATAATTAAACTCGGAATTATACAGTCATGTCAACGGGCTCTGATAGTTCACTGATGGTCGCCGGTCTGACATCTGCATGGGTACGTTTTGATAATGTACAAGGGTATTTTACGCGAAACAAATATTTGATTTACTGTCAATTTAGCACGCTCTCGCTTATGTAAACAAACTAAAAATATCTCAAAAAGTTTAACTTTCTCTCGAGTAGCCGGCTGCCGTATCAATTGCCTTTCATGCGGCTGCGTCGCTCATCTGCACAACTCGGTCGCATCAATTACACCGCCAAACATCGCCTCCACGCTTACAAATGCGCAGATGGCGAGCAGTATCAGCAAAGCTGACTGCAGCTAGTACGGCAATCCTGTGCTCCACAATACTGGCGGTCCAGCAATGCCAATCCGAGCAATATCCAAGCCCCGAATCGCTGCCGATGTCGCTTCTAGGAATGCTGGCCGGTGTTCTGCAGCTGATCTCGTCGCTGAGCGCTCTATTGCTCCATTGCATTCACAGCGGACGCAGCTCAGTGTCTTCGGATGTGCTGCTTGTGTACTGGCCCGTGTCGCTGGCCCTCTCGCTGCTAGTACTCAGAAGCAAGACTAAGCTCGACAGTTTTGGCAACTTGCATGACACCGCGCTATTGCCGCATGTGGTATTTGTGTTTGCCGCAGCGTTCGCATTCTGGGCCGAACTGGATACTGGCCAGCCGACCCGGCGGCACCAGCCCATTTATATACCGCAGGATGACCGAGAGAATGACAGCGGCGACCACCGTGACAACAACAATACCAGATGCGGGCGCAGAGAGCGTCAGCATGCCAATATATTCTCGCGATGGACGTTTGCGTGGATGACGCCGCTAATCGACGAGTCGTACGAACGCGCATGCAACGGACGCAATGGCGGCGAGGCAGAAATGCTGGGATTGCCCAAAAAGCTGGCCGGCAATGCAGCGTGCGACGGGTTTTTCGCTGCCTGGGACTTTGAATGCCGGGCAGGCACGCAACAGCCACGGCTGCTGTGGCTCTTGGTCAACGGCATTTCGCACGATTTACTTGTCTCGGGCTTGTACCTGGCATTTTCAACTATGGCACAACTGTTGCAGCCGCTGCTGCTGAAGCGCGTCATTGTGTTTTTCCACCAGTATCGCTCGGTCGAAAATGTCACACTGGACGACGGTCTGGTCCTGGCACTGGGAATGGGCATTTTGGGACTGGTGCGTACCGTCACCTACCAGATGTACTGGCACAAGCTGATGCAGCCGTACTTGTGGCTGGTGCGCGTGCTATCGGGGCTAGTATATCGGAAGATTCTGCGCCAGTCAAACGAATCCAGGTTGCGGCATACGACGGGCGAGATTGTCTCGTACTTGAGTGTGGACGCAGAAAAATTAGCGACGGCAGTCAACTACGTACATTGTATTTGGGAGTACCCCTTGCGCGTGGCCATTGTGATGTGTGCGTTGTACCGCACATTGGGGTACAGCGCGTTTGGTGGCGTGGCACTGCTGGTCGCCAATACTCACCTGAGCGTTCTGCTCGCGGGTTTGCTCGGCAAGCAGATCAAGACGCTGGCCGACAGTCGCGATCAACGAATGCGCGCTGTCAACGAGACATTGGCCAACATCAAGGGCATCAAGCTTTACTCATGGCAGGCAGCGTTTGCTGCCAAGATCAGCCGTGTACGTGACACCTTGGAGCTGGCAGCCTTACACGACGTCGGCTTGTGGAAGAGCGTCATGTCGCTCACCTCTTCGCTGGCAACAGTGCTGATTAGCCTGGCCACGTTTGCCACGTACGAGTGCTTTGACGGCGTCTCGCGTGGCCCGCTGACTTCGCAGCTCATATTCGTCTCAATGATGTTGTTCTTGTTACTCCAGGAGCCTGTTACAGAGAGCCCAACGGTTATTGCCATATTGGTTAGCGCGGCTCGGTCGTTTGGCCGCTTGCAGGATCTGGCACTAAGCACTGAGGTTGTGCCTGTGAGCGGCACCAATAACGCGAGAACCGCAGGCAGCGGCTGCAAAGGTACAGGTGCCTACTCGGAAGCTTATTGTAGGCGTGCAACCGCCGAATTGCGAGACGTGGATGTTGCGGTCCGGATGAGCGGCGCCACGTTCAAGTGGATAGACGGCGACTGTGTTCCTGTGCTCAGCAATGTCGACATTGAATGCAAGCGCAGCGAGCTTGTAGCGGTGATTGGCAGAGTCGGCTCGGGCAAGTCATCGCTGGCGTCGGCGATTCTCGGTGAAATGGTCAAAAGCGCCGGCAGCGTGGCCATCAGCGGTAGCGTTGCATACGTGCCACAGCAGCCTTGGATCATGAACGCGACCCTGCGCGACAACATTTTGTTTGGCAGCCGATTTGAGCAAGAGTTTTACGACAGGGTCATCGACGCCTGCGCGCTGGGCCCCGATCTCGAGATGATGTCGGGTGGCGACATGACTGAGATTGGCGAAAAGGGCATCAACCTGTCGGGCGGCCAGAAGGCGCGAGTATCGCTGGCGCGTGCTGTGTACTCGCGAGCTGATATCTACATTCTGGACGACCCGCTGGCTGCCATCGACGCGCATGTGGGCAAGCACATATTCACTCATGTGCTGGGCCCGCAGAGCCTGCTTAATACGCGCGCGCGCATCCTGGTCACCAACGCAACTGCACACATATTGGACTGTGCAGACCGGGTGTATTCTTTGCTTGATGGGCGTGTTTTTATGGAGGAGTCAGCTACGCGCGACCCGGCTGCCAGCCAGTACTTTAGTCGCAGTGCCTCCGACAGCAGCCTATCTGTTGATGAAACGCTGGCGTTGCAGCAAACGCCAGCTGTAGATGCAGACGAGGTTGGCACCGCAATTCTGGAGCCCAACCCAAGCTATGGTATCATCAAGCGTGAGAACCGGCATGTGGGCAGTGTTAGTTGTGTAACAATATGGTTCTACTTGGACTGCTGTGGCCGCGCAAATCTGGGCGCCCTTGTCGCAACTGTGCTGTTGACACTAGTGCTCAGCGCGAGCAGCAATATCTGGTTAACTCGCTGGGCCGACATTAACGACGATAATACTCGCGACAGCAGGGGTGTTTTGCAAAGGCGCAGTGCAAACCCCATATACCATTTGGCAATATACGGCTTGCTCGGTACTGCTGGTGCCTTGTCGATGGCTGCCTCAGCATTGATTCTTTGGCTGCGCTGCTCATTGGCAGCATCTAGGACCACACACAAGCGCATGCTGCACAGCGTGCTAAGATCGCCAATGTCGTTTTTTGATTCCACGCCGTTAGGCCGCATCCTTGGCTTGTTTGGCAGCGACCAGACGCTGACGGACGATAATGTCCCGGCTGCAGCGGAGGCAGGCATTAAGGCAATGGTGCAGGTGTTGGTCGCGCTATTCCTAGTCGTGATATCAGCGCCAATGATGCTGATATTTTTTGTGCCCCTGTCGCTCGTGTACATTAATTTGCAGAGTAGGTTTATGCCAATAACGCGCGTCGCTCGATACAGTGTCAATGAGATGAGAAATTCTGGCATAACTGCCGCCGAGGAGGCCGTTGGTGGCGCCACATCAATCAGGGCGTACAGCTGCCAGACAAGGTTTGAGTGCAAATTTTCTAGGCGCATGGAGACTTATTCAATCGCGTGGTGGACGTTTTTGTGCGCCAATCGTTGGCTCGCCGTCAGACTCGACATTATCAGTGCAGCAATCGCGTTTTTGACAATGGTGATGTTGGTATTGGCACAATGTGCTTTTGGGAACGTCAGGGGCAGTAGTGCTGGCTTGTCTTTAACATATGTGTTCTCCATGGTTGGAGTTCTAAACACATGTGTGCGTTCTACAACCATGCTAGAATTCTCGCTTATATCAGTTGAGCGTATACGCAAATACTCACAACTGCCAGCAGAGGCACCAGAGTTCGTCCAGAATTGCAGTCTGAGCCGGTCCTGGCCCGAGCAAGGCATGGTTGAGTTTAAAAACTATTCGACCAGGTACCGCGAAGGACTTGACCTGGTGCTCCGCAACTTGTCGTTCCGCGTACTTCCCAAGCAGAAGGTCGGCATTGTGGGCCGCACAGGCGCTGGCAAATCTTCGCTGACTCTGGCACTGTTCCGGGTCATCGAAGCCGCAGGCGGCCAGATTTTGATCGATGGTGAGGATATTTCCCAGTACGGTCTGTACGACGTGCGCAGCAAACTGTCGATCATTCCGCAGGACCCTGTGCTGTTTGCCGGCACGGTTCGCGAGAACCTTGATCCCTTCAACAGCCACTCGGATCAGGAGATCTGGTGCGCACTCGAGCACGCGCACCTGGCTGACGTTGTGCGTGCCAAGGACGAAGCACTCGAATTTATGGTCGCGCATGGCGGTGATAACTTTAGCGTTGGTCAGCGCCAGCTCGTCTGCCTTGCGCGTGCACTGCTCAAGCGCGCCAAAGTGCTTGTGCTTGACGAAGCCACAGCTTCAATTGACAACTCGACCGATTCGATCATCCAGGAGTCCATTCGCAAGGAATTTAAGGACTGCACCGTGCTGACTATTGCACACAGGCTCAACACAATTGTCGACAGCGACATGATTTTGGTCATTGATGGTGGTAAGGTCGCCGAGTATGACACACCGGGAAACCTGCTGGCAGACAAGACTAGCTTGTTTGCCCACCTCGTCGAGAAAGCCTACACCATAAACTCGGTGAATTCATAGCTCTTCAATAATAGGTAACATTAGGCAAAATATTTTTAGCATATTTAGGTGTAATTGGTTGATGTTTGAAATGTCGATCTAATTGCAAACAAACTGCTGATGAAAGTTGAATATTATTGCGGATCGAATTAAGTAAAAAATAAGAATATATATTCAGTTGCTCTGCTCATCAAGTCTTGTTAGACTAAAATATACACAAACTCTTTTTTAAAAGCTCGTTCATCTCATTATGATAGCTAAAAAGAACATTAGACAGAACTTGAGCCGCCGCAAACTCATAAGAATAATCGGATGCTGGCGTATGTGTAAAGCTAAATAGTTATAAAATAGGGGGTTCTAAGCTAGTTGCAAAGGCAAATTTGTATTCTTTTATAGATATTTAATGGCCAAGTCTCTGACCACGATGCTTGGTGTGGCATGCCAACGCCAATGGTTGAAGAAGCACACAAATGCTAAAACAAAACTATTTTTAGTTTCAGCACCTTTTTAATCAATATTGTATGGAAAGCGTATTGACATTGAAATAATATGATTCAAACAAAACCAGCATAAAATATTGCGGGGTTTAAAAACATAAATTTGGCATTTTGACATGCCGAGTTTTTTTTAAAAAAATGAAGTCAGCGAGCATCTGGTATCTACATTCCAGAATGCATTATAGACACCCTTTCGCAGCTTGCGCAGCTTCCCCACCATGGGTGCCGTGCCCAAAGCGCCATTCTTGTTTGGCTGGCACTTGCGCTTAGACAATCCATTGACAATGTACTTGTTAGCCACAATATTGATATTTAAAGCCGGTAGTGGTAGTCGCTCGGAAGAATGCGTTGGCGAAGATTCACAAGACGGGGTTGGGTCGGCAGCTGTTCCATCAGAGATTCACTCGTCGAATCTGCAGTGGCTGCTGGGGTTTCGCAAGCGGCGGGCTTTGTGGTGCCTGTTGTTGTAGTTGCAGACTGAGCTGTTGGTTTGACAACGGACGCAACAGTGAGCTTTGAACTGGCACAATCATCATTATTGTTGTGCCCATCATTATCGTCCTCATCACCGCCATTGTCCCCGTCACAATTTGCTTTGTCGCCATCGTCTCCGTCGTCATCAATATCGTCCACATTGTCGTTGTTCTTGTCCTCATTGTCCGCAGCGCCATAAAGAGACAATATTTGATTGTCGCTAATGGTACGTACATCCTCGTAGCGGCTCAAAAACTTCCCACCAATAAAAAAACCATCATTGTAAAATAGGAGCTTGCAAAGTGGATTCAACAGATTAAGGACAGTGTTAAAGCAGGAATCATTGACGCCAAGGCACCCAGGGTAGCTATTGTCGATAGACACCATTCCGACTTTTGCCAATGCTGATAGTCCTGCAAAGATTCCCTGGTATATCGGCGCCCGCATGTTGATTCTTTTTGGACCGATGTATAAAAAGCCAGTTAGCATGATGTAGAGCAGAGACTCAATGTCGTCTAAAGTTCTGCGCTTAACATGCCCATCTAGCACCCGAACGCTTTTGAAGCATTCCGTGCCCGTACCCTGATTGCATTTGCTTTCAGTATACAACAGCTCGTCAATGACAATGTCCCACGACTCGCCAACACGCTTCAACACAGCCTCCGGTATGTCGGGCAGAATCCTTGCGCATCCCCAGCCTATGACAAATGTGTCCTTTTCGCGCCAAGTAATGTTTTCCGGGGAAATGTTGCAATGGAGCACGCCTGCCCTCTTGGCCTGGACTAAGCACGCACAAATATGTCGAATAGCAATAGTCCAGTCACTACGCAAAGAGTTTAACGTGCTAAACGGAAAAGAATGGTTAACCTTTCCCCTTGATATTCAAAATGTGATCTGCTCGACTCACCGCAGTCCTCCATGATTAGGTACTCGAGCCAGTATCTCAAAATGTCGCTGCACAGTATGCCGCTGCTATAGACTGTCGGCACTCCCCAACGTTGCCCGCTTCTAGCACCTCATACACGCCACCCTCAGGGTGGCGATCGACGTGTGTCCACGACAGCTTGAGCACAGCTTCATTTTCGCCGAATTTAGTTCTGACCACGTATGAGGCGCGGCCTTGGAGGCCCACCTCTTTTTTGATTATGTCGCCGATGCTGACCGCAGTGGGTGTGAGGCCATCTGCTCGTTCGACCGTAGCAGCCTGCTTGCTGCCACTAAACTCAAGTTACCGGGGTGTTTTGACGGCGTCGACAAAGTGGTCGAATTTGCTCAAGGACTGTTTCATGACAAACCACAGCTTGTGAAAGCATTCAATGTGATTACCTCTGTGTAAAGCACGCAGGTTACTATCCCCAAAAATGCGCCATGTCTCATGTAGTAAATACTGCCGCGCGCAAAGATGAGCATATCAAGCCATGTTTCACGCAATAAGATAACGGGGATAAAAGCCGTGTCGGCTGAGCATTCCACATTTTGGTAATGTTCTCAGCTATCTGCCCCAGCACCTCCAGGGGAAGGTTGCCACGAAATGACCCCACAGTCGCCTCTACCAGAATATGGACGGTGCTGTAATCTATCTCGTTTTGCGAATAGTATGTACACGCCTTGAGGATTAAAAATGTTTTGGTTGTTTTCCACACACTTGTGATTCACAAAAAACGGCTTATTATTGGGCTTTTCCAACGGTAAGTCGCTAAAATCCGTGCTACTCATCATCTTGAGCACTTCGGAAAACCGCTTAACCATTCCCAGCTTGCTGGCCACCTCAGAGCTGCCGTCGTCGTGTATCAGCTTGTCCCGAATAAGATTAAGTGTTTGGCGCTGGATGTTGAAATGGCTGGTGGTTTTCTTCATATACTCGTTATAGTCGTCCAACTGCCCCAGAATAGCCTCCAATTATTCCATATTCATATTTTTTATGAGGCCGTTCAGCTAGTTGCTAAGCTCTTCGTATCTCACCCGTCTCTTCCACTCTTTTTTTATAATATGGCCAACCATGCTCCCAGCTGTAGAGAAATCAGGCGCGTCACTATCGTTATCTGATGAGTGGGACTACATGCAGCAATTGCAAAAGTATTTGAATTAGTCGCGATGCATTTTCGTATTTGTTTTCTATCAATAATAAAACCAAATTCAGTGTTGGACACCATGCTTACCTCGAGAACTGTTGACCGGCTATTGTACGACTGTGAGCTGCTGTATCCCGAACTCATGGCTGACATGCCTAACGAGCACATTGCAAAAAAATGAGAGGGGCAATTGAATTGGCAATATATAAATAAGTTAATTAGGTTGGTTGAATTTAGTGAAAGAGTGAAAAATTAGTGTAAATGAATTAAAGAAAGCTGGAACGTAAACGGAGCAACACAAAAAAATGCAGTTGTTCTGATGCTGTTTTTTATTTTCTGTTTTCTGTTTTTTTGTTTACGTTAGCCAAAAGAGTAAGAATTTTGGTAATCAATGATTGTCAATCCCAATTAACTGTGGGTAAATATTGCATATGGATTTTCGTTGTCCATATTTTCTTTGGGTTGCATGTCGCGCGACGTTTTTGTTTATTTTTTAGAGCGTTGTGTTAACTGATTAAAAAAATATTTATATCACAGTTGGTCCGATGATACCAGTAGTTAACCCTGCTGCGTAAAAATAGTAAACAAAATATTAATTGGCCAGACATAATTTTTTTGACTGCAGGCGAAAAATGAAACCAGTTTTATGAAATATTTACTTTTGCCAATCCCAGCAAAGACAGGGTAGACAACTGTTATAATAAGAGGGGGGTGTGAGGAGCACTAGTTATCTAGTGTTAGAAATGTAGGGATGATTTTATAAAAGGTTTTATTACCGATGTTTCTAAAATGCTACTAGGGCCGGCCTCATCTTATATGTGTCTCGTCACCTTTGTTGTGCACATTGGCAATTGTGCGCTCCGTTGGTGAGAACTGGATCTTCTGTGAGCAGGCTGGTATCTTGGCAAGTCAATGTTGTGGTTTTCGTGCGTGTACGCTCATGCGTGTGCATTGCAAAATGGGGAGCATGTTTAGGCATCAATGTAATGCCTCCCTAATTTACGCCTGCATGATCCAATTAGTGTCCTATCAATCGGCACGCAGGTGGAAACCTGTTTCGCGATTCTCGACCTCAACATCCACTTCTATATCTTCAGTCTGTGAAACACAACTAAAAGAAAATAATGTTTTGTTCCAAAACCTAAACACAAACTTCAATTTTCAAGCGACAGTCAACTACAGATCCTCGTCAATGTCCTCGTCATAGCTGTCATTCACTGTGTGGCGGCTCATGTTGGCTGCAAACGACTCGTGGTGAGGTGCGCCATGCAAATGTTGCTGGTGCTGAACATGGTGCTGGGTTTGGTAATGATGGTGATCATGGTGCGGGAGGGCTGCTGGTGACGGCTCTGCGGTAGAGTGTGCTGCAGCATGGCGAACAACAATCCCATTGTCTGGCATGGGACCCGACAGAATGGTGGAGATCGGAGCGCCAGAAAGTGCAGATTCTGATGTCGATGTTACCGCTAGCTGCTGCTGAATGGCAGCGGCAAACGTTGGGTTCAAGGGCGATTGGGTCCCAACCGGACTGTGGTAGTTTTCGCCGGTCATCTCGTTCAGCTTGTCCTCCAGCGCCCGCTGCATCTGGCATGCATCATCATAGACCATCGACCCCTCCTCGTTGTAGGTGCGTGCGTTGTCGAACATCAGCTTCCAGTCGCGGTGGAAGTCCGCCACCTGCGCATACTTGTGCGCCTTCACGTTGCGGCGGATGTTTTTCATCGCGATCGGCTGTCGGATGATGACGTAGTAGTCAGGGTAGTCGCGCCGGCTGGGCAGCTCCAAGAACAGGTCGCAACGCCGCCGCCCGTACTCGTCGACACACGCCTCGACCGCTGCAAACGAGGCTTCGAATATTTCGTCCATTCGCGTGCGCTCCGCGGAAGAAAGCATGTCAGCAGCGCCAGTCTTGCGCCGTGCCTTGCGAGCAGGGGTATTCGTGGGCGTCATGGCACCCACAACCGATGCCGCTGCCGACACCGCATCGTCGTCGTCAAGATCGGCGCCAGCCAACCGTGGCCTCTTGCGCCGACCAGCAACAGAGCCGCCGTCGTTGCTAGGTGGCTTGGTCGTTGGCGCCGCGCCGTTGGCGCTGAGACGGGGCCGGCCTCGCTTGCGCGGCGTGCTCAGAGCCGCCGCATCGCGAGTGTCCTTGGAGCGAGCGGCGTTGCCACTGCTTCGGACTCTCCCATGCTCTCTGTCGCTGTCATCGTCGTCGTCCGCATCGGCATCAACATTTGCATCGCTGTCACTATCCTCATCATTTCCACCCTCGCCATAGTCACCGCCACCGTCGCCAGCGGCACTGCCGTTGGCACTGGCCTCGGCCTGCTGGCCGCTCAGGTGCTGCTGCAGAAGCCGCTCTTCAATGCGCTTGCGCTTGCGCTCAGCACGCTCGCGCTTCTGGTTGACAATATCGTCAATGTCGGCGTTGTCGTCCTCCAGCGCGTCGAGCCACTGCTCCTCGGACAGCCCGTCGTCGTAGTACACGCGGCGCGTGTTGCGCGACTTGTCGCGCGTGGCCTCCTCTTCGGCCTTGCGCTTCTCCTCAGCCGGGTCATAATCTTGAAGGTATTCTTCGGGCAGCTCGCTGTCGGTGATCAGGCGCTCGGGGGGCGGGCTGGTGGCGTGGCCAGCTTCGCGCCATTCGGCCAGCTCGCGCTCCCTGCGCTCCATGTCCATGCGCGCAAAGATTATGCGCTCCTCGTCACTGCGCGCAATCATCTCGTTCAGCTCGTCGTCCGGGTTCGTCTCGGCCTCGGCGTCAGCCATCTCCTCCGCCTCGGCCTCCTTGGCCCTGAGCAGCGACCGCAAGAGGCGCTCGCGCTCCTCGGAGGATGTCTTGTTGTCGAACTTGCCTGCCTGAATGACCTTGCCGTCGAGGTCGCGCTTGTACTCTGCGCGCGCCAAGACATCCTCCTCGACGGTACCACGGGAGATCAGACGCAGGATGCGCACTTCGTTCTTCTGCCCAATGCGATGCGCACGGTCCATCGCCTGCGCGTCAGCCGACGGGTTCCAGTCCGAGTCAAAGATGACGACCGTGTCGGCGGTCTGCAAGTTGAGGCCCTGGCCACCAGCGCGCGTGCTCAGCATGAACACTTTGTACGGCGAGTCGGGCTTGTTGAACGTGTGCATGTACTCGCGGCGGTCCTCGTCGGACGTCGATCCATCAAGGCGCAGGCTCGCTATGCCGCGCCAGTCCAAAAAGTCCTGCATGATCGTCATGATTTTGGTCATCTGGAAGAAGATCAACACCTTGTGGCCTGTCGCCAGCAGCTTCGACAGCACGCGGTCCAGCAGCTCAAACTTTCCGGCCGAGCGGTAGAGCAGGCTGTTGTTGATTCCCAGCGGGTTGATGCGCGACTCAACCTGCTCAAAAACGTACGGATGGTTGCAAATCTTGCGCAGCTGCATGAGCGTGTTGCTAAAGCTCGCCTTGTTGGCGCGCGAGACGCCGTTGTCGTCAACCGTGACGCCGCGGAAGAGTGTGCCGAAGCGGAGCATCTGGTGGTACAGCCGGGTCTGCACAGCTGACATGCTGCATCTGATGACGTGCTGGACCTTGTCGGGCAGGTCGACCTCGACGTCCTTCTTGAGGCGCCGGAGCAGGAATGGGCGCAGCACCTTGTGCAGGCGCTTGATGATCAGCAGCTCCTCCTCCTCGTTGAGCGCAATGCGGTCCTGCGCACCGGCGCTGGAAAACGGCGCGTTGAACCAGTCGTCAAAGCTGTCCGCTGAGGCGAACACTGTGGGCAGCACAAAGTTGAGCAGTGCCCACAACTCGGGAAGATTGTTTTGCAGCGGCGTTCCCGTCAGGATCAGGCGGTAGCGCGTCTTATAGAACGTAGTCAGCGTGGCCGCCAGCTTGGACTTTGTGTTCTTCATGCGATGGCCCTCGTCGATGATCATGTGGATCCAGTTGATCTTGGACAGGAGGGGGCGGTCCTTGATAATGTAGTCATAGGTCGTCAGCAGCACCTGGAAGTCCTGCCGCTTGATGCGCTCAAGCAGGACACGCCGCTGCGTCGGATTGCCCTTGTATCCGATCACACGCACGCTCGGCGCCCATTTTTCGAACTCGAGGATCCAGTTGGTGATCGTCGACAGTGGCACGATAATCAAAAACGGCCCGTTCTGCAGCTTCTTCTCAATCAGGTACGTGACCAGCGAAATCGTCTGGATGGTCTTGCCCAGCCCCATCTCATCGGCCAGGATGCCGTTAAGCCGGTTGTTGTACAGCGACACCATCCACTCGAGGCCGTGCAGCTGGTAGTCCTTGAGCGAGCCACCGACCAGGATGCTCGGCTGCTCCTTGATCGGCTCGAGGATACGGTGCGCGACCGAGTAGTAGTCGCGGGACTGCTCAGCGCTGGCCTCGTCGGCGTCGAGCTCGGCGTTCTCGGACAGCCACGACGGCACGGCCTCGCCTCCAGCGGCCGGGCCATCATGTGAGACGACCGACTGCTGCTGGCGGTGCACGGCCTCGATAAGCGTGTTGAGGTACTGGTTGGTCTGGCCGAGCAGGTGCGAAATGCGCGTGTCCTTCTCCTTGTCGACCAGCTTCAGGTACGCCTCCTCGTCACCGGCCTTGAGCGCCTGGATGCGCTCGCGCGCCACGCGCTCGATGCGCTTCTGCTCCTCGCGCTCAGCCGCCCCGTGGAAGGTCAGCACGGTGCGGCCGAGCTTGGCCATGCGCTGCTGCTGCACCTTGTGCCACGCAACAAGCCCGGCGCCGTGCTCAGTGATGGCTGCTAGCTGCTGCTTGTGCTGGTCCTGCTCGCGGCGCTCGCGGTCCATGCGTTGCTGGCGCTCCATTTTCTCGGTCAGGCGCGCCTCGCGCAATGACTGCTTCTTCATGCGCCGCAGCGCCGACCGGTCGCCAGCAACGCCTAGCTGCGAAGCGCGAGTGATACTGCGCACAACTTCGTTGCGCAGCGCGCGCTGCTTGTGCCGCAGGCCCAGGGCCTTGAGCTCGATAAGCGCCTTGATGCGCGCGCTGGACTCGGCCCGACTCAGCAGGCCTGGGCGCTCGTACACAGACCCGGGCGCCAGGCCCACGTCCAGGCCCTCGTCGCTGACTGTGGCAGGCAGCGCAGCCAGCTCCTTGATGCGGTACTCGATGCGCGCGTCGCGCCGCTGCTCGCGCTCGCGGGCCATAGCGCGCACGTCAATGCCACTGGGTGTGATACTCGGCACCAGCAGGCGCTGCAGCCGCGCCGCCTGATTGCCGGCCGCGGCCAGCTTGTCTCTGAGCAGAAGGTGCGGCGACACAAAGCCAATGCTCTGTGGCAGCGGCGGAAGAACCAGCTGCACCTTGACCTGACCGATGCCCGGAATATTGGCCGAGGTCGTCCTCGTTCCGTTTGTGGCTGCAGACACGGGCGTCGAGGCTCCGCTAGAATCAAAGTTCTGGTGGATGGCTTGGTGCACGGACTCGACCGTGTTTCCGGCTGCTGTATTTATGCTGGGTGGAGGCGCGTCCAGCAGGCGCTTCTCTTCATCTGATAGGCTGCTCGCCCACAGCTCCTGGCGCAGCAACGGCGGCAGGGGCATGTTCTTTGCCACCAGGCGGAATGCCTGGATCTGCTTGCGCAGGCGGGCAATGTCGTCGGGCGTGAACTGGGGTGGCTTTGACAAAGCGTTTAGGGCCAGTGGCTGCTGCTGACTTTGAGTTTGGCTCTGCTGGGTGTGTGGCTGGGGTGATGTAGCCGCTGCTGCTGCTGCTGCTGCTGCTGCTACTATCGGTCTTGGCGCGATATCTGGGAATGGTCCAGAAGCTGACATTGACACAGAGGCGGAGGCGGAGTTTGGCTTTGCTGGGCCAGTGTTGCTGGACGCTAACACGGCCGGGATGGCTTCGCCTAGCGCAGAAACGGCGCAGTTTTCAGAATTGGCTGATAAAGACGTCTGTGGCTGTGATTCCGTGCTAGCATTGGCATTATCAATCCCATTAGCACTGGTATCTGCGGGTGGCTGCTGTTGCTGTTGCTGCTGGATTTGCCGCTGTTGCTGCTGGATTTGCTGCTGTTGCTGCTGAGCGTTGACCACGCGCATTATGTGCATCAGTTTGGCGTACTCTGCGTTGTTCTGCTCAGTCGCACCTTTGCTACGCAAGGCCTGGATCACCATCAGTATCTGGCGCAGCTTGTCCTTTGTCAATACATTGTCCTGGATGGCATGTGTGGCGCCAGCAGCAGTCGCGCCCGGCGTGCCCGGCGCAATCCCCGCCGATGCTGACGCTGCCGACGATGTTGCTGCTGCTGCTGTTGCTGTTGCTGTTGCTGTTGCTGTTGCTGTTGCTGTTGCTGTTGGCATTGGTGTGGGTGTGGGTGTGGGTGTGGATTCCGGCAAGGGCTGTATTTGCATATCGCACGGTTAGTACCAAAAAAGGACGGAATGAATGCCTATACGTGTGTATGTGTGTTTTGAGAGTAAATTGAGCTTAATGAGAGCTGCTACTGATTCGCGACAGCGAATCTCTCGAGTATTTTTTATTTTGTGAGAGTCAAGCAAGAAATGAGTGGGTATGTTTGGCACTTACGTTTGCTATGCTTTGGCCCACAAGCAAAAAAAAAGTATGTGTTGGTGAATGAAAAAAGACCGTCTCGTGTCAGAAGAGACGCAAAAAAAACAATGCGGCGATGGCTCTGGGAAAAGTGAGAGAAGGGACAGGTTATGCAGCAAGAAATCCGGTACCGATGTTGCTGTTGCTGTTTGTGGCTCTGGCAGTTAAGTTACCAGAGAAAATAAAATAAAGCAAAAAAAGGCAGATGGGATGGGCAGTGGTGTGACAGTCGGACGAACAGGCGAGCGGCTAATAGGGGGAGAGCGCAGAGGGCAGGATGGTGCCTTTTTTCTCCTGCGTGTGTGCTTGCGAGGTGCTGAGTGGCAGAGCAGGAGGGAAGATGAGGGGGGGGGCAGTGAGCAAAGAGCCGAAAAAAAGTACGTGCTCGATTGAAATGAAAGACAATAAATAAAGTGCAATAAAAAAGCAATGGAAAAGGAGCGCGGATAGTGGCTCTGGCAGTGGCAATTTGGGAACTTTTTTTTTTATTGTTTTTTGCTGTTTTGGCGTTCTGTTCCTTTTTGGCGCTGGAAATTTTCAAAATTGAAAGAAAAATGCGATGGGGAAAAAGAGAGAAAAAAGAAGGGGGAAATTATATGTTATGTGATGGAAGCTGGCCGAAATGCAAGGAAAATCGCTGCAAAAAAGAAATGAGAATGTGTGTGTGTGTCACTTTGCTTACTTTTTTCGTCCCCTGCCTGGCTGCAAACGATGCGATTGGCTGTGCGCTGGCAAAGCAGCAAAAGCGCGGGAACAAAAAGAAATAAATTGCAAGCGTGTGATGGTACGCTGCAGCGCTCTTCGCAAGCCATTCAAACAACAGCCAATAATCACGCCTGCTAATTAAAACAAAATCATGCGTCACGTGTAGAAGCATCCAAGCACCGCAAAAATGCAAAAATGTGCAGTTAGCTACCCCCCGCTTGTGATTTCCGTCTTTTTAATATTGTTTTTGGCGGTCCGACGCCACAGCCGCCAAAACCCAGACGATCTTGGGAGGAGGAGACTTTTAAGAATTGCCCGCCCCGGTCTGTGCGCAGCATCAAGCTGATATTATAAAATTATTTTAATTTTAAAACTTTAAATTGAGATAATAAATGTGTAATAACAATAATAATAGTAATAATGATTTTGTTGATTCAGTCAGAATCCATGTTAACGTCCTGGACATCGTCCCCATCCACTTCAGCCTCGGCAGGTTCACTAGCCTCATCCATGCTTCTATCAACCGACTCTGAACTCGAGCCAGTTCTCGAGAATTGGCTCTTTGGCGTGCTCGACTCATCCGCAACCATCCGCATAATCTCCTCAAAGTATCTCGACAACCCATGCTCAACCGCCCCTTGCAAGCGATTATTCTCAACAATATAATCACCCGACAACAACAAGACCCGGGAAGTAGAAGGCGATGGGGGCCCATTATCCGCAGCAACAATATTCTTGTTATCGTCGAAATGCTCAAGGTCCTCGTCCAGGGCAAAAGCCTCAGTGGGCGAAATAAAGCAGTCCGGGTAAGGCAGCTCCCGAACAGCCAAACACGAACGAAGAATATGGTAAAGCTCGGTAGCACGCAGGTTAGAGCGTAACAGCTTATCAGGAACATTAGGCGCGGACAAAACAGGCTGAAGCGCAGCCCAGTTATCGGATATAAAGACGCGGCGCCAGATAGTGCGCAAAGCAGCGTTCCGAGCTGAAGCGGAGATCGTATGGTTAGTGCGGCTAAGAATATCCACGGCCAAGCAGTGACGGTCGCGCATAAGGTCCGAGTCAACGGTGATGTTATCGGGGAAGGTCAGTAAGTCCAGGATATCCTCGATGTCGAGCGTGCGGCCGCCCAGTGAGCGGCCGAGGAGGTCGCAGTAGGCGGTGTACAGCGCAGGGCGTTCGTGGCGCAGCTCCGGCGTTGTCGTCCGCATGGCGGCATCCAGCGCGGACCGCTCAATGGCGTCCTCAGCGCCCAGAGGCAAAGCGACGGCGGCCACCTGGGCAAAGAACCCCTGCAGGGACTCCTGCACCTCGCACAGCTCCAGGGCATCCTCTAGGCGGGTGCGCGCCTCAGAGGCCAGCTGGTCGCCGGTGCCAGAGTCGGACCGGTCGCTGCTCGCAGCGTCAGCAATGACAAAGGCCAGCTTGCTCAGGCTGAGCAGCGTGCGGGTCTGCGACACCTCGTCGGAGTCTAGGGCGGCGCGCGCAAGCTTACCAGCAGCGGCGCCAAAGTCGCTGACCTTGACGTCGTGGATCCAGCCGATCTGCGCCATCGGGCCGTGGGGCACCTCCTGCTCGCGCTCGTCAATGTACTCCTTGAGCCATGCATCGAAGGCGCTGTCCTGCGTGTACAGCAGGCTGGCCCAGGCCCTGCGGCGCTCGTAGTAGGCCAGCAGCGTGCGCCCAAAGGCAGCGCCGAACTGGCCGACGTAGTTGCGCAAGTGCTCGGCGGCATTGGCGGCATCGGTGGCAAAGACCAGGGCGACCAGCGTTGCCAAGTCGCAGTACTCTTCGGCCAGGCGGAAGGCCACGGGCGCGCGCGCCAGGGGCACCAGGCTCAGCAGGAAGCGCGGGCGCACAACGTCATAGCGGCGGCACACGGCGTCGGCGCCGGGCGACTGCGCATGCCGCAGGGACGCGATGCGGTCGAGGAAGGCGCGGAAGCACAGGTTGGCCAGCGGGCCCATGAGGTTGACGCAGTCGCGCAGCAGCGCCGCGGGCGACGCGTAGGGGTCGTCGTCGCTGGCGAGGTCATCGGGCTCCGCCCCCGCCTCCGTGTCCGACTCGGCCTCGCCGGTGAAGCTGGCGCTGACGGCGTCGTCAAACACCGACAGGCGCGAGCCGTCGGCGGCGTCGTCTCCGGGCAGCGCGGCCTTCTCGATGCGCTCGTAGATGGCGGCGCAGTGGCGCGCGCTGAGGTCGCGGCACAGCGCGTACGTGGCCTCCAGGCGGCCCTCCAGCAGGTCCACGACGGGCGCCGCAGCCGTCCAGTGCTCGGGCGCCAGGTCGGCGGGCACGGCGTACAGCTCGGCGTGTGCAAAGCGGTAGCGCAGCGCGGCGTGCAGCGCGGCCGCCACGATGCGCGACGCCTCGTAGGCGACCAGGCGGCTCTCGCTGGCGCCGCGCTCGCTGACCTCCAGCGCGCGCCGCAGCACCGGCTCGCGGCCGTGCACAAACGCCAGCAGCGCGCCCAGCGCCGCCGTGTGGTGCCGCAGCAGCTCGCGCAGCGCGTCGCGCGCACGCAGCCCGCGCGCCTCAAGGAAGGCGGCGGCGGCGTTGGGCAGCAGCTGCGCCGCGGCGGAGCCCTCGCGCGCCGCGGCGCCGCTCTGGTGCGCCCACGCGGTGTTCTGGTGCGCCCACAGCGCCGACGCCGCAGCGAGCTGCTCGGCCGCTGCGCACAGCTGGGCGCGCGCCGCGGCAGACACCTTGGCCGCCAGCCCGTTGGCCGCCAGCACGCGCATGACGGCGTGCGCGCGGCGGAGGCGCTCGCGCAGGAGCGCGCCCAGGTCCAGGCGGTCGGCCACGAGCCGCGACGACCCGTCGAGGACCGACTGCGACACGTGCAACGCCGCCGCCTGCAGCGCAGCGTCCTCGCCCGGCGCCGACGACGCAATGGCGAACGCCAGCGGGCTGGAGTCGCTGCCGAAAAACACCGCCTGCTCGAGCTGCGCTGTGAACGCGCGCGTCTGCGCCGCCAGCGAGTCGGCCGACGAGCCGGCGCAAGTGGCCGGCCGGGGCCACTGCTCGCCGGGCAGCTCGTCGGCCTCGGCATCCTCCCGCGCGGGCGCCGCATCGACGTCCGCCTGCCTGAACGCCACGTCCACCGCCACGCGCAGCACGCCGGCGCCGGCGCCGGCGCACACCAGCGCCAGCGCAGCGTCCGCGCCGGCGCCGAAGCCCAGAACGGCGCCGCGGAAGGACACTGCGGCCTCGAGCGCCAGGCGCGCGGCGCCGGCGGCCGGCGGCAGCACGCCCACGACCACAGCGCGCGGCGCCACGACGAACAGCGCCGGGCCGCCGGCCGGCAGCGCCAGGCGCAGCGAGCTGGTGTCGAGCGCAGTAGCCAGCGGCCACAGCGCAGCCACGGCCGGCTCGGCCGACACGTGCGGGGCGCTTAGCAGCGCGAGCGCGGCCATCGAGCGGCGCGCCGTGTGCAGCGCAACCAGCACGCAGACGTCGCCGGCGTGCGTCGCCGCGACGTCCAGAAGCTCGACGTCGGCGTCGGCGCCAAAGCGCGCCGCGGCGGCCTGGCGCAGCGTGCGCGCGACGTCGGCCGAGAACAACAGCCGGTCGCCGTGCGCGCGCGACACGACCCACTTGACCAGCCGCGTGCGCGTCAGCAGCAGCACCTCGCGCGACTGCCGCAGCTCCGTGCGCGCGCCGGCCGCCAGCCCCACGAGCACATCGCCGCCCGAGCCGCCCGAGCCGCCCGAGCCGCCGCCCAGCAGCGCCGCGACCGCGCCCAGCAGCGACCCGCCAGCCTCCGCACTGCGGCTGCGGCTGAGCTGGCGCGCGTGCAGCTCGCCGCCGCCCAGCGCCACCTGGAACAGCCGCCCGCGGCGCGTGGCCACCACGGCCAGGTCGCTGTGCACTAGCAGCGCGCGCTCGCACACGTCGCCGCGCAGCCCGTCGCCGAGGTCGGCCGAGCGGAACCGCGCGGCGCCGCCGAGCCCAAACACCACGCGCGCCCACAGCCGCAGCCGCCCGCCGCCGCTGCACGCCAGCACGCCGACGTCGCCCGCGCCGCCGCCAATCAGCACCACCACCGGCGCCTCGCCGCTGCCGCCGCCCGGCATCTCCAGCCGGTGCACGCCGCTGCCCAGCGCCGACCGCGCCAGCGACCACACGACGCACTCGGCCGCTGTCGCCACAAACGCAAAGTGCTCCGACGCGCCGCTGGCCACCGCTGCGCCGCACGCTCGCGCCGCCGCAACCAGCGCCGCTGCCTCGTCGGGAAGCGCGCCTGAAGCGTACACTGCGTGCCTGTCGCCCTGCAGCAGCACCGACGATTGTGCCGACTCGCTGTCATCGCTGTCGTCTGCGTCAATGTGTTCCGCCGCATGCTGCCCCGTCTGCTGCTGCTGCTCGAGGGGCGCTAGCCACGCCGGCCGCCGTGCCCCGGTCGCCTGCTTTTTGCGCGCGTCGTCCACAGTGCCTTCGGCCTGTCGGCGCCGGCTGGCGCGAACGCTGGGTGATGTGAGCATTAAAATAAATTGAATTGTGTGAGTGAGTGACCAAATGAATTGTAGTGCTTATAATTGGTAATTGTGGAATCACAGCCTGAATGCAACAAACAAATAAAAAATAAACTAGAGAATAAAAGTGCAGACACGCTTTTTTTCTCTACGCGCATTTGGATCATCGATCTCTCTCCCCCCCCTTACTAAACACGTTCGACTCGGCTCATCCGAGCTGCCCGGCGATTGCGTCCACGATGGCGCGCACCGATTCAGCCGAGTTCTCGTCAGCCACGCGCATCGCATCGACCGCCATTTCAAACCCGGGTCCGTACTCGCCCAAAAACTCATGCTCAGGCACGTCCGCCGGCACATCACTACCTCTGCCGCATGCCACCGCAGTGAGCCGCGCCCAGCACCTGGCGCAGTCCGAGTGGCTGTACCCCCCGCCACCCAACACCAGCAAGGGCCTTGCCCACGCCATAGCCACCCTGAGGCACTCAGCGTAGGCGTCGGTCGTCAGATTAAACACCTTGTGCGGATCGCCGGCCAGCCCATCGCACCCGCACTGCAGCACCACGGCGTCCGGCGCAAACCGCTCCACGACCAGCTCGCCAACCGCAGAATACGCCCCAGTAAACGTCCCATCTCTGGCGCCAGGCTGCAGATTCACATTAATGCTTCTGCGCTGTCCGCGGCCACGGCCCTCAACGCACGCAAGCCCGGTGCCCGGGTAGAACCCGCGCGAGGCATGGTGCAATGAGAGCGTTGTCACCCTAGCACTATGCTCGAACGCCAGCTGCACGCCGTCACCGTGGTGCAGATCCAGGTCAATGTAGAGAATGCGGCTAAACCGTTGTTGCAGCCGCAGGATGCCCAAGACTGCGTCGTTGATGTAGCAGAACCCGGCGGCCCGTGCGCGCCGTCCGTGGTGTCGCCCGCCCTCCCAGTGCAATGCGGTGCGCGTGCGCCCTGTGATTAGCGCTTCGGCAGCCACCAGGGTGCCGCCTGCTGCGTAGCGCACGTGCGAGGCCATACCGACAAACCTGCTGCAGCCATGCACAAGTCCAAAGTCGCTCTCATCGCTGCCAGCTTTGCCATCCCCATTGTCATCGTCATTGTCATCGTCACTACTGTCTGATTCACCGTAGCATACGGCGCGCACGTACTCTGCCGAGTGGAACATGCACAGCTCTTCGTCCGTAGCCGCCCGCGCCGCCTCAATCTGCACGCTGTCCTTCAGCCCTAGTGCGTTGATCAGCGCGTGCACCCGCGACGCCCGCCCTGCGTTGGCCGGCAGCAGGTCTGCCGCCTGGATGCTCTGGACCGACCGAACAAGAACGGGTTTGGAATAATGCGTGCTCATAGTAAGTCAAATATCAATCATGCCTCGCATTTTTTATCGCACATGCTCGGTCCACATATGCACCGCTCGATCCATCGTTTGTTCTTGCTTGTGGGGAATAGCATTTGATTTTCTCTCAACAAATAAACCTCATTAATATATGAAACTAGTCACAGTTGTTTCTCTTCTAGACGCCATGTGTCTTGCGGTATGCGACCAGGTCGTTGATCGTAATGATCTTTAGCCCGTGCTCCCTGGCAAACGCCATGCAGTCACCCCTCCGCTTCATCGTTCCATCATCGTTCATCAGCTCACACAGCACACCAGCCGGATTCATACCTGCCAGTCTAGTCAAATCCACCGCCGCTTCCGTATGCCCGCCTCTCTCAACCACGCCGCCCTTCCGCGCCCTCAGCGGCAGCACATGCCCGGGCCGTCTCAAAGACAACGGATCCTTATTCGTAAAGTCTCCCAGAACCTGGATCGTTCTGCTGCGATCGTGCGCTGAAATACCCGTTGTGATCCCCAGGGCTGCATCCACCGTCACAGTGTACTGTGTGCGCAGCGGATCCGTGTTGTTCTTGACCATCAGTGGAAGGTCGAGCTCATCTAGTCGGTCGGGATCCATCCCTACGCAGATGTACCCGCTGCTGTACCGGATCGTAAATGCCAGTAGGGATGGTGTGGCTTTTTCTGCAGCGAATATCAGATCCCCCTCGTTCTCGCGGTCCTCGTTATCCATTACCACCACTCCTTGGCCGGATCCTGTTTTTTTATTCATCAAGCAGTGGATTTAGTTTTTTTGTCATCAATCACATGCAAATCACCTTTTCTTTAATCCACAGCCGCTCAAGATAAGAGTAGCTTTTTGCTTGGGTTTTTGTCAGGTATACTTACGAATTGCCTCTAAAGCTGACTCAATTGTGTCAAACTGCGACGCTGCCACATCAACATTGGCGCCAATATCGGACGTCCGTGTCGCAAAGTCCACACTGTTCACTTGTGCTGGTGTCATGTCTGTATGATCGTTTTATGTGTATATCGTAAGAAAAATTAAAAGGTTTCAAAAATAAAGTAGAGCAAAAAAAGAAAGAAAGAAAGAAAAAGTATTATATTGGACTGCTTCTTTTTTCTATTGTCAGAAACTTTGTCATGTCGGTTTCGAATTTGTTATCGGGGGAAGAATTCCCGAGATCCAGGCTCTGTATGGCCTAAATAATTTAATGACAAATCCGATTGAGCCAATTCGTCATGTTCACACTTTCCACCTGCCCAGTCTGACTAATTGCAATCAGATTGTGACGGATGAGGGGGTGGGAAATAATAAATCTGACCCAAAAGTTCAACAAGCTTTTAACGGTTTGATCTGAGCGGTTACAAAATTAAAACCAAAAATTGTTTGATATCAGTTACCAAGTTCCTTACCAAAAAAATTAAACCTAATCATTATTTCGTTTCTTAACACCTATTTCGAAATTCATGTTTATTCATTGAACAAATTCAGATGAAAGATACGGGATTGCTGCGGCAATAAGAAGCCCAATTGAACATGAAACATTGTTTTTTTTACCGAGTAAGGAAATATTTTATCCGAATTGAGAGCACCACAACAAAAAACATAATATTTCTGAAAAGCATGCCCTTGGAAAAAGCCACATTGTATCATCTGGTACCGCGCTTTCTTTCAATCGAATTCGGTCATCAAAACAAAAGGTTTTAATGCCGCTGGTCCTGTTTTTATCAGTATACTGTGTACCCAATCGACCCGCCCAGTGAGAAAAATAAATATATTGAGATAATCAAACAAGTAATACAAATGACAAAACAATGATAAATGAGTAATACCGAATGTCTACCGCACTACCTTGCCTATCATGGACTTTATTGTGGACCTGAATACATCCCCTTATTACGAAATATTCTAGGAGCCGCCCAATCGACCTGTCCAATGTGTGTCTGTACACATATTTGCATAACCGTTCTTTTAAAAATTACCAGTGTCCGATTATCCCCAATCTTTTTATTGCGTTTTTGCCCGCATTATTGGCGATACAACTTGAAGCAGCTTGAAGGCAGTATTTAATGCTCTGAGTTACATATCCGCTAAAGCGCTTGATACCACAAAGGTAACAATACAACAAATTTGTAAAGCCCACCATGTCCGCATATTTTCTTGGTAAATCGGAGTTTTTTTACTTTCAAAAAAATACCACTCATTTATATCTTTCAGATAACCCTATCACCAAAAGACAATTGCATTTTCGATTTAAAATATTTCTTTGTAGAGTTGCTTGAGAACCATTATCATCAATTTTATACCCTTTTTTGGTGTAGCCGATCTTACTGATCATCTCGATTTGCAGAGGCATGCGCAGTCCCACGGACCTAAATGCATGTCATTTCCTCCGAGTTTGGCTTCCCCAACCATGATATGCACGTTTACAAATTTACAAGTCTTCTATCGCAACACAAACATTTTTTTGCCCATCACCGACATCTGCAAAAAGTATTAAAGGGGTTGAGAAGCTCAAATTTTATCAAAAACATTCATATCAATTTTACTATTTCTGCCTGAACATTTTCACACCCGTTTGTATATATATATATAATTTTAACTTTACGACATAACTATTACTATATTTTAAATTTTTCACCATGAGTATGTATTCCGGAGGCGACGAGATAGACAAAAAAGGTTCCGCCCAGATAATGGAGATTACCTACAGCAAAGGATGTCTAGAAAATAGCCTCATTAACACATTAACACTCGACGACAACGCCTCGGGCCCCTTGTCCAAGCTATCTGCCTTAAACATTGTCGAAGAGTATGCTCCTGCCGGCTGCACATACGCCTGGGTTATTGTTGCATGTGCCTCACTAAACATGATGTGCACCATTGGCATTGCCAACAGCTTTGGCGTTTTCTCCACATATTACATCAACTTCCTCTACCCCAATGTATCTGCTGGAAACATCGCCTGGGTCAGCACAACAATGACTTTCTTCATGCTCATTGGCTCTATCACCACGGGCCCATTGACCGACAAGTTTGGCTTCCGCTCGGTGTCTCTGACCGGCGCTGTCATTTGCAGCCTCGCACTTCTTCTCGCCTCTTTTACCAACGCACTCTGGCAGGTTGTTCTGACACAAGGTATTATGTTTGGCATTGGCGCCGCTTGCATTTTCTCGCCTTCAAGCTCGCTTCCTTCCCAGTGGCACGACAAGACCCGGCCATTGGCGACTGCCATTACTGTTGCTGGAAGCGGTGCTGGTGGCATGCTTTTCACCGCAATCACACAAAAACTGCTGGATGCGATTGACTACAAGTGGGCACTTCGTGTCCTTGCCCTGATATTGCTGTGCATCAGCGGAACTGCCAGTCTTTTCTACAAGCGGCGAGTATCTGTTCCCAAGGGTGGTGTGAACTTCATGGCTATCGCTAGGGATAAGCGGCTAATTATGGTCGGCTTGGCCGGTTTCTTTGTCAACGTCGGACTATTCATGCTGTGGTACTACCTCCCGACGGCGGCACTAGCGCTCGGTCAGACTAAACAGGCGTCAAACAATCTGATTCTCTACATGAATGCTGGCAGCACCGTGGGCCGGATTATCGCCGCTTACGCGGCCATGGCCCTTGGACCAATCAACCTCGTCATCTCGTCATATTTAGTATGTTCTATCCTCATCCTGGTTGTTATGTTGGCGGTTAAGAGCATGGTTGCTTATATCGTGCTTGCAGTTATCTTTGGCGCCATTTCTGCAAGCTACATTTCTATTACTCCACCACTGCTCACGGAGTTCTTTGGAACGCAGGCGGTTGCCACAGCTATGGGCATTATGAACGCATGGTGCTCCATTGGTATCCTCATTGGCAATCCGTCGCAGGGTGCAATATACCAAAAGTTTGATCGCCCAACGGGCTCATTCATGGCAATTACCATTTGGGGATCACTGAGTCTTTTTCTAGCCGCCTCTACGTATGTGCTCTTGAAATATCTTATTGTTTGCGGTAGCGCTTACCGTATTTGGTCTAAACTTTAGACTGTTGTTTCCATTTTTAATATTAAAAAAATTGGCATAAAAAAGTGTGGCCAAAAAACAGTAAAACCATGTTATAATATATTGAAAGTTCATATTTTTTTGTAAATATTTTATACTGGGTTTTGAATATTAACCCAAGCAAAACGACATTAACAAAAAATGACCATTTGAAACGTATTGATTTGAATACCGATTAATGTAAAAAAATAATAAACTTGTAAAAATTAAGGCTAAATAACATGTAGATTAAAACTCAGTACACACTGATGAGATTTAAAATAATACATTTGAGAATCTAAAAATAAAAGATGCTGTGTATTTTACAATTCAAACAAAAACCCTGTGTACAAAATAAAGCATGTTTCAAATCAGCGGATCTCATGATCCCCCAACATAGTGGGATGGTACAATACTTTTTTCTACAGGGAGTTCTCCATCATTGTATAGTTCCAGAAAAAAATTATTCGCCGCTGCTTTTCAATTTTAGTGTAGATCGGATGAATACTCTACATGCATCTAATTCTTTGTTTCAAATTCTGCATTGTAAATTCCATGCATAGTCTTGATTAATAATTTTTTATTTCCAAGTGGCGCCTTGCACCACATTTTCAGATACGAGTTCCCCCCGCCATAAACCCAGGGAGAATACAAAGCAAAAATAGTACCGACCAATCCATTTTTAATGAGTAGTGCTTCAAACGGAACAACCATTGTCCCACTTAACCTTATTTAAGGCAAGCCCCCTGGCGTTAAATTTTTTGTGCATTCATCAGACAATTCATCAATAAACTCCCGTTTTAATTTTACTTATGCTACCAATATTTATACATTTAGCCACAAATTTACAATAAATTTAATACTCAATATTTTAAACCTTATATAATTAATATTTTAAAGCCTATTTCTAATACTCATGCTGGCACAAGTTAATAATGCCGCAGGTTCTCAGAGCACCACACGCTCAAACTCCTTCAATATTGATCTAGAGAAAAAGTCTGTAGAAATACAATTGCTTGACAAAGACACTCCGGATTATCTGTCCAAGCCACCAACTATAACTGACATTGAAGAGTACGCCCCTGCTGGCTGTGCTTACGCTTGGGTCATTGTTGCATGTGCCTCACTAAACATGATGTGCACCATTGGCATTGCCAACAGCTTTGGCGTTTTCTCCACATATTACATCAACTTCCTCTACCCCAACGAGTCCGCCGCAAATATTGCTTGGGTTGGTACGTCAATTACCTTTTTTATGCTTGTTGGAGCAATTGCCACAGGTCCACTGACTGACAGGTTTGGCTTCCGCTTGGTATCTCTGGCTGACGCAATCATCTGCAGTCTTGCTATTTTACTTACGTCTTTTACCAATGTTCTCTGGCAAGTTGTTTCGACGCAAGGTATTGTGTTTGGAATTGGCACTGCGCTTTTATACTCACCATCTATTTCTCTTTCTGCGCAGTGGCATGACAAGACCCGGCCATTGGCAACCGCCATTACTGTTGCTGGTTGTGGTGCTGGTGGTATGGTTTTCACCGCAATCACACAAAAACTGCTGGATACAATTGGATACGAGTGGGCTCTCCGGGTTCTTGCCTTAATAATATTGTGTATCAGCGGAACAGCAAGCCTCTTATACAAACGACGCGTACCGATTCCCAAGGGCGGCGTAAACTTTGTGGCCATTGCCAAGGATAAGCAGTTGACAGCCGCTGGCGTGGCTGGGTTATGTATTAATCTTGGATCATTTGTAATTTGGTACTGCCTCCCGACGGCGGCACTGGCGCTTGGACAGACCAAGCAGGCGTCGACTAACCTAATTATCTACATGAATGCTGGCAGCACCGTGGGCCGAATTGTAGCGGCATTTGTAGCCATGGCCATTGGCCCCATCAACCTCGTCATTTTTTCGTATTTGATATGTTCTACCCTCATTTTAGTCGTTATGTTAGCGGTTAAGAGCATGGTTGCTTATATCGTACTTGCAGTTATCTTTGGCTTCATTTCTGCAAGCTACATTTCTATTACTCCACCACTGCTCACGGAGTTCTTTGGAACGCAGGCGGTTGCCACAGCTATGGGCATTATGAACGCATGGTGCTCCATTGGTATCCTCATTGGCAATCCGTCGCAGGGTGCAATATACCAAAAGTTTGATCGCCCAACGGGTTCGTTCATGGCAATTACCATTTGGGGATCGTCGAGTCTCTTCCTTGGTGCCTGTTGCTTCATAGTTTTGAAAACTACTGTCATTAGTGGTAAACTGTATCGTATTTGGTCAAAGCTATAAGATGTCGTTTAATATATTAATATTATATCCTAAACTGAAGAAAATAATGAGACTACCAACATCTAAAAATTAAAATATCCTGCAAATCGACATATTTCTCATCCAGGTTGCATAACAACCCAGAACGTGCTTAGAAACTAGAGTTAACAATCCACTATAGTTGAATATATTAATTATTGTGCCGCCCATTGCAAAGAGAAGCTTGGACTTTGGCTTAGGCAAAGTTTTGGATAAAAACTTGGGTGTGGCTGTAGTAGACTTGGGTTCGGCCAACTCGAGCGGTGCCTTTTCGAGGAAACAAACAAGGGGACTGCTCGCCTGTAAGCAGGTCATTGATAATGATGCAAAAGTTCAGCACTGCGGACATGTCACGATTCCACTTTCGTTTGCCTGATGGGACTTTTTCGCCATCCTTAATCAGCGATGACAAAAAAGTACTGGAAAGCAGTAAGCAGCGCAGAAAGCAATATTCGTTTGGTTAGAGAGTAATTTGTTGCTAAATGCTTATGAATGTTTCATATGTGTGCTGCCTTTGTCCTACCTTTGTCAAAAATAGTTAATGCACTACCTTTGTTCTCCTGAGTGCAATCTTTATTTGCAGCATCATGTTTGAAAAACACAATAAACTGCACTGTAACAAATCCCCAATCTGCAGAGTAGCCTTTGAGATTGTGTTTACATGCCCACATTCACATTTTGTTAAAAGCAGTTGCGAGCATTCCACTTGCGCGGATTACCGAGAATGATAATTGCTTGATCAACCCAGTTTCAATGACGCATAATTTCCACGTTTTCTCGAGCCGCTCGCAGGCCAATCACTCGGTGCGATGCTGTGATTGGAAAGCCTCCCACGTCCCCTCGTCCCAATTGCATTTCCTTCAATAAAAGCACACGCCATCCAGGGCGACCAGTAATGCAAGCCCGCTTCACTCGCCTGCACGCCCTCGTATAAAAAGCAAGCTTTGCCGGCACCATTGCATTTACCTCTCTTCATCTAACTTTTTCTTTTCATTTCTCCGAAACCCATATCACTATTCAACCCACATTTTTTCCACAGCATGTCTTCCACCGTTCTCGACCAGCTTAAGCAGTACACCACTGTCGTCGCCGATACCGGCGACTTTGACTCCATCGCCCAATACAAGCCCACTGATGCCACAACCAACCCCTCACTGATTCTCGCCGCCTCCGGTAAGGCCCAGTACGCCCACCTTATCGATGAGGCCATCGAGTGGGCCAAGACTCAGGCTTCCACCGTTGACGACCAGGTTGAAAAGGCCTTTGACAAGCTGCTTGTCAACTTTGGCTCCAAGATATTGGCGATCGTTCCTGGCCGCGTCTCCACCGAGGTCGACGCGCAGTTCTCGTTTGACAAGGATACCAACGTGCGCAAGGCACTCGAGATCATTGAGCTCTACAAGTCTGTCGGCATTGACAAGGAGCGTGTCCTCATCAAGATTGCCTCCACCTGGGAGGGCATCCAGGCCGCCCGCGAGCTTGAGACCAAGCACGGCATCCACTGCAACCTGACCCTGCTCTTCTCATTTGCCCAGGCCGTTGCCGCTGCTGAGGCCGGTGTCACCCTCATCTCACCCTTTGTAGGTCGCATTCTTGACTGGTACAAGGAGAGCACCGGCAAGAACTACGCTTCGCACGAAGATCCCGGCGTTGAGAGCGTCTCGACCATCTACAACTACTACAAGCAGCACGGCTACAACACCATTGTCATGGGCGCGTCGTTCCGCAACACTGGTGAGATCAAGGAGCTTGCCGGCTGCGACTACCTGACCATCTCGCCCCAGCTGCTTGGCGAGCTGCAGAAGGAGACAGTCGATCTGCCTCGCAAGCTCTCGCCCGAGGTTGCCGCTTCTGCCAACGCCCTCGAGAAGGTCTCCTTCGACGAGGTCAGCTTCCGCTGGGCCCTGAACGAGGACCAGATGGCCACTGAGAAGCTGAGCGACGGCATCCGAAAGTTCAACGCGGACGCTGTCAAGCTGCGCAAGATTCTGCGCGAGAAGCTCTCTGCCTAATCAACTTTACATTCTTATTTTTTGTATACGTGTCGGGTGTCAATCGATCATCCCTTTTTTCTATAAAAACAACCAATTTGAGTCATCATCGTTGAAAATCTGGTGATTGTTTTGGGCGAGCAGCTCTAAAAATTTCGATATCTTGAAATCGCGCATTTGACATTGCTGGCTTCACAGAAACATGAGCTTTGTGGTCTTGCAAAAAAAAAGACCGTGCTCATCACGTTTCTGTGATGTTGGTTGAAAGCGCATGCGCATGCAACAATTAAATTGTGATTTTTGATCATGCCAGTTGTTGGTCTAGACAATATAATTTTTTTAGTTATTATTTGCACTTCACTTGCCTGTGCCATTTCAAAACAAAAACGCCATTCTAAACAATTTATGTATTCCAAACACGGACAGAGATCTTCCGCCCATGCGGAAAACATACACTTTTTAGGATGGCAGGTGTGTGATCCAGGCTTTTCCATTGGGTCAAATAACACCGACGAAGATAACAGGGGATATACCTCTCAGCCGGAGGTGCTTGTTTGTATGCTGGGATTAGGGCGGCGAGCACAAAACTTTTGGCAGCGATTACAATGTCCACGCTTGCATTTTTGTATCGTCAGCAGGATAGGGGGTGTTTTAAAATTAATAAATGGGTGGTAGCGAAGCCATACAGCAATGGTTCTAAACTTGTACAGCAGGCAGCGCACACGACACGATGATGTTGATTGCTGTACGGAGAAGGCTGCACGGCTGCAACCGAGGTAATTAATCAGATTAGGTTCGTCAGAGAGGCGAACAGCTGGAAATGAGAAACTTTGATTCTTCAGATATGAAGCAGTAGTGAATAAATAGGCATTGTTCTGTGCTTGCTCGCCTTTCTCTCCTCTTCTTTTTATTTGCTCTGTAAAATATTTTTATTATATTACACTTAATTATCTCACTTTTGTAAACACCCAGTCATGTCTTCTGCTGTTGCTGATTTCGGCCTTATCGGCCTTGCTGTCATGGTAAGTATCGTGCTCGCTTTAAAACCTCGCCTCTCCTAAATCCACTTGGCTGTTCTCTCAAGTGCCGGCAACCAAAACCACTCACCTTCTTCCTTTATTTTGCTCTCAAGAGAATAAAGCAGCGCACTATCGTGGCAAATTGTTTATCCGTTGACTCCCCCTTTTTGCCACCCCCTCGTCCCAATGCACGCACGCACGATCCAATTCTAACTTTAAACTTTTCCCCCCGCTTTTTCTAAAACCACGCGCATCTGTAGGGTCAGAACCTGATCCTTAACATCAACGACCACGGTTTCAAGGTTTGCGCCTTCAACCGCACTGTCTCCAAGGTCGATGAGTTCCTGGCCAACGAGGCCAAGGGCACTGAGGTCATTGGCGCCCACTCTATCGAGGAGTTTGTCGCTACGCTGAAGCGCCCCCGCAAGATCATGCTTCTTGTCAAGGCCGGCGATGCCGTCGACAAGTTTATTGATACTTTGCTGCCCCACCTCGAGGAGGGCGATATCATCATCGACGGCGGCAACTCTCATTACCCCGATACCCAGCGTCGCTACGAGTCGCTGACCGCCAAAAATATCCTCTTTGTTGGCTGTGGTGTTTCTGGCGGCGAGGAAGGCGCCCGCTACGGCCCCAGCCTCATGCCCGGAGGCAACAAGGAGGCCTGGCCCCATCTCAAGCCCATCTTCCAGGCCATCGCTGCCAAGGCCCCCGACGGTGCCGCGTGCTGCGACTGGGTCGGCGAAGGCGGTGCTGGACACTTTGTCAAGATGGTTCACAACGGCATTGAGTACGGAGACATGCAGCTGATTTCCGAGGTCTACCACGTCTTCCGCAACGGCGTTGGTCTCACCAACGACGAGCAGGGCGATATCTTTGCTCAGTGGAACAAGGGCGTTCTGGACTCGTTCCTTATTGAGATCTCCACCGACATCCTGCGTTACAAGGACACTGACGGCGAGCCCCTGCTCGAGAAGATCCGCGATGCTGCTGGCCAGAAGGGAACCGGAAAGTGGACCGCTATTGCCGCTCTGGACTACGGTATGCCTGTCACCCTTATCGGTGAGGCTGTCTTTGCCCGCTGCCTGTCGTCGATCAAGGACGAGCGCGTGCGCGCCTCGAAGATTCTGGCTGGTCCCTCCAACAGCACCTACACCGGCGATAAGGCCCAGCTGATCAAGGCCTTTGAGCAGGCCATGTATGCCTCCAAAATCATCTCGTACGCACAGGGCTTTATGCTCATGCGCGAGACCTCGGAGCAGTTCAAGTGGAACCTTAACTACGGCTCTATTGCCCTCATGTGGCGCGGGGGCTGCATCATCCGCTCAGCCTTCCTCGGCGACATTAAGAGCGCCTTTGACAACAACAAGGATCTGGAGAGCCTGCTTTTCGACCCTTTCTTCCAGAAGGCCACTGCCAACGCCCAGGCCGGCTGGCGCAATGCCATCAGCACCGCCACTCTGATCGGTATCCCTGTCCCCGCGCTCAGCACCGCCCTGTCCTTCTACGACGGCTACCGCACCGCCCGCTTGCCTGCCAACATGCTGCAGGCCCAGCGTGACTACTTTGGCGCCCACACCTACGAGCTCGAGGCCACACCTGGCACCTACATCCACACCAACTGGACCGGCCGTGGCGGCAACGTCAGCGCCTCGAACTACGACGTCTGATTTTTTGTTATAATCGTCTCTTTTCCAAACATTGTCAATTATACAAAAAAATATTTAAAAATGTTGCCTTGCTGTGGACTGCCAAGCAAAAACAAAAGTGGCTGTCATTTCACTCGGCCTTGACCTTCCTGGTCCGTTGCGCTTCATA
Organism: Kickxella alabastrina; assembly: GCF_025024165.1. Lineage (NCBI taxonomy): Eukaryota > Fungi > Kickxellomycota > Kickxellomycetes > Kickxellales > Kickxellaceae > Kickxella > Kickxella alabastrina. Next base: position 727,143 of record NW_026251475.1, on the reverse strand, counting down.
CGCCTGGTATCGCCGATCAGTGCCAAAGAGGCTGTCCCACCAGCGGAAAGTGGATGCAAAGTTGTCAACAAAGGCCATGTGATGGTAGTCGTGGTGTGACGCGCCGGCCCAGAACGGCAACCAGTGGCTCATCGACCACGGGAAGTCGTAACCGCAGTGCGCCTCGACGGTTTGGCACAACCTTGCAGCGATCCAGATCAGCATTGTAGTGATGTGCACCTGCTCGATAAAGAAATTGAACAGCAGCGGTCCAGCAATGGTCCCCTGCCCCAAAACAGCGGTCTCTATAGGGTGCGCATACTCGGCGGCAATTCCAAATGGTGCTGTGTGCTCATGATGCACCTTGTGAATCCTCTTGTAAAACACGCCATAGTGGAACAGCCGGTGCGCCCAGTAATGGTAGAAATCTTCGAAAATAAAGAAAACGCACACCTGAAAGACCACCCTCTGCCACTCCGGGAACGGCGCGGCGCAGTCAAATCCGACCATTTTGGCAGCTGGCAGGAAGAACATCATCATTGGGAGCTGCACAAAGATCTGGCTGGCGAGCAGGCTGTTGACGCATTTCCACCACTGTGCGTCGGTGATGTGCTTGTCTGGCTGGAGCTTGTACTTGACCATCGATGGCATGCGGTCAAAGATGCAGTACGGGAGGTATCGGCCGTAGTAGAATGCCTGGTGAATGATGAACGATATGATACCAAATACTATTGCCTCGTTTTGGCCCTGGAAGAGGGAAAACCATGTACGCTCGGCCCATGTTGGCGTGTATCCGGCTGGAATTAAACGGTCCTGATTTCCGATGGTCTTCATCTCTGTCACAAATTGCTGGAGCAGCACTTTGGCCGCCTCCATGGCTGTGCTGGTATTATTTGACATTTTGTATGAAGTGGCGGGCTGCTATTGTTGAAGAAGTGAAGGAAATGTTTGGCAGTTGGAATAACGTTTGAAATAATATTTGAATGTGTTTGGAACACTAGAGCGGCGTCGCTTTACTTTTTATACTCTGGGCATTTTGCAGTATAGTTTAAGTAAATATCGGATGATGTTTGTTTTGACTAAAAATGCTTGAAATCAAATTCCAGCTATTCGGCCATTGGCAAGTAGTCCTCTTCTCCCCGCACTTTCCGCATATCGGAAAATCCGGGCTGTCCGAGCGCGCTTCTCTTTGCTTGTTGCTCAAGCAGTAAGAAACCCCGCCATTTGAACATTTTTGCGCTTTTCTCGCCTCAAATTTCTCCCGACAAAATTTTAAATACGTAAATGGCCTGTTTTCGATATCGCCGCTCAACGTAAAAATAAAATAAAAAACACGTGAGGCGTAATACACCTTAGAGAATTCACCATAGATATTTTCCAACCACACCAACCATTGAGGCAGAGTATGCATGCTATTATAAAAGTGTGGCTAAAATCCAATACATACTCCTAACTCGCTACATAATACGTTGTGTCAATCTCTGGAGATGGCAATTATTTAGGTCGCACCCTATTGCCTCCTGTGAGCTGCAGCAACCTGCTGTCCATTATTTTTCCTTTTTTCGTTTTTCGGAATTTGGTTTTGAAAAAATGGTACGCTCATTTATTGGAAAATAAAAAATAAAAAATAAATTTGCAACCAGTGTCAGCCCAGCCAATCAGCCCACTAGTACGCCCGCTCGCTTGTATTCATATAATCGAGAGGCAAGTTGACAAGCCAAAAATAATTAGTATAAAAATTCAAACATATGTGTAAATTTACTTACCTGAAAGTATGCGTGTTGGCGGTTGATTAAAAAAGTATTATCTGAAAAAAGAGAAAAGGGAGAACCCACACTGCTGCTGTGATTTCAGCCATCTTTGTATTTTGGCTGGTTGCTGATCATCAAAAAAAAGTGATGCCAAAATTAAAATACATCACGTGACAGCGCTGGCGCATATAATCTCATTTTTTTGATATTGTACGCACGTTGCGATTTCACAAAGTGGGTTTCCTTAGTGTTATTCGTAGTCTCAATAAAATATTTATTTAGTAAACATAGTAAAATTGTTGTTGCGCAGCCCGAGGATATGGAAGTGGGTGTTGAGATCGAGAATCGTGAAACAAGCTCCCGTCTGCATGTTGATAGATTAAATAATTTTCTGGCATATATTACAACCAGAGTTTGATAAAAAATACAATGGCTTGGTCAAAACTTTAGCTGTTCTAAGTATTAACAGCAAAGGAACTAATGTTTATTTGTTTTATATTTACCACATAGAAGAACGAATAAAAGGGATGATATGGAATATTTCGTCCCTTGTTCTCCCTGTGAAGAAATAAACATATTTTGTCTGTAATTACCACTTGTAACACATATGTCAGTGAAAAAACGAGGTTATTTGATAAAATAGTGCATAATCCAATTTTTAAAACAATTACGCGGGTATAATATCTCCACTATTATACAATAGAATTGTTTATAATGGTGACATTAGTGTTATAATAAGAGGGGGTAGTAGGGGAGCACTACTGTGGTAGTGTTAGAAAGATGGGGTGTTAATTTATGGTTTTATTATCAATGGAATCAAAAGTGTAATTGAGGCCGACATCATCTTATACATATGTCTTGTTGCTTTTATTGTGCACTTCACCAATTGTACACTCCGTTGGCAAAAACTGGTACTTCTGCAGACAGGCTGGTGTCTTGACGTGTCAAGACTATGATATTCGCATATGCACGTCCAACCATATACATTATGGAATAGGGGTGTATATCAGGGTGGCATTATTATGTCCCCTGATTTGATCCTGCATGGTGCCATCTATGCCCTGTTAATTGGCATGTTGAGGTTAAGGATCGTGAAACGGGTCTTCATCAACATCCACTTCCATATCATCAGGTTGCTCAACATTAGTCTGTCAGAAATTATAATTAAAAATCGTTTAAATTTATAAACTGAATGTAAGATAAAAATATTCATTAAAAAATAATAAAATATATTTATATAGGGTGTAATAAGCGAGAGAATATATTTGAATTAACATTTCTCTTAACCCTTTGGCAGCTGACTTCTTATATACACTAGCGGAAATGTATTTTTTAGAATTTCCAGACATTTATAGCGAAAGTCCAGATTTTTTTAAGCGGGGGATTTTCAAAAAAACCGTTTTCCCAGTTTTTTAGCCTAAAGTATCAGAAATTCTGGATTTTTGAAAATGCTGGGGAGTATTTAACGTTTGCGTTTAAATGGTGCTTTTGTTGTGAGTTAAGTGTGACGCTTAACAATACAGTTATATTCATACAATTCCGTCGCAGCTGCAACCATTTCAGCCACTGGGTCTGTCGCAGCAGCAGCCACTGCTGTTTCTGTTGCAATTAAAACTGCGGCCGATGCCACATCTATTATTAATAGTGTGCAGCAGAGTCTCAACTAGCGGATGCCTATTTGCCCACAGTCTGCTGATTTCATCTGGTGGATAGGGGAGGAAAAGGGCTGGTCTAAGAGCAAAATTTCCCTCAAAATTAAGCAGCAGCTGCGGGATGAGCTGGCTGAGCTAAATTGGGAGCGGTACAGCAACAGCAGAAACAGCAGCAGTAGGTAGCCGCAACAGGCGTTAATATAACTCTAATGGTAGAGAAGCTTTCCCAAAATTTATGACACCGCTTGCTCCAGTGCACAATGTGGGAGTGTCTGAAACCCTTCAGGGCCGACAAAACCAAGCTTAAAATGGCGAAAAAAAGTGCCATCAGGCAGACGGAAGTGGAATCGTGACATGGCTGCAGTGTTGAACTTTCGCATTATCCCCAATGCCCTGCTTACAGGCAATTGTCCTCCTCGTTTCTTGCACAAAAAGGCATTGTCAGAGTTGGCTGAAGCCGGGTTTACAGCGACTCCCAAGACTTTGCTCAAACAAAAGCCCAAGACTAAGCGTGTGCGTAAGAATCTATCTTCCCCTGCTTCTTCTCTTCAAAAGGGGCAGCAAACTGATTAATATCGTCAACCATAGTAGTCTATTGCCACTAGTTTCTAAACACGTTAGATTGGTAGCCAATCCATATAGAGGAAGGATGTCGGCTTGTAGTATATTTGCAGCCTCATTCTTTTCCTATAGTGTAGTGTATGACTCTCATTTTGTAATCGAGTCGCGAGCCGACTTTGCATGACACATCGAATTTTGGTACGAGCGCGAGTTCAAAAATCCCAAGGTTCAGGTTCTGTTCTGCATTTTCCAAAACCTCGATTCATATTTGCATTACTTGTCGTTGTATTATTCTACACTTTTTCTTCTTCTTCTTCCTGCGGACGCAACACATTCGCAAGTTAACAGAACTAGAAAATGTTTGGCTTTGGCACACTTTTCTACATAGTAATTCTGCTCCTCAATGCAGTCGCCATCTTGAATGAGGAGCGGTTTCTGGCAAGAAGTAAGCGTCGCTCGCAATGACCAGTTCAATCCCCATTTGAAGGACCCCTTAGCTAAGCACAAAATACAGACAGGCAAAACCCACTAAAATTTTACAATTTTATTATTGCTTGTTCACACGCACGCACTTGTAGTTGGATGGGCGCGAAACAGCGCAGAACTCTATGGCGACACAGAGTCTGTAAAGGCCAAATTGATCAACCTCATTTCAGCGGTGCGGACGCTCATGCGGATTCCTCTCATTGCCGTCAACGTCGTTGTCATTGTGTATGCCCTTGTCCTCGGCTAAATGCGGCTGGTTTAATTTGCCGCTCGGGTTGATATTTTCCTTTTTCAAATAAAAGATTCAAGTTGGGCCAACCAGTTCAACAATGTATCCGTGCATCGGTGACTGCAAGAAAAGTCAATGGCTATCTGTCGATTGTGTGGGGGAGAAATGTCGGCCAGACGTTATTTAGAGCAGCCTACAAAACAGAGCTGAGGTGAGCAGAACAGAACACAGAAAGGGAGGAGTTGAGGTTTATATTGGGATTGAGGTTTTTGTGAATATCCGCTCTGCAGGACAAACAAATAAAAAATCCGGAGAAAAAAGTTTTTAGACGTGGTCTGTGTGAAGTCCGCTGCTGCTTTTCCTTTTCCTTCTTTTTTCAACTTATTTTTCTCTATATTTCAGAAACTTTGCTAAATACCTTCTTTTTATATTCGCTTTACGGTTGAATTTCAACCGCTGTATTTTATACTCGCTTCACATTCTTACAAATTCGTGCCAGCAGGACTCAGCACATAAGGATATCATCACTCGCTTGGTCCTCCCCTGCCTACGCATTACATTTATTCGTTTATCTCCCCCGATTTTTACAAACCAGCGCGATCTTTATAAAGGCAGCCTCCCACCGACCAAGCTTACACAGCCTCTCCGTGACTACCGGTGCGTGCCTGTTTCTTACACTCTTGCTTTCAAAATTGCACTTTTGCCAAGCGGTTTTTGACAAACTTTCAAAATCGCAGAAGTCCTTATCAGCCAAGCCTAACTAGAGCAGTGATCTGGGATTAGCATAAGGCACTTTGCCATTAGTGTACACATGAGTCACCCCGACGAAATACCGAGCAGCAATCAGGAGGTGCCGGCTGATAGGCCAGTGGCGAACACACCGAGTGACCAAGATGAAACATCGACAGTTGGTTATCAAAGGCACAGTCCCAGTGATAGCAACAGCAACATCAACAGCAGCAGCCAGCGTCTCGGTACACATTCGATACTACAAACAGATATCAGCATCGCACCTCCATTAGTAACCTCACCTGATCTGGCACGATGGCGAATGGTATTATACGAGAACCGCACTCTTGCTTCAGCCATAACGGCGGCGGTGACCGGCATGCTGGCTGGATACCCATTTGACTCGCTCAAAACTAGAATGCAAACATATCATTACCCGTCGCTGGTGGCCTGCGCCCGACGATCAATTGCCGAGGAGGGTATTGGCGGTCTGTACCGAGGGCTGCTCCCGCCGTTGATTACCGCATCTGCGGCCAAATCCATGTCATTTTCAGTTTTCGAACATACAAAGCAATGGCTGCGAAAACACGACCCTTACAAAGACCGCAATCACTCGCTGGGAATGACCAACTTTCAACGCAAAACAGTCGGATCAGTCGCGCTGAGCGCTGGAGTGTCTGGCAGCATTTCAGGTGCAATCATATCCGTGTTGTGTTGTCCGCTGGAGCTGATAAAAGTGCAGATGCAGCTAGCGAACCTTTTGAACAAAGATGTCGGAATGGCTTCTGGAAGCACGAACGCAGCCATCTCATCGTCGTCGCATGTGTCTAGGCGGGTTTCCGCTGCGCCTCGCTGGGCTGGGTCCAACCTGTCTGTTTGCCGCGAAATTATCCGCCACAAGGGTGTTTCTGGGCTTTATTACGGAATTGGCCTACACGTTCGTAAGTCGATACCAATGTTACTGTTGGCATGCTGCAGCTGACTGACAGCGCCATGGGTACCAGTGTGTGTGTGTGTGTTCGATTGCCAAACGTCCGGTTGTGTGCATGTATGGCGAATTACAATATAAAACTAAAAGTATTCTTTGCATTATAGTGCGCGACTCGAGTGGAACAGCGATATACTTTGCATCGTACGAGACAGTCAAGGAGACACTGCGCAGGCTCACTGGATCCGACACGACTGGCCCCTTGACGCACATGCTGGCGGGCGGCACATGCGGTGTAGTGTCATGGCTGCTCATTTTCCCAGTTGACCTTGTCAAATCAACCATGCAGTCACAGGTTCTCAAACCCAAGGGCACTCAGGAGTACAAGAGCGCGTGGCAGTGTGTGCGCAGTATCTACAGCAAGGTGGGGAGCACCGGGTTTTACCGAGGAATCTCCGTCAGCCTCATCCGCGCGTTCCCGATTCACGGATTAAATTTTGTAGTTTACGAGTGGGCGCGTGCCAACATTTGCAGACTGGCTGGAAAACCGGAGTAGTAAAAATCGCGGCTGGATAGTTGGCGCATTGACAAGCCGATTCTCGCCAAGTCCGCATGTTTTGCGTTCTCCAAATCTGCAGCATTCGAGCCTGATTTTTCTACAGTGCATCTTATACCCTTAACTTGCAAAGTTGAGAACTCGTCTTTATTTTTACTATTTGCCCAATGCGAATGTTCTATATTCCTCAACTATAGTGGCAAAATGAGGGAAAGTGCTGCAATTGGCCACCCGCCTGGCAGCAATGAGGAAAAGGAGGTGTGCCAAGACACGGCTGACTCTTTTTGCTTTTGTCTGTTGCTGCTGTTTTTGCAAAGCATAATGACAAAAATAATGAACCAATTATCTCAACAAAAACAATGAGGGCTCCCTCAAGAGATGTGACTGGAATAATGTATTTTTAGATGCGGTACACCGCTTCTTCCATTCTGGAAATCAAGTGACCGGATGAGGTGGGCAGGTGCTAAACGCAAGGGGGCGGTAGGTTTAGGGGCGGGCATTCGCCCAGGTATTTTCTGCACTTTGTGCAATCATTTCGTATTTTCTTTTACTTCCATTTTGGCAAACGCGTATATAAAGTCTGCCTGTGATGTGATGCCTCCTCGTACGGATTTCTTTACGTTTTTCTTCTTCTTTCAACACCTTTGATTGTTTTGCACTTTAATAATAACAAGCCTTCTTCCATTCTTTAAACCATGTCTTATTACAACAACCAGGACAACTACAACCAGGGCTACCCACAGCAGCAGGGCGGCTACAACCAAGGCTATGACCAGGGCTACCAGCAGCAGCAGGGTGGCTACAACCAAGGCTATGACCAGGGCTACCAGCAGCAACAGGGTGGATACAACCAGGGGTACCAGCAGGGAGGCAGGACCGGCGATGCCAACCCCTTCGACTTTGACGAAAACATGTCTGTCGAGGATATTACCCGGCAGCTTTCAGGCGGCAGCATTGACCCTGCTGCGTTGAGCAATGTCCACGTGAACCAGAACAGCGCTCGCGACCTCGAGGGATTCGACATGGCGGGATTTGAGGAGTTCCAGAACCTTGTCGGCCAGGACGGCGAGTTTAACGAGGAGGGCTCTCGCGGCATGTTTGGCTTTGGCGGAGGCAACGCCGGCGGCAAGTCCAAGACTAGCCATCAGCTTCTTGGTAAGTATCATAAACCGTTTTGTTTTATTTTATTATGAGCGAGCGTACGAGCGCTTGCCAACTTTATTTTTCTTGGCACCGCACCGCAACGCATTATCTTGTGGTTGTCATGCTTTATTTTCGCTTATTTTCTTGACTTGGGTTTTGCTTTTGCTTGCGCTGCTGCTGTCTATTTTGGTCAGCTTGCAGGGGGCGCGCTCTTTACTCGTTCATTTTATTTTATGTGTGCGCGGCAGGCATGAATGTCATTTTGCCTGCAATCTGTCTCCTCGTTGGCACTTTCCAGAATATCTAGAACTTTTACATTCAGCTTTCCGACTATACTGCATCTGCACTTGTCCGCACATATGCAATAGTGCTCGCAAATTCACCTGTACTAATTATTATTTGCATCCATTTGGCCATTCCATTCTCTTTTTTACTTTGCACATTGTGCTTATTTGTAGGTGGTGCTGCTGCATGGGCCGCGCTCAATTGGTACCAGACCAAAGCCCAGAACGAGGGCAAGAAGGTGAACCATGGCTTCATCAAGAAGCTGCTTGTCGCCTTTGCCGCCACCCAGGCTGTCAAGTACTTTGAGAAGAGCAGCCACAACTTCCAGTCTGGCGTCTCCCGCGATCTTGCCATTGAGCAGGCCACCAAGGACGCCTCTATGATTGCCGATATCAAGTTTCCTGACTACGGAACCCACACTTACAAGGCTGTGGCCGGCGGCGAGGCCAGCGGCTTTGACAGCTTCAACCCTGGCAACCAGAGCGGATACCAGCAGGGCGGATACCAGCAGGGTGGATACCAGCAGGGCGGCTATGGCGGCTACTAAGCGAGTTGTGCTCAGCGATTTTGGTCTATAGCTTGGTTTGCTTTTTTTTCGATTTTGTCTAATTAATCATTTTTGTCCCATTTTGTCATCACCAAAGTGAGGTTGGCCTTGCATGCACGTCAATGGCCACGTGCTTATTATTTTGGGGGTGAACGACATGTTGATTCTAATCATAGTTGATCAAATTAGTGGTCACGTTATACTGCAATCATTGGCTAAAAAGAGAAAAAGACAAAGTCACCTACAGCTGTAGTTTTCTACTTTTTGTTCGAGCAAGCGAAAAAATTTTCAACGCGTATTTTCTTGGGCCACATTTTTCATGCCAGCATTAATTTTTTGGGGTTTTGGCTTTGAATATGGCATTGGTTCTCAGGCTTTAGGCTGCATGAACTGCCAGCAGAGTAGTGTACTTGCAAATTTGAAAGTGCCAATTGCCCACCCAACTGCACCTTTTTTAATCATTATTTCGCAAAGCCCCAATATTCACTACCCTGAGCTTTTTTTCTTTTTGAATTCACCATTCTCTTTTTGCTCTTTATATTATATTTTCAATTGCGCAGGGCGTTTTCCTTTTATTCTTTTCGAGCGTAAAGGACAGAGTTGTAAGTACCTGCACCTTAAGAACACAAGACCTTTTTCCAGCTCATTTTACCTGCCTTTTTTCGAATCATTTCAGTTGACTCAAAACTTCCCCTGTCCGTATTTTATATTCTTTTATCTGAATCTATAGGCTCTATTATTTTTTCTAGATTCTAGTTTTAAACGGACTACAATCAACAAAATACACACACGCGCAAACGGGTTTTTTCAGCTTACAGTCGTCAACGCATTTATCAGCGCCAGCAGACAATCCACAACTAAAGACACTAAATTAATAGAGTGATTCGAAAAGGATACACTCTTTCCAACTTAAATCAGCAACCATGTCGCGCTTTTTCCGTAGCAACGACACAGATTCAGAGTCAGAGTCAGATTTCAGCAACTCGTCGGCTTCCGACAGCTCCGACAACGAGTCCCCGCAGAAGCAGACTACCACCGCCGCCCCCGCTGGTGGCAGCCGCTTTTCGCGCTTCACCGAGGATTCGGACGATGAGGACGTCAAGCGTGTGGTGAAGACCCCCAGGCAGAAGCAGACTGAGGAGCTCCTCGCTCTGTCCAAATCGATCATACAATCTGCGCGCGACAGCAAATGGCAGGCGGTCTCGGGTGACTTTGACAAGGTCAAGGTTGTTGCGAAGAAGCTTTCTGGTATTCTCAAGGGCGAGAGCATGCCCCGCGTGTTCATCCGCGCCCTGGCCCTGATCGAGACCTCGCTGGAAGAAGGTAACAAGGACAAGGCCAGTCTCAGCAAGCTCAGCACCACCGAGGCCCGCGGCTTCAACCAGCTCAAGCAGCGCCTGCGCAAGTACAAGGACTTTTCTGCTCAGGTCGCCGAGGAGCGGGCCAACCCCACCGCGTCTGACGACGAGGTCGAGTCCAAGTCTAACGTCGCGTCTCAGGCTGCATCCCAGGCTGTATCCGACAATGACAGCTCCGACAGTGAGGATGAGCGGGCGGCTCCTGCTGCTGCCGCCAGACCCCGCGCGCCCGTGGCTGCCGACTTGGACTCCGATGCTGACTCTGAGTCTGGCAGCGAGTCCGATTGGGGATCCGAGTCCGAGTCCGAGTCCGAGTCGGAGGATGAGAGCGGTCCCAGCGTTGGCTTCTCCCGCTGGCTCAAGAAGACCCCGACCAAGGACGAGGGCGCCAACAAGAAGGTGAAGAAGGAGAGAGTCCAAAAGGCCGTGCAGTCGTCAGCTGCCCACGATTCGGATGACGACAAGGAGGACGACGGCTTTACTGCCGTTGGTAAGGGCGGCAAGGCTGCTCAGGGCCCTGAATACAGCCCCGAGACCCTCAACAAGTTCTTGCTCGAGGTCACCAGCACTCGTGGTCGCAAGAGCACCGACAAGACTGTTTCAATTGAAAAGCTTGAGAAACTGCTGGCGGTCGCTGGCAACCCCCTGCAGAAGTGCAAGGTCCTGATGGCGCTCATCTCGGCTCAGTTCGACAACGTTCCCTCCGCCGGTTTCATGTCTCCCGAGCTTTGGAACAAGGCGCGCGCCAACCTCGATAACCTGCTATCCACCCTTGAGAACAACCGCCAGATTACTATTTCCGAGGACGGCGATGTGCACGACACCGAGGAGGACGTCAATTATAATAACGAGACCATCACCCTGCGCGGCTCGATCATCTCCTTCATCGACCGCCTGGACGACGAATTTACAAAGTCGCTGCAGAGTATCGACCCGCACACCCCCGAGTATGTCGGTCGCATGCGCGACACCGTGCCACTATACACGAGCATTGTGCGTGCCCAGCAGTACTTTGAGCGCTGCAACATCCAGGAGAGCGTATGCCGTATCGTGCTCCGCCGCATCGAGCACCTGTACTACCGCACCGACCAGGTCAACCTGCACGTCGAGGCTGCCGTTGCCAAGCTGCCTGCCAAGGACGACTCCAAGATTGTCCCCGTCTCGCTTGCTGGCGACATGGAGGCCATCATCCACAATCTGTGCGCCTACCTGTACCTCCACGCCGAGCCACTGCTGCGCACCCGTGCCATGCTGATGCACATTTTCAACCACGCCCTGCACAAGCGTTACTACGTCGCGCGCGACTTGATGCTGATGTCCCACCTCCAGGAGAACGTGCACCAGGCCGACGTCAACACGCAGGTCCTGTACAACCGCGCGCTGGCGCAGCTTGGCCTGGCCGCCTTCAGGCTTGGGAAGATCCAGGAGTCGCTCGAGCACACCACAGAGCTCGAGTCCTCGACCCGCCAGCGCGAACTCTTGGCCCAGGGCGTTGGCCAGCAGCGCACGCAGCAGCTGTCCCCGAAGGAGGAGCAGCTCCAGCGCCAGCGCCAGCTGCCGTTCCACATCAACATCAACTTAGAGCTTTTGGAGTGCGTGTTCCTGACGTCGTCGATGCTCCTCGAGATCCCGTTCATGGCCTCCGCCAACGCCAACCCCGAGGCCCGCCGCACGCCCATCAGCCGCGTCTTCCGCCGCATGCTCGTCATCAATGAGCGCCAGGTGTTCTTGGGCCCTCCTGAGAACACCCGCGATCATATCATGGCTGCTGCCAAGGCCCTTGCCGCTGGCGACTGGGAGGCTGCCCGCGACTACATCCACAACATCAAGATCTGGTCGTTGCTCCCCGACTGCGAGGAGATCAAAGAGATGCTGGCCACCAAGATCCAGATCGAGGCCCTGCGCACCTATCTGTTCACCTACTCGACCCAGTTCGAGTCTGTCGGCGTGGAGGATCTGTCTGCTATGTTCGGCATGCCCAAGAACAAGGTCTATGCGCTGCTTGCGCGCATGGTGTACCGCAGCGAGATCCAGGCCTCCCTGGACGAGGTCAGCGGCGTGCTGGTCTTCAACATGGCCAACTTTGAGGCCTCGTCGCGCCTGCAGCAGACGGCGCTTGTTCTCTCGAACAAGGCCAACTCGTTTGCCGACATTAACGAGCGCGTGTTCGAGCTCAAGATCAACGGCGGCCAGACGCTTGGCGACCGCCAGCAGGGCGGTGACAACGAGAACAGGCAACAGGGCGACCGAGAAGGCCGCTCGAACCAGCAGCGCAGCAACAGAGACGGCCAGCGCAGCAACAATAACCAGGGTCAGAACAGAAATGAAGGCGGAAACACTGGCGGTCAGAGGAACAATGGCGGCAGCAGCCGGGGCGGTAGCAGCCGAGGCGGTGCGCGCGGCGGACGCGGTGGTCGCGGCGGCCGTGGTGGTCAGCGTGGTGGTAGCAACCGCTAATAAGATGGTATCAAAATTAGCCTTTTCCTCTTTTTCTATTTTATTTCGCCCTTAGGGCCACTTTTCTAACAAGAATTCCCTTTACAAAATTTACCCTTTTTTGTTTACAAATTACAAGTCATCACCCACCCGTTTTGCTTAGCTCGCTGATTACTCAGACAGCTAATCGAAAAAGGATGCCACTTTGGTATTGTTAAGTGTAGTAGGAAGAGAGGAAAGCAACTTGCATTTTATTTCATTGTTATTTTTGGCTGTACAAGCGAGCCGAGCCGCAATCTAAAAGCGATAAGATGCGTTTTTTTGGTTTTTTGAGTGCAACTGGGCGGCAATTTGGCATTTGGCTCAATTACAATTCTTACTCTTTAATTGACAATTCCAATTCGTATTTCTTTACTCTTTTATATTCCCCAATCGCAAGGCGAATCAAACTTCACAATGCTCAAAAAGTTTTGGAACAACGTCGGCAAAAAGGTGTGGCTGTCGGACTACAAGGAGTCCCTGATCCCCACAACGACCTTCCGCTCGCCAGCGCCCGCATCGCAGCCGGAATACAAGAAGCCAGTGGTTCCGGCCTCTGCAATCTCCAACAACTACTACTACAAGCGCGACGTGCGCCGCAACTACCCACAGACCGAGGTGTACACGCAGTCAGATATTGGACGTCTGCTTTTGGGCCCCAGTGTGGCAGAGAAGATTGCAGCGCCCGCTGCTACGGCTACAGCTGAGGGAGGCGCAGAACGACAGGCTGCGACTGTGCCGGCTGTTGAAGTGAAGGACGTCGTGGAGGCGCTGCAGAAGGTTAAGGGCCCGATCTACTCGGCTGCCAATATGCCTCCGGTTCCTGGAACCGCATACACGTACAAGCTGTCTCCTGAGCAGTATACCGAGGGACCTGGCGAGTACTACCCGTCATACCGTGTCTATTGAATTGTGTTTGTGTGTTTCTCCGTATTCGTAATTATATCTTTATTACACATTGAAAGGTGAAAACCCGAGATCAACCAGCTCTTGTGCAGAGAAAGAGAAGGGTATAGGGTATGTAATGTTGAAAAATAATGTTAAAGCATAGCACTTAATGTGCTACTTGCCGCCCTGGTTTTTTTTACTTTCTGTGCGAAAGCATGCGCGCAATCTCGGCGAGGGGCGCCGCGCGCAGACCCAGGATACGTGCAGACATGGCGCCCACGCCAATCGCAGCCGCAACATATATGGCCCAGATAGACCAGCGAAGCCACACAGTTTGGCGATTCCATTGTCTGACGACAGCCGAGTACGGAATAGACGTGAAGCTGACCATAGTGTACAATGGAATAACGTGCCTGGGGAAAATCCTATGCAGCATGGCCTCGAGTCTCTTTCGGAACAGGTACGCATAGTCAACGACCTTTGCGCGCATCTCGACGTAGTTATCCAGCGCCAGATCCACAATGGCCCCGCTGTCCGCCGAGCGTACAGCCGAGTACTCGTCCAGTGCGCGAACCAGCTGGTCATCGGAGAGCTCCGATGTGCGCTCCGATTCGTTCCCCGACTCTTGCAGAATACTGAGCATAATTGAATCCAGCGTCTCGACGTCTTCGAAGCCGCAGTTCATGCCCTGTCCGTAAAACGGCACCATCGCGTGTGCAGAGTCGCCCAAGATGACTGTGCGGCCCTTGTACGTATGCGGCGTGCACTTGATGTACATTAGAAAGCCCTTGGGGTTGGCTGTGTATTCTGCGCACACGTTATCTGGGCCCATGAGCTGCAGGGCGTCGGGAAAATACTTGCTGAAGAACGCAACGACGTCCTTGCTGCTTTTGATCTGGTCGAACTGCTTCCAGGGCATGAACAGCGTGCAGGTGAAGGATTTGTCCAAATTGGGCAGTGCGATGAGCATAAAGGAGCCGCGCGGCCATATGTGCAGGTGATTTGGGTCAATGGCATAATCACCACTATCTGTCGGCGGCATGGAGAACTCGCAGTACCCGTGCTCGATATACGTCTGGGAGTAGTTCATCATGACCTTTCCCATCATGCGCTGCCGCACCTTGCTGTATGCTCCATCGGCACCAACCACCAGGTCACACGTAACCTCCTTGTTCTGTCCGTCATTGTCCCGCACAACCACTCGGCCAGAGTCCAGATCGGCCTGCACAAAGTTGTAGTTGAAATGCAGCGTCACCAGGTCATAGTTGGATGCAGTATCGAGGAGAACATTGATCAGGGTACTGCGCCCAACCGAGTTGATGTGTTGTTTGGAGACTTCGTCGTAGGCCTGGCTGGTTTGCTTGCCATTAAGCGCATGAATCATGCGCCCATGCATTGGAATGACTAGCGATTTCACATAGGACTCTAGTTTGGGGTCTAGACGCCGTAGTGCTGAAAACCCACGCTCGGAAATGGCCAGATTTATGGAGCGGTGCTCGACGAGATTATTGTTCTCTGGAAGGCGGATATCTACATGTATAAGAAAACGAGAGTCAACAATTCGTGTGCTTGTAAATGTGTGCGTATGGAGATAAAAAAATTTGCAGAAGAACAGTGCAGGAATGTTGGCATGTCGTGCGCAACTGCGCGCATTGCTCTAACCAACAGAGGAGGAGATATTAGCAATATTTCTGCTGATGCCAATGCCAATGCCAATGCCAATGCTGATGCTGATGCTGATGCTGATGCTGATGCTGCCATAACACGTACCTGGGCGCTTCTCATACAGGTCAACCTTCCATCCACGCTTGGCAAAATAGCAGGCTGCCAGCGACCCAACAAGCCCGCCTCCAACTATGACTACGCTCCGCTCGGACATTGCGAATGTATGTTGCTCTTCAGCAAATAAAAGTGTGCTATAGTGCAAGCAAACTGGACGATCTGTTGAACTGGTCGGGGTTTTCAGGATATGATATGTGGCAAACTGGTATTGCGAATCAGAAAGTGTATTTGTTTGTACTGGGCCAGCTTAGATAAAAAATATTGGAAAATACGAGAGGAAAAAGATAAAAACGATATTTCACACAGTGACAGGCAAAAAGTGGGAAACCAAGAGGTTTATCAAAACTCAACTCGTGTCTACCCGCATCATCTGCCCAGCTGAAGAGGCGCGACGCAGTGCATTTAACAATTGATATGAATAATGCTCATTTGGCGTACATTTGCTTGTTCCTGGGCCACAACCACCACCCCAGCCATCTTTAGTATGACATTGCGCAGCTAACAGGGTAATTTGCAGCTGAGTTAGGAAAAAAGAGCATCAAGCGGTGTCACTTCGTATTGGCTTTGGCAAAGAGCACGTTTTTCTCGAATAGAATAGAGGAGCAGAGAGCTAGGATGATCGGACCGCGCTCGGGTTTTTCGGGGGTTCTCAGATTTCACGGACTTCACAGGTTCTATGAGACCAGAAGGAAACTCCGCACGTCCGGTTTCAGCAACACGCTGCAATTATTTTTGATACAAAACGAGGCCAAAAAAATAAGCGTGTAGGGTGCGGGGTCTTGGCTATTATTTTTCTTGCGAGTGTATCATCCTTCACTTCTGCCACTTCTCTTTCTCTCGCTTTTACTTTTTTTTGCGTGTTTTCTATCTCTTGCGTGTAATTCACCTGCTTCAAATTCATATACTAGGCGCTCGACGCATACACGCATACATACTTATACTTACAAGTATAATAAAAATGGCTGGAATTATCCTCGAGTCCGCCATAGTGCTTGTGCCCCTTGGGTGCGCCGCGATATACATCATAGTGTCGTCTAACAAGCTACTGTTTATTTTTTCCGTCTGCGCAATCACCGTTGGGTTGGCCGCCATGCGATTGCGCTACCACTACTCCTCTGGCGCGCACGGTAACCTGGTTGTCAGAATCAAAGAATCGGCTCAGCCTTCAACTGATGCCGCCACCGCCGCTGCCGACGATACCCCAAGCGCCAAGAAGACTTTGGCTCAGGACCAAGCACAGAAGAAAAACTTACTGACTGCTGGCGAAACTCAAGTCCACGACAGCGACAGCGACAGTGAGGCCGGTGAGTTTGACGAGATCGTCCAGGATGCGCATAGACACTGTGACATCGACGACGAGGTTGTTGATGGCAGCGGCGCGCTGCTCTCGCAAGCGGTAACGACGGACAGCACGAAATATGACGTTGGTCTGTATGGATCGGCGCTCTCATACGACCACCGCTGCTTCTACATTAACGGCCGCCCAATGTGGGTGCTGGCCGCGGACTTCGACTACTGGCGCGTGGTTCTTCCGGCGGACTGCGCAGACAAGCAGCAGCTGTCAGCCAGTGAGCGGGTTGATCAGGCGAAGAAGGCCTGGCGCCGCGTCCTACAGCAGTACAAGGCTGTGGGATTTAACGCTGTGCGCATCCGCTTCCACTGGGGCTTCCACTCGCCAAGCAAGGGCAAGTACGACTTCACGGGCACCCGCGACGTGCACCAACTGCTGACGCTCTGTGAGGAAATGGGCATCTTAGTGATTGCCTGCCTCGGCCCCTTCATTGGTGACGATGTACAGGGCGGCGGGTATCCCTTCTGGCTGATCCAGCGCGACCACATTCGTCTGCGCCATCTGCTGCGCTCTGGCGTCAAGGTCTGGGACAACCGCTTTGCTGCCGCCGAGGCCGAGTGGTACGACCACATCATCTCTATGATTGTCAGCCACGAGGTCGTCACCAAGAACGTGCGCGGCCGCGGCTGCGTCGTTCTAGTGCAGCTGGAAAACAAGCTGGAGGCACGCGGACCACTGGGCCTTCCGCTGGCCCTGCAGGACGAGACGCGGCTGTTGGCGCGTATGGCGCGCGAGCGAGTGATTCGTACGCCCTTGGTCACCAACAACCACCAGTGGCCCGCTGACTTTTCGTCGTTTGCTGCCAAAACGTGGGCTCGGGTCGAGAAGAAGCTGCAGTCCTATCGCATCATCGGCAGCGTCTACTGCACCGATCTCGTGGGTTTCACAGTGCGCGACATCACAAGCACCCCTGTTGAAATTGACAGCGTGGCTCGCATTACTCGCGGCGACAACGCGCCAATGCTGGCGCTGGAGCTCTACAAGCCGACCGAGGGCGGAAGTTCGTTCAGCGAGCAGATCGAGGCTGCGCTGAGCCAGGGGCTTTCAGCACTTTCGCTGCCTGGATTTTTCGGTCTTGCCAACTGGGGAAACTTTGCAAGCCCTTCACTGACAGCCTTCCCCGAGACTTCCAACAAATACGCCGCTGTCTCTGAGGACGGCGCACTGTCGACTGATGCCCGTGCGGCACGGCTTGTGTTGCACATTGCGCGCGCCTTTGAGCTTCAAGGCGCAGCGTCGGACTTTGTCAACTCACGGCCATGGATCATGCGCACTGCCCTCCCAGCTGTGCGCGGCGTTAGCTTTAACAAGCTGCCCCCAAGCGCTGTTCGCGTGCGCAGGCAATGGGAGTACGCTGAGGGAGCGAGCAGCAATGACACCACAGCAGGATCCTCGGGCAAATCTGAGAGCAGCCGCCAGCTGGGAATCGTGACGTACGTTGACGGGAGCTCTCTCCCGGCTTTGACTGCGACAAACCCCGAGGACTCGGAGCTTGCCTTTATGTTTACGTTGGCAGACGCCCCGACACTGAACAAGGGCACCAGCTTTGCGCTCACCGGCACCCTGGGCCCTCGTAAGCGCGGCATATTTGTGTCTAATATTTTTGTCGGCACCGAGGCTGCCGCCGATAGCGACCCTCTCCTGCTCGTTACTGCGTCCAAGGAAATATACGCGCGCATTGTCCTCGACCAGCGGTCGGAGGTGTGGGTGTGCGCCGAGGAGAGCGTGCAGAGCGGCCAGTTCTTTTTCCACAAGGAGTGCAGGGTTAGCGGACATGCTGAGGTCGAGGTCGTCGATGTTGAGCACGCTAAGGGTCAAAAGTTCAGCTTTGTCATTCCCAAGTCGGGTCCTGGCGTTGCTACGGTCATCAGTCCTAGTGGCGTGTCCGTGCATATTGTGCTGCTCACTCAGCAGGCGCTGGACACCCTGGTTGTCGATTACTGCAGCTATGACCGCAGCACAAAGGCATTGGGCGCGCAGACAGCGGCGGCATGGGGTGCGGATGGCATTGTGCTCCAGTCTGCTGGTGACCACATCGAGCTTGCGCTATCCTGTTCCAGCGCATTCCAGGGCGTATCCGTTATATCCCCGCGGCAGCCGCAGGCAAGCGCGGGTGCACTTACGGTTCTGCCAGCTGCCGAAACGGATGCGGTGTATGGTGGACACCCGTTCCTCTGGCAGTTTGCCGTGGATCTTAGTAGCCAGAATGATTCAAGCACCAGCGTTCTTTCATCTGTTAATGGCTTTGAGAAGCGCACGACCAACTGGGAGACCCTGCCGTGGAAGCTGCTGCCGACAATGGCCGATCTTGAGACGATGGACGAAATCAACCTGATGTCGTGGCAGAGAGACCTGGGCATGTTTGCCTACAACGCTATTGACATTGGCTTTAGCGCCAGCCACGTGCTGTACAGATGCCAAGTTCGTCTTAAGCCCCAGCACATCACATCGCCCAAACTTTTGCTGCAAATCAACGCCCGCCACCGCTGTACCGTCTGGGTTAACGGCGTGAGCATGTCTGGCCACGAAACCTTCCACGAGCAAAACTCGCCTCGCGGTACTTTTTCGGCGTGGAAGGAGGCACTGAAGAACCCTGGAGCGTCGTGCGGACCCGATAGATGGGGCGGCACGCACACGTACGACGTGACAAGCGCAATGCGCATCTCACAGCCGCCCAACGCCACAAGCGGCAGCAGTGCTCCGACAGAGGAGGAAGAGGAGGGCGCGCTGAACGAGGTTATGATTGCGGTCGAATCTTACGGTCTTGGAACTCAATCTGACGGGCTCAACGATGCTCGTGTGCCGCGCGGCATCATTGCTGCCTACTGGCATGGATTCAACCTGATTGGTGAGGACCACGATGACTCTGAGATCCACGACCACTCGCATGACCACCGCACCGAGCAGCTGCGCACCAAATGGGAGATTTGCGGTGTTGATGTGACTCTCTTGCCCAACTCGTACAACTCGTCGGGTTTTCCAGACGAAAAGGCAACGTCGGGCTGGGCAGCTGCTGTCGAGTACCCGCTCATGCAGGATGGCTGGTCCACGCGGGTCAAGGTCAATGTGGACGCAGGCGTGCATTGGTTGCGCTGGCAGCTGCTTCCGCCGACCGAGCAGAGCGGAGAAGACGGTATTGTTGAGCCTGTTTTCCTTAATATCAGCGGCAGGGTCACTGCCTATGTCTGGGTGAACGGCGTCTTGCTTACTAAGCATCGTGTGGGTGAGACTAATTTGGCTTCAGCAGTGCTCCTGCGCGGTGGTGCGCTTGCGGGTATTCGTGCGAGTGCAAATACTGAAGACAATGTAGTTGTCATGTTGTACGGATGGGCAGAGCATTCTGACATTACCGCCGAAAACAGTCGTCTAATTTCTGTCGATATTTCGCTGACCAACAAATGTAACGCTTAAATGGGGTTTTTTTGCAAGATTTTATGTTTAATATTTATATTGGAGAAAAACAACTGAAACCCCAAATTGAAACTTTGAAATAAGAACTAAAATACTGCATGCTTGGTTGCAACGATTGACAGAGATTTAGAGAGACGCCCATCCATATTTGTAATCTTTCTTCAAAAAGCCTGGCTGGAGTGATGGTGATAAAAGTATATAAATCTGTTGATATGAGAAATGTAGGATATAAGGGGAACTGGAAAGAGCCAACGCGAAACCGACAGAAAGAATATGGATGGGAGTCAATCTGATTTCAGCGACCATACAAATTAGGCATTATTGCATTTGCAATCGTCGCCGCAAGTGCAATTCTCTTCGCAAGAGCAGCCGCGGTTAACACCTTCACCATCGTTGTTGATCATTGTTGCTGGTTGAAAAAGCTCGGTAGTAGTGGGGGAGATATGTGGTTGAGTGGTGGAGTAGAAGAGTACTTCAAGTGGATTTGTGTGGATAATTTGAAAATAATTTGAAATGATGGCAAAACAGCATCTTTTTATATATTTTTCAAACGACATGTTTGGAAAGTAGAATAAGGCACACAGGGTCATTTTGTTGTGTGTTGCCTCCTTTGCAGAGATTGTCCATTGGTTATTTTCCAACAGGCATGTAACACTTTTTTTGCTATTACAATGTACAGACACGAGCTCGTAATTGTGCTCGCAATGTCTCATACTACTCCCCTTTCCCCATGACAAAAATAAAGTGGAAATCCACACATGCATACATACACATACATATTCGTCAAAAATCAGACAATAATTTTTCAATGAGCACATGAGAATATGCATGTTTAAAGCGTGGGACCAGTTTGCTTGTTTTGTAGTAATCGCATTTTGAAACTAATATTCGAGAAAAATTATATAAAAAACGTAGGTTTAGGGTGCAATTTTGGTTACCCAGGCACTTCATTTCCAATACATTCACATAAAAAACCAACTGATATTTAGGGGAAGGGCATCTTTAGTCCGCCGCATATTTAGATTTTCTATTTACACAATTAAAATATTTTGTTTTTAAAATCGAATTAATTTACATATTGGCCGCATATGTTCTGCATTTGTGAATGAGTGTGTGTGGGGACAAAACAAAACAAAATACAATTGGATATTTGAATATGTTGATCATTAAGCGTCCCCCCCTAACAATATACTTTGGGTCTCCGCCTCAAAGGAAACCGTGGAAAGAGGGTGGAATTTTGTTTGTACTCAAACAAACCGTTTTTAATTTATCTCAATCTCAACAGGCTTTTAAAATTAAATTGAGATCATCTGTCTGCATAATTCATTTACGTTGTCTAAATATGAACGTTACAAATTCAAAGCACATGCGTGGGCAATTTATGTGTATCTAGATCATCTATGCCTAACGTAGCTATGACGAGTAAATGTTTCCCATGTCTGCATACAAAATGGAAGGCGGATATTACGCATCTAGATACGAGTCGATATGACACAAGTGTTATCGAGCACACCGAGTACATTGAATAAAAAATAAATGCATATATAAAAAGTTGCACGGAATTATAAAAGGTGTACAAACTGCATGGCCAAATAAACATTTATATTGCAATGTGTGAAAACCGAATGTGGCCAAATGTATGCAAAATGATCCCGTTTTTCTTGACAATTTAATACCTTGCGGCTGCTATCTACACTCTTCTGAGGCCATTGTCCTTTATTCTACTGCATTGCTTTTCTTTGCTGTATTTTGTTCATTTGTGTTTGTCACTTGCGGTATTTTTTGCTTACTGCTTTTTTTACGAGCGCGAAAAACACAATTAATTGGCGCATGTGGCCAGGCATCTGACCAGTAAATGACCGACAATTGTAGTGAATGCCACATTGTCGACAAATGATAGTGGGCACAAATATCTCAAACCACGTAATTGTCAAATTCAATTTTGTATTGATTCATTGATAATAGCTAATTAAATACAATTTTCGGATTACGAAACATGACAGGGGTTTTAAATGGCTAAAAGTAAGCGCACTTGATTGTCTTTTTGTATGTCAAATAGTTAATAATATAACGATGATAACGTGCATCCAACAATGACGCATGTTTGTAGTTGTGTAAATAGATTTTAATAAAATAAATTACGAAAAATAACAAAATGGGGAAGTTTTTGGAGGAAGGGATGTATAAAGAAGCGCGCAGTTTTGAACAGGCCAAAAAACCCATCACAATACACCATCAAGGTGCGCCTTATTTTTAGAAGGAAGAATGCTTGTCAGTTAATTGCCCTGACGGAATACTAATAGTAACATGCTTGCCCATTTTGTAGTTGCAGTTTGGACAGTAATGCACTTTGCGTTTTAGTGAGTTTAGCTCCAAAACCGTAAGTGCTAGCGGTAACAGCGCAGCAGGGGCATTGACCAGGATGCCAACAATAGACATGACCGCTGTGGCTGCCACGTTTTTACCTCCTATTTGTCTCCGCACTACAGTCATGACCCTGTCCCGGCATCGCGGGCAATTTGTTAACACTGAATTCTCGCCAATAACTGCGCGTGATCCTTGTGGTAACGCGTCCCATCTGCGGCTGAATATCGAGGCCCTGTCGTCGATAATGCTCACTCTGGACATGTTTGAAACGCGCTGAGGATTGTGCCCCTGGCTGTGACTATGACTGTGGCCGTGTCCATGACTACTTTGGTTCATTTGGCCTTGGCCATGTGCACGGAAACTTTGGTTCATTTGGCCTCCGTCCTCAAAGCGATTCCCGTGGCCATAGTGGCTGCCGTGGCCATTATTATGCCCACCACGTCCATTATTATGCCCACCGTGTCCATTGTGCTGGCCATGGCTGCCGTGTGTCGCCATTGAGTGCATCCCAGACTTTGCCTGCATGGAGTGTGGAGGTCGCTCGGGCGCGAGATTGCGGTCAATTGCTCGGACTACGCCCTGTATGAGATTGATTAACCCATTCGTGTTGTTCTGAAAGTTCCAGTTTTGTGGGACAAACACGCTTGACTTTATTGTGTTTGGCTGGTGTGCTCCAGCCTGCCCAGGGTCGTTCATATAGTGGTATACAGCGTCAAGCTGTCAAAATAGAGCGCAGTATGCAAAACCCCAAAATTGAATGAGGGAGAGGGGGGTTTGAATGTCTGGTACTCAAAGCCCGCTGGGTAAAAGTGTCGAACTGCGCGTTGATGCGTGAATATATGTGTATGCGTGTGACTGGTTGTTATTGTTAGTGTCGATATATCGAAAATAGCATACAAATAAAAAATCAATAATAATATTTGAAAAACGTAAAGAGAAGAAAAAAGCAAGAAAATTATTTAAAAACAACTAAACTAATAAAGAGAAGTATACCCGCAAAGATTGGATTGCAGACTTAACCGGTAAAAGACTTTAAAAGAGCTCGGATGTAAGCTTTCTAAAATCTCAACTGCATTCCACCATGATTGCGTGCTTATTTTTAAAATAAAAATCATGCGCGTTGGCAATGTACCCTTTGCACAATCAAAAAAAAGCAACCCTTTGTTTAAAAAAACACCTCAAACCCTTGTCATTCTGCCAGTCAGTCAGTCAGTCAGTCAGTAATTTAATTTATTTTTATTCTTGGCAGCTTTTACTTCTTGCTTGTCTGAAAATCAAACACGATGTTGGGAAATAGGTTTACTGCCTTTTTGTCTTTTCAAAATAAAATTACCCATGCCTTACATCAGAGCAAAAGAGAAGACAATTAATTACTCACCCCATTTTCGATGCACGCAGGGGTGTGGGGCTCATGGATGTTGCATTTTTTGCATGTTAGTCTCGGGATGGGGAGCTTGCGCCAGTCCACCCAACCGCGCTCGGCTTGTGTCCACATGTGTTGAGGAGCTCCTGCCAATGTCAATCGACAAAAAATTGCTTGCGGCACGGTGGCATGCATTCGTGGGTGTGACAGTGTATAGTGTAATAATAAATTAATATCAGAATATGCAGGTAGAACTAAGAATAGTCGGGTGAGCCGGTTGGTTAAAAATGGACACTCAACCCGATATTGGTTGGGATACCCAATACATGCAAATCACGCAGATTTCAATTGCCGAAAATACTTACATGTTTTTTTTGCGCACATACACATACTTTGAATTGTCTGTCACCTTAAACATTATGTCCTTGTCCTCACATATGCTCACACCATTGGCACGGTCAACCTCACATTTTTACCCATCTTGTAGTTGCATATTGGGCAATAATGAACAGCCGGATGCAGAGACTTTAACTGCATAGGCAGCATTGCCAGTGGGAGTAACGCCTGGGCATTGCACGCCAAACCCAGTGCCATGGCGCCGGCAGTGGCCAATATGTGAAGTGCGCCCGGGCGCTGCTTAACAAGCGTATTGATATTCTCCTTGCATCGAGGACATGTCATGGATACAGACTCGCTGCTAATACGAGCATGGCCGCGGTGAAAGTTCATCCGCGACATGGAATGCGAAAACATACCATGGTTGTCGTTAGATATAATGACCGATTGTGTCCCCGGATGAAAGCTATGAGAGGGGTTAAAAGGGGGTTGCTGCGGAAAATTCGGCTGGCCGTTGTCCCTGAGAATGGCCGGCATTTGGGATGGGTGGCTGGGAAAGCCTTGGGGTTGAGTGAATATGTTGCTCAGTTCTTTAAACACATTGGTTATCAAGGCAACGACTCCGTTGTTTTTGTTTTTCACTTCCCACTCTTGGGGCACAAAAATACTGGATTTAATGTAGCTGGTATTCCGCCGCGCATCATGGTGGCTGTGGTGTGGGTGTGAGTGGTGGTGCAAATTAGACGCACTGTGACTGTTATAATGGTTTTGGCTGTAGCTGTGGTTTTGGTTACTTTGGGTATTTTGACGAAGCTCTGAATAGGAAGCTGTGGGCGTTGGAGGAATATTTAAAAACCCGCCTGGCAGTTTGGATGTGCTGCCCATTAGTGTAAAAATAATAATAACGTGTTTATGTTTGGTAGTCTAGAAAAAAATAATAAAATGTGAGGTTATGCAACCTGCGATTGATATGCGCTAACCGACAAAGATATATAAGTAATATAAAATTTTGAATAACAAGGAAATAACAAAAACGATTATTAACAGAGTGCCGCGATGGGAACTACGTATATGTTGAATAATATGTCGTAAAATGACAACAATGAGAAAAATAGGAAGAAAAAGAAGAAATGCAAAAAAATAGCCTGTGTGCAGCTAAATACACAACATACAATCACAGCCGCACCTATTCATATATTTTATAAAAAAATTTTTACCTCGAGTATGTCAAAGCTTCTAAGTCAAGGGTCAAGTGTCCAATGACTTCAAACATATGTTTCCCTTAAACATGCCGCCCACCTTTATACATCCAAGTTCTATGATTTTTTTTGCATGTGCTGTATTTACTGGCTGCATTTTAAAGTCGCAACAAATAAGAAAATAAAATAAATGCTCAGAGGCTTTGTTCATGCGTGTGTGTGGCAACAACGCGCAAATTTATAATACTTTATGCTTCTACCAACCATTACAAAATGTGTAAAAAATAAGCAAAGCAAAAAGACAAGTGATTAATTTATTTTTTTAATTTTGACGGCTACAAATATGTGAGTGAAAATTTTTTTATTAAAAGTATTGAAAGTGAGCGAATAAATGGAAGATGAAAAAACCTCCTGGCAGCGCTAACAAGTCCAAGTCCAAGTCCAACTTCAATCTGATTCAGACACAAAAACACAAGACACCAATCTCAGTTGTCCCTGAAATTGCCCTCGCCACGCGACGACGGTCTTCCAGCCCCTCCCAGCCTATTATTAATCTGAAGTTCGGCACCCGCAGGCACAGTTGCAATAGCCTCATAATTCTCCTCCTGCTGCACCCTCCTATCCTCCTCCTGCTTCGCCCTAAGATGGCCCCAGCCACCTCTCCCCTCATCATACTCCTGCCTATACTCATCCCTAACCTGTCCACCAGACCTCCCCCTACCAAACTGCCTACCCTCCTTAAATCCAGGATCCAAATCCGTCCTAATAATACGATCATCCAACTTGGTTCCATTAACATACTTCATGCACTCCAGGGCGTTTTCATGCGTATAGTATTCGACAAAACAAAATCCGCAGGGGGTTTTGTTGTTGCGCGAAAGTCCCATGATGATGCGCTTGATTTCGCCGGCTTTTGAGAATATCTCGTAGAGTTGTTCCTCTGTTGTGTAGAAAGAGAGGTTGCCGACGTAGAGAGTGGTGGTTCTAGCCAGGTCCGTGCTCCACTGGTCAGTCGAACCCTGGTATTGGTGGTCCTTGTATGTTGATGGGCGGTCCAGGCGTGGAACAATGGTGAACATGTCTGTCAGAAGACTGTCGTCGAAAGTAGTTGCTGGCGCCATATCTATTCCTCTTTTTTCGTAACCAGAAAAGGCCTTAATATAAATGTAAATGAATTTGTTGGATAATGGAAGTGAGGAAAAAAAACGAGTCGGTTAAATAATAAAAGCAAGCCAAAGTGTGTTTTTGTATTGACGACTAAGCGCGCCAGCCACGACCCCGGCGAACCGCCCGAACACGCATCCGTACACAATTAAAGGATAATCTCACGTGATACGCAAAATTAAAAAATAATGTTTCGAGAAACCCTTTTTTTATTTTTTTCTGATCTTGTGTGGCTATTTTCTTGTGTTTTTGTAAAAATATAAAAACAGACAAACGATATAAAGAGAGACAAGAGTAAACATTAGGAAAAAAGACATGGCAGAAATATAAAAAATATAGAAAAAAAGCAAAACACACAACACAGAGAAGAGACAATAAAAAGAAAAAAGCTTTAGCATGTCAGTCCTTCTTTATTGTGAAGGCTGTTTTAAAAAAGGAGGAAGGGGTGTGGGTGTGGGTGTGGGTGTGGGTGTGGGTGTTGGAGGGAGAGAAAGGAGAGGGAAAAGATGGGCGTGTGCATGTGGGGGCTTTGCAAGCCCTAGGCACTGCTGGATGAGCAGCAGCCGAATGCAGACTTTATCTTGAACATGAGGCCCTGCTTCTCATGTGCATGGTTTCCACCGTTGAGATTCGCCTGGGAGTGGACATTGGCGGCATCCGCCGAGTGGTGAACAAGTCCGTTGCCCTTGGCCAGCTGCTGAGCGTCGGCATTGGCGGCCAGCGCGCCGGACATATTGTTGGGCGCCTTGGCATCGGCGGGCGAAAGCTGGTCGCGCGAATACCTCCCGGGGGTGTTCACAGCCGAGTTGTCCATGTTGGCCGTCGACTGCCGGTGGCCGACATTGTCGTAGCTGCGCAGCGCCTGGTTGCTGACGTGGTTCTGGGTCTCGACCTTGTAGGCGCCCGAGACGCGGCCATGCTGGGCATTCTGGCGCGCGGCAGCCGACACCGTGGCGGAGCTGGCGGCGTAGCCGAAGCCACCGTTGAGCAGATTCCAGTCGTACACATCATCGTCCTCCTCGCCAATGCTGGCCAGCACAGCGTCGAACAGGCCGCGCAGGTAGTTGTAGTCGGGGGTCTCCTCAAAGGCGTATTTCCGCACCGTGTTCAGGTACGTGGCAAATTCGGACGGGAATCCCTCGCAGAGCTCGCGCACCGGCGTGTGCTGCTTGCGTTCGCCGATCTTCTCGTACTTCTGCTTGTTGGTCGCCGCCTTGAGGCCCTGCCATGGGAGGCTCCCGCGCAAAAAGTACATGAACACGTGGCCCAGCGCTTCGAGGTCATCGCGCCGGGACTGCTCGCGGCCCAAGTGCGTGTTGATGCTCATGTAGCGCGCCGTGCCGCTGAGGCTCTTGCGCTCTCTGTATGGGATGTGCTGGTGGGTCCTGGGGTCGCGGTACTGCTTGGCCATGCCAAAGTCGACCATGAACACGCGGTTCGCTGTGGGGGTGTTGGGGCAACCGATCAAAAAGTTGTCGGGCTTGATGTCGCGGTAGATCAGATTGTGCTCATGGACCGTCTGGATGCGCAAGAGCATGTTCTTGGCCAGCATCGACACCGTCTTTACGGAAAAGCGCCTCCTGCACATGTCAAAGAGATCCTCCAGGCTGGGGCCGAGGAGGTCTATGCAGAGGACGTTGTACAGGCCCTCCTGCCCGAAGTAGTGCACGTTGGGAATTCCCTCTTGGCCGGTGAGGATCCGGTAGCTGCGGTACTCATCGCGCAGCTGGGGCGCCTCGCTTTTTCGCGGCTCCTACAGTGACAGGATTTTGCAAGCGCAGATTTAGCGAAATCAATGCCAGCGGCAAAAACAAAGGTGCTTAGTAACAATTATTGTTTTTGGGAACAGAGCAAATCGCCTTGTATATGCGCATATGAATATCTTTATTGCTCTTGGGTGGGCATTGTGCCCGCCTTTGTGATTGCATCGCGCCCTCTAGAACAAGCACGAGGAAAGGGGCGGGAAAGCGGAATTTGAATAAGCAAGGCGTGGTTGTACCCAAAGCACAGCAAATGTTTGTTTATTCTTCCCCCCCCCTTTAAAGAGGCAAAGAACAACATGGCAGATTGATGTATCTCGATACTGGCCAGATTCACGACGGCTGGCTGATGAAAGAAAAAAGAGTGAGTGCGAAAATAACAAAAGAAGATAATAAGAAACTAATAACAATAACAGCAGAGCATACACAAAAAACAAGTGGTACAAGCAAGATAAGAAAGTGACAAGCCCAGGGTGTTGCTCTCGCTCATTTTTTGTCCCTCTCGTTCGCAGCCTGAATGGAGCGTCAAAATGGCGGTTATTGGCAGCAAGTGAGGGCGGCTGCACCCAAAGATGACAACAACACGCCCGCCGAGCGAGTGAGTGCGCATGAGATTGGGGGGTGGGTGAGAGAAGGGGACAAAGAACAAGAAGAAGATTCGGAAGTACAAGGGTATGCTTTTTGGTCGGGCTGCAGGTAGCTCCCCTCCCAGAGTACAAGGAGTACAGACCCACGTTTGCGTATAGACAGCATGGGCGACAAAGGCAAAAGGGACACTACCAATAAATACTAAATCAAAAATGCGCCAAGAAAAGAGGAGCGCCACACACTATGTTATTGTTCAGCCATGTCATCATCAAAAACACGGAAGATCTAGTGGTGATACTTACAAACTTGATAGCCACGAGCTTGTTGGTTATCAAGTTGGTGCCTACACGGGGCAAAACAGATGCAAGAGAAACAAAGAAATAGAATTAGAATATGCGCAGTGCTGATTGAGCAGACAAAGGGAGTCAATGTGTGATGCTATTTATAATGATGACGCAACGCAAGAAGCGAGCTCATGCGGGTGCAGCCGTGGCACTACACACATATAAATATGCACAAACTTACCTTCGTAAATGACACCAAAGCTGCCCTCGCCAATTCGCTTGCCGACGCGGTAATGGACGCCGACAATGTTTGGGCTGGTGTGGGGGGTCTTGTTCGGACGGACGACCATTCGCTTGTCAGGCACGCTGTACTTGTTGTGCGGCACAGCCTGTTGCATTGCTCAAAACGATTATGAAAATGACCGGGTAAAAAATATGAAGAGAAAGAAAAGCAAAAAAAATTATGCTAGAGCCTTGGACAGCTTGTCGAATTGGCCAGTGCGGGGGAGGGGGAGTGTGATTTTTTTACGTCAGACTTTTTGGGCCGTCAGGAGTTGCTGCTGCTGCTGCTGCTGCTGTTGTTGTTGCTGTTTTTGGCGGTGTCGTTGTGCTGACAAGATCACCCGTCTGACTAGGAGTAGTGCGAGCGGAGTGAATGTTGGGCCAAAGAACAGACTTTTGAGAGTGGGTGAAAAGCAGGTTGCAAAAGCTGTTCAAGACCAAAAAAGAAAGAGAATTGAAGGGGAAAAAAAAACAAAAAAGAGAGAATAAAAATTGACGTTGATTTCAATGCTAATCTAGAACTAAAAAATAAACAAGAGAGAAAGAGAGAAAAGTAAAAAAAACAAGATACACAGAAGATGGAGGTGGTGATAATGTGGTGTGAGCAATAATCAAAGTCTGGTGTGACAGTGACAAAAAATTTAAGAAAAAATAACCAGAAAGAAAAAAGAAAACAATATTGAGGAGTAAAAAAAAAGGAGACAATAGTCGCTTGTCAGTTTTTTTCCTTGCGTGCCGAAAAGAAAGGACTGCTTTTTTCTGTAAGCAGTTGACAATAGTAGTGGTGGCAATAAAAGAGTTGTAATTTCAAATTAAAGAACGAAAAGAAAGAGAGAAACTCGAAAAAATATATAAAAAAGTTCAAATAACCAGCAAATTTGCGAAATAAAAAAGAGAGGTTGGAGGCGGGGAGAGAGGGGGTGAAGGAGGAAGCGTATAAGAGGGGTTAATTGAAGGTTTGTTGAAGGAATTCAGGCGAGAGTGAGTGGGCGGGGCGGGGGAGAGAGTGAGGAGAAAGAGTGGGAAAAAAAGAAAGAAAGAAAGAAAAAGGGCCACGTTGCAGCCAATCTGTTCCTGCGCCCAGCACTATAGGTCTTGCAGGTGCGCATTGGCTTGTTTAATATTTTATTTTTGGTCTTTCGGCCCTTTGCTGGGTTCGGACTGCATTTGTAGCCCAACAAGCAAACCCAAACAACCCGAATCTATTAATTGCGGGGGTTGAAGAAGGAAGAGTGGATGTTCAAAATACTTACGCCCAAGGTTGAGTGTGTGCTACATGTATGCGCGTGTGTTTCCCGCATGTTCTGGAGATTGACCGCTTGTTTTTGTTGTTTGTTGACCTCGCCAGTACAGCCTGTTTACATGTTTGGCAAGAACCAAAAGCTGTTTTGGAGCCCTTTTTGTCTCTTTTTCCCAACCAATATCTTTGTGCGATGGTGCTGCTTGGTTTGTTTGCCCCTAGAGAGCAGTGTCAAGATATAAAGGGCCTGGGCTTCAAATGGTGCCATAGCCATGTGCCAGGTCGCTTCACTCGCAGAAAGAGGCAGCAAGGCAGGCGCCGCGCACATGTGATTATCCTGTCGCTGCCACTTTTTTGCCATGAACTTGCAGGACGATGGGTTGTGGCGTGGAGTGGAAAGGAGACGGGGGATCAGCCCTCTGTCTGCCGACACCTCAATGCCAAGCGATGATATTGACTCAAGAAGAACTTAGACAGCGGCGACGGGCTGGGGTGTCTCTTTCAATGTTTGGTGGCCGTGAATGATTAACTTTTTATTATTTGGACCAAGCTCTGAAAGGAGGGTGCCGATCCTCTTTCTATTTTCAAAACTCTGCGAATTGATTGCACATCTTATTTGGTCTTGCCTAATTTTAATTGATAGCAACACAACTTTGGTTTTTTTTTTCCCCTTCGATTTCGCCCTTTATTTGTTTTACTTGGACCACTTGTTAATTAAAAAAAATGTAGGGCGGTTTTTTATTTACACTTTTCTATTTGCACTTTTCTATTTGCACTTTTCTATTTGCACTTTTCTATTTGCACTTTATTTTGGCCACTTGCGCCTTTGCGGCGCACCACATGGCATTACCAACTAAGCGCATATCGCCATCATCGACAATGCCTTTTTCTTTTGCGAGTATTGTTTTTGTAAAAGTCTTTAAAGCTACGCAACTGAAAAACACGCCAAAACATCAATACTGTTCATTTTTTAGTTTATTTGTATTTGTGAGTCTTTTTTTTGCAGCTCCTCCAACCTAGATCTTTATTTCTAAAAATGAGAAAACAATTAAATCAGCAGATCAGTCCTCAGCCTGGACCAGCGTTTGCGCAGCGTCCTCGTACTGGCTGTTGACCGAATGGATCCTGAGCGATCCGCTCTCGCCACCAGCAAGCAGCAAGGACTCGTGCCAGTCAAGCGCCAGCAGCTTCTTTCCCTTGTCCTTGTCGCTGGACGGGTACACGGTGTACAGTGGTGTGCGGCTGCGAATATCCCACACCTTAATGGTGCTATCGTGCGACGCCGATGCCAGCATGTACGCCGAGTTGGGCGCCCACGCGACGCTCGAAACAAAGCCCTTGTGGCTGGTAAGGCGCAGCTTGACCACCGTGTTGTCGTCGGACCGCGGGTCCCACAGCCTGATCGACCGATCGGCGTGGCCGGTGGCGATAAGCCGCGAATGCACCGAGTAGTCAATATCCAGGACAACCTTATCGCACAGGTTAGTCGCCATGTTGACGCCCGAGGCCACGTCCCATGTGCGCACAGAGTGGTCCCAGCCGCCAGAGAAAATCTGCGACTCCTGGTCCTTGTTAAAGCACACGCTGGTAACCGCACCGACGTGACCGGTCAGAGTACCGATAGCCGCCTTTGTCATGAACTGCGCGTTGGCGCTCTTCCTCTTCTTGGCAAGAGGTGCCGTCTCGGCGTCATCCAGTATGGCGTCCTCCGACTGCTTGGGTGCTGCGAGGCTCCAGAACCGGATCGTCGAGTCTGTCGAAGCCGTGACAAAGTGCGTGTTCGATGGATTGATCGACACAGCCTCGATGCTGTCCGTGTGTCCGCGGGCCGCATACAGGGCCTTCCGCGCACCGTTCTTCATGCCCCAGGCAATAGCCGTCCGGTCCTGCGACCCAGAGATAAACTCCACTCTGGTCTTCGCCCCACCGGCAGTAGCTGCCGCCACGCACTTGACCGCAGAATCATGGCCCACCAGTGTGTCCACGCACTCGCTCTGCGCATTCCACAGGCGCACGATACCATCGTAGGACCCAACAATAAACTTATCCCTGGACGCAGCAACCACAGAGCTAATCCAATCATCATGACTGTACGACGCAATCTCTGTCGGCGGCAGCATCGACTCGACATACTCAAGCGTCAGGATGTTTTCGGCCGACAGGCTCTTTTCCTTTAGGTACCCGGAGATACTGTCGCGCAGGAACTGTCCGTCTACGAGAAAGTCAAAGGGAATGGGCCTTTCGTTGCCCAAAAGATGGTTTACAATCTCAGATAGACCGTAGCGCTGGAGCTGCTGCGGGACAACGATCGGCGCCTCGGGAACCGCATACTTTTGCTGCTTGGCAACCAGCCGAATTTGCACCTGCTCTTCGCTTTTCGTGTCCATTATTTAAAGTGTATATAAGAAAGTAATATAGAAGGTTCAAGTATACTCGAGTAAGCAAATAAAAAAAAGAGTGAGAGAAATGTACACGCCCGCTGTGCTGGTTTTTTGACAATGAGAAGAAAAAAAAAAAACTCGATCGCAAGAAATCAAATATGAAGGAGAAAAATTGACAATTAAGAAATTAGCTAGATTTAGCGTATGATCAGGCTAACCAGAAATATAATTGCAATTTTGAAAAAGGCGCGTTGCGCACGCGTGTTGCACACGCGCGTCGAATGTTCGCTCAACTTCGCTTGCGTGCATGTCTTTTACCCCGCACACGAGAAACATTTTTAAAGCAACTTGGAATAACTGCGCCACATGGGTCCCATACATTTTACTTTCTTATATATGTTTCTGCGTGTGCGTGTGGTTACAAATGTTCTCGGCAAAAAAATGTTAAGTATTGAATTTTTTTAAAAGTTCAATAAATAATAGAAAAAAGGCCATGCATCTTAAATTGTCTGTCGCGCGTGGACAAGAAGGGCTCGTCTGGACGATAATGTAACTGTCAAAATTATTTCTTGTAAGAAAAAAAGCGGAGAAAAAAATGCAGTAGTTGTCAAAATCTTAAAAATAATGTTTAAGAATATTGCCAATATATTTGTTGTCTTTGGAGCATGTGGCAGGTTTAATTTTTCTTCACTCTGTATTGAGGCCAAGACAATACATCGGCATATCTGCAGTTGTGAGCATCTTCTTAAATACAAATTGCCAATTCACCAGGTCTTTCTTTCTTCCTTTCTTTTTGCTTCTCGCCTTCTAGCTTGCTTGGTTGCCGTATTCTTCCAAACAAACCAAAAACATCATATTTTACATTATAAGAGAATGACAAACAACAAATCAACGCCACCCTACAAGGCCGATGAGTCGCTAAACTCGTACAGCGGTCTGTACGATATGTACGCGGGCGATCGAAACCGCACACGCAGCTACGTCGGAGCTCGCGGCAATCTGCACAGCCACAGCCGCGCCTCGCCACAAATGGGCAGACACCCCAGGCGGCCGCTCAATCTCGGCGAGAATAACGGCAGCAACAGCTACTACAATTTTGCACAGCGCCGATCCACACTCGGCCACCCAGGCAGATCCACCGATCATAGCATGGACGCCTACGGATCGCACAGCTCAATTCGCCGGAACAACTATTCCGTGCGCTCAATCCCGCGCGCGCCCTCCTTTGGACGCCGCCCGGGAAACACCGACAGCTTTGCGTCCAGCAGGAGGTCGCCGCAGATGCATGCGGCTGATACCAGCTCCAGAATGCTGTCGCCGCTGGCGCATCCATCGGCGTTGAGCGAGAAATACACATCACCTCCATATGAGGCTGGATTCGGACAGCTGGTCGTGGATGACGCCGATGATGAGCTCGTCGAGATGATCCACGCGCAGAGAGTCAAGCGCATTGTAAAGTATTCGCTGTACGCGTTGATCGCCGCAGTACTCCTCCTGGGCTGCTCCCTGACGGCATACTTTTTGTTGCCGCGGTCCCCTGCCGTGGCACTCCACTCTGTGAACTCGCCGGACCGTTCAGGCAAGTTCAAACTGCTCGGATCCAAGATGCAGTTCCAGATTGAGCTAACGTACCGCGTGCACAACGATAATTTCTTCAATCTTGTTGTGGATGATATCAGTTCGGCGGTCTTTTGGCCCGAAACCAAGTTTGCCCTGGGCGGCGGCCGCCTGAGCAATATCAATGTGCCTGCTAGGGGTGTTGTCGAGATTACCATGCCTATTACTATCAGATATGATGTCAAGCATGGGCCGCCAGCTATTCTGCTTGGCTTGGTCGATAGCTGTGGCCTTCATGATCCTGGTGCTGGCGAGATGACACTGGATGCTGAGGTGCAGTCTGACTTCCACACCAAAATGAAAAAGGGTGCGATGCAGTCTGGCAGACAAAGCGTCTCCGTCAAATGCCCGGCTCGCCGCTTGGGCACACTGCAGGTCGGCGATGGCTCTTCTGGAAATCTGGGCGATATCGTGCGCATGCTCAGCATTTAAATGTTTCCTCTTTCCTTGTTATGCTTTTTTAAAGTATTGTTTTGCCTGTCGAGATCGCGCAGCTTTTTTTTTTTTTTTCGTTAATAAAAAAAATGCACACTCAAAAAAATGAGGTTTTATTGGTTTTATTTTTTCTCCTTTTACCCTTTTTATCTTGTTCTTTTTTCTTGCGTGCGCTTTAAAATTAAACATTTATACTTCATTCTCTTTTCTAATTTCAAATTCAAATTCCACAAAATAAAGCCCTTTTCATGACTCTTATTGACTTGACCTTCGAGGATGACGACAACGAGTCAGTGGCCGCCGAGCTGGGCCTCGAAGCCACACGCATACCACCAAGCCGCAGCCACAGCAATGTCTCCGCAGCGAATTCAAAAATGCCGACCATAGCCGACAACGTAATAATAACCAGCTCGCCTGAGCCTGAGCTCCAGCCCAGGCCCGAGCTCGAGTCGGAACAGTGGCAGAGGGATCCAGACTTGCAAATTGGTGACAAACTTCCTGGCCGCAAACGACTGCACTTGCCAGCAGATGTGCAGGAGATCACGGATGTTGCCGAAACGCCACCCGCGCGAGAGCGCAGCCACAGGCCGTTGAATTCCGATGCAGTTGTAATCGACATCGAGGACAGCCCACAGGTGGCAGGCCAGGGGAAATTATCGTATGTTCAGAGGTTTGCGCCGATTCTGCCGGGCCCGCCGGTGCCCGCCATACGGCCGACGCCCGGGGTCACTACTTCTAGCAACAGGCTTATGTCGCTCTACTCCAATGTCAGCGGCGCAGTGTCCGGGGACACGCCGTATTCGAGAGTGCGGTCCCAGCCTCCCAATGTGTATTCCGGGTACCAGGCACCGTCGCTCGCCAGCCGGTTCCCGCCCTATGCTATGAGCACGGGTGCGACGCCAACAATGGCGAGTTCGCGTTATTCCCAAAGCCCAGCTCTGGGACACCAGCCCAGCCTGGTTCAGTCGCCTGCCCCAACACCTTCGCCGCTAGCCTCTGCGCCGTTGGACTCG
Organism: Kickxella alabastrina; assembly: GCF_025024165.1. NCBI lineage: Eukaryota > Fungi > Kickxellomycota > Kickxellomycetes > Kickxellales > Kickxellaceae > Kickxella > Kickxella alabastrina. Next base: position 691,003 of record NW_026251475.1, on the reverse strand, counting down.
CAGTCGCAGCTTCATATGATCGGGCAGCTGCGCGCCGTGGCGGTGATATCTACGGCCTCGACGTACTTCCACGAGGGCACCGCCATGTACATACCGACAACCCTGCGGAACCGAACCGGTTCCACAAAGGAGGTGCAGCTGCTGGATAGCAGGGAGAGGTTGATCGGCACTCTGGAGAACTCAATGACAACGACGATCCACGCGCTGCTTTCCGACGGGGACATCAAAGTAGCGGCGACGACTATCGGCCCGCTGAAGGGGAAATACGTCTCGCCCATGATGCTCTCGTTCTACGCTGACCGCAACATTTCCCGGGAGGTGGTCCGGATTCTCGAGAGATCCGGCCTGTACCTGGACCAATCCTCAGAGGAGTCCCAGTCGGCCCTACGGGAACTCAACCAGGATAGCAATGTGCTGACCAGGGGGATGGCCTACGTAGCCAGGCACCCGACGAGGACTGACGACGGCCTTTTGGCCATCGACACGAATTCAGACTCACACATACCGAGCGTCTTCACAAATATGAGCCTCAAGCCGCAGACCAGGAGGGGCGACGGGTCCAGAGGAGATTTCATACCGCGACCAAAGCCCAAGCAACCCGGACAGCTGTTGCCACAGAGCATGCACGTGGATAAGTTTGAAGACACACCCGAGGATAACAAGATGCGGTTGGCCGATATTAAATCAACTTTTGTCACGCTTCTCGATCTGCCCGAGATTGACCCGCCGCCGCAGATCACCACTACATTGCGCAGGCACCAGAAGCAGGCGCTGTTCTTCATGATGCACCGCGAGACGGAGGGCGTGGACATTGAGGAGCCTGGCGCGAGAGATATGCTGGGGTTTCCGAAACTCTGGCTGCCGCTGGAGCACCATCCTGGAGAGTACAAACATGCGCTGGTTAATATTACGAGTGATATGCGGCCGGCTTCCTTTTTGGGCGGGATTCTGGCCGACGATATGGGGCTGGGTAAGACGCTGTCGATTATATCGCTGGTGCTGAAGTGTAAGCCCGCTTGGCGACGCGGCACTCGGCTAAAATTTGTCAACAGCAGTGGCAGTGGCAGTGGCAGTGACAGCGGTGCTGGTGCTGGTGCTGGTTTTGAGGGTGATAGGGGACGCGATCGGAGAACCGTGAGGGGCCGTCTGCGGCCGCTGATCGGCCGCATAGTTCAAGACAAAGGGCGCGCAGGGTCTCCGATGCGCGTGGACAAGGGCAAACACAGTGTGATTGAGGAGCCTGCCGGCGATGTCAGCGTGGTCATCAATAGCGGCGACGACGACAGCGACTATTTTACAAATCTGCCAGCAGCCAAGAAGCCTAGACTTTCGCAGGACATCAGCAGTGATTCGGACCACCTGACGGACGACCCATTGAGCACACCCGCAGCCTCCAAGAATCACAGCGACAGAGCTGATTCGTCTGCCACTTCAACGAGATCTCTGGCAACGGCCAGGCTGGATAAAAACAGCAACACTAGCAGCAGCAGCAGCAGCAGCAGCGACTCGGACGACGGGCAGAGTGACTACGGGGCGCCCATGGCGTCTGGTGGCCGTCCGATGACGCCGCCGCCAGAGTTTGAAAACAAGAAGACGCGGAACAAGGACCTGTGCGAGCGTATTTTCGCGGCCAACCACCACGGATGGTACGCCGGCGGCACGCTGATCGTTTGCCCCCTATCAACGATGGGCAACTGGGAGGAACAGGTGGCCACACACGTGCGGCCGTGCACCTTAACAGTCCAAGCGTACCACGGGCCGACGCGCGTGCGCGATCCCAAAAAGCTCTGCCAGTACGACATAGTCCTGACAACTTACAATGTGCTGCAGAGCGAGCTTACGAAGGAGAGACGGCAGCTGATCTGCGTGGATTCGGGGCAGGGTTTGGATGCGGGGAGGGCGACGTTCGAGAGCAGTTCGGAGGGGGAGTCTAGTACGAAGGTGTATTGTGTCCCCGAGGATCCTTATGTGTCGCCGTTGCAGGCTGTGCATTGGCATCGGGTGGTACTGGATGAGGCGCATGCGATCAAGGAGAGGCGAACGGTGGCTAGCCAGGCGGCCTGTGCGCTGACTGCCAGCCGAAGATGGTGTTTGACGGGGACGCCGATCCAGAACCGGCTTGACGACCTGTTCAGCCAGCTGCGGTTTCTGCACGTGCAACCGCTGGATAACTGGAAAGTGTGGCTGACATACATTGGGGCGCCCTTCCACGACAACATCCGCGAGTACATCGACGCCGACACAACCGAGGGCATGACAGCGTGCAAAATGGGCGAGGGAAATGCTGGGGCGCAACGCGTCCAGCGGCTGATGCAGAGTATTTGCTTGCGGCGGATGAAGCAGCAGATTGACTCCAAGACCAAGCGCACGATGATCGAGTTGCCGCCGAAATTCGAGGTTATCCGGTGGTTGGAGTTGTCTGGCGGAGAGCGGCAGCTGTATCAGATGGCGGAGGATATTGCAAAGGCCAAGTTTGAGAATATGTCGAGGAGTGGCACGCTGATGAAGAACTATATGAATATTTTGAAGATCATCCTGAGGCTAAGGCAGCTGTGCACGCACCCAAGGCTGTGGTCTGAGGATAAGTGGAAGGAGGCTAGGGTGCTTGGTGCCGACGCGGGGATTGCGTCTGGATCTGGATCTGGTACGACTGGTGCTGCTGCTGGTTCTGGTGCTGGCGCTGTGGTGGTGTCTGAGGAGAGCAGCGATTCCGACGCCAAGGCTGAGCCCAAGGTCAGCGCCAAGGCCAAGGCTGAGGCCAAAATCGAGCCAAAAGCTGAGGCCAAGATCAAGCCAAAAGCTGAACCCAAGCTAAAGGTCAAGCCAAAGCCAGAGTCCAAGCCTAAACTCAAGGGCGAGTCCAGGTCAGAGACTATCAAGCCTGAGGCCAAGCCCTCCACTAGCGACCTGCACTCTGTCTCTGCCGTTGACCTGTGCGACATGGTCATGGGTGATGCCAGCATATCCGGAAACAGCCAGCAGCAGCAGCAACAGCAGCATCTAACAGCGCAGTCAGAGTTTTTTGAGCAGTGGGCTAAGCGGTCCCTGGTCATGGGTGACCTCGTCCCGTGCGATTTCTGCGGCGAGCGGGCGCTTCCAGCGGGCATATCCCTGCAGCGCAACCGATTCGAGGCAGCCGACCTTCCGGGGCCAGTCGTCACACGGTGCGGGCACATTGGTTGCCACCAATGCCAGCTGGCGCTGTTCGGCGTAGGCGGGACCAACGCGATGACGGAGTGCGTGCTTTGTGGGGATATGGTCGGGCAGAGCGATATCGTATGGCTGCCAGCATCGGTGGTGTTTAACGATGCGCAGAGCGGACATCGGGTGGGTGCAGCGACCATGGATCAGCAGCAGCTGCAGCAGCGTGAGCAGCACCTGGCGGAGGCGGCCGAGGGCAGCGAGTACAATGAGCTTAACCGGCTATGTCGCGAGCAGGATAGCAGCACAAAGGCAACGACGCTGATGCAGGATATAGAGAAGATCCGCAGCCGGCGATGGATCAGCGATGCGCATTTCGGGGTTGACCAGGACCACCCCCTGGTGCAGGCGCGCAAGGCTGAGCTCCATGCGAACCGTGGGATCCGCGAAAAATGCGTGGTGTTCTCGCAGTGGACCACAATGCTTGATCTTTTGGAGCCGCTCCTGCGGCAGCGCGGGATCCGGTTTGTGCGGCTGGACGGTAAGATGACCCGGAGTGCGCGCGAAACCAGCCTGCGTGCATTTAAGAGTGACCCTGGGGTGGAAGTGATTCTGCTTTCCCTGCGGGCGGGCGGCGTTGGCCTGAACCTGGCGTATGCTTCGCATGTGTTTTTGATGGATGCATTTTGGAACCCCAGTGTGGAGCAGCAGGCGATTGATCGAATTCACCGGCTGGGGCAGAAGAGCCCGATTACGGTGACGAGGTACTTTATTAAGGACAGTATTGAGGAGAAGATCATGAAGTTGCAGAGAAGGAAGGCGAGGATCGTGGATATTTCGCTGATGGATAGCACGAGGAATCGGAACCCGGGTGAGGCTGAGGAGGGTGAGGAGCTGGCTATCAGCATGGGGACGCATTCGCGGCAGCAGAGGCTGGACGACCTCAATATGCTGTTTGGATAGAAAAGAAAGGAAAGGAAAGGAAAGGAAAGGAAAAGAAATGAATATAATTTTTTTTGGTTTGGGAATAGAGTGGAGAATGTACGCGTTGGATATGCAACGCGTAAATAAAAAGTAGAGAAAAAAATGATTTTGCGCGTTTAACTTTTTTTTTTTTCTCTCTATTTTTCGTGGCGGCAGAATTTTGCGCAGTGTTATTATCCTTCTGGCATTCATTCTTTTTCAGGGTGAGATTTTTTGCCCCTCCTTTTTTTAGTTTTCAGGTTTCAGTTTTCAGTTTTCAGTTTTCAGTTTTCAGTTTTCAGTTTTCAGTTTTCAGTTTTTGGTTTTTGGTTTTTAGTTTTAACTTTTAACTTTTAACTTTTTTATTTTTATTTTATCCCAGCCATTCGTCTTCCAATACGCTTTTTTTGATTCAAATCCGAATCCACCAATTCGAAATAAAACCAAATAAAACCAAAAGCTTACAAGATAGAACAGGGGAAATGGCGCTCAATGACATAACACTGCGCACAAACAACACGGCGTCGAGCAGCAGCGGCAGCAGCAGCAGCAGCAGAAACAATACTGGCAATAGCAGGAGGAGCAGCAGCGGCAGCATTACGCGGCAACCAACGCTTTTCGCCTCCCTGCAGGCAGCGCAGCAGCGGCGCAGCAAGCGGCGGGCAGCAGAGAACAGCATCAGCGAGGCACAAGCGGCCAGCAAGCGGCCAGCCACCAGCAGCACAGGCGCACAGGCGCCGGCACCGGCACCATCGGGATCATTGAAAAAATCACAGATGCAGCACGCAGCGTCCTATTTCACGCCGGTCCCGCTGCACGCGGCTATGCGCCGGCGGCAGCACACGCATGTGGACCCGCGCGGCATCTCGGTGATCGGACAGCTCGGGGCGCTGGTATCCGCCAGCGACCGGCAATTCCACACAGACAACGGCGACCTCAGCGGCGGCGCTAGCGCCGGACGGCAGCTGCCCTTGGCGTGCCGGTACAACCCGTCGGGCAGTCGGCTGGCGGTGGTCGACGAGGGCGGCAGCCTGAGCCTCTTCGACACCACGCGCAACGTCGCCATGGCGATCCTGCGCAGGTGGCGGGCACACGACCACGCGGTATTCGACGGCGCCTGGAACCCCGACGGCCGCTCCCTGCTGACGGCCGCAGCCGACGACACCTGCCGCCTGTGGGACGCCGAGCGCGCAACGCTCTGCGCCGAATTCCGCGGCCACACCAAAACCGTGCGTGCGGTCGACTGGCTGCAGCCGCAGTGCTTCGCGTCTGGCGCGCGCGACGGCGCCGTGCTGCTCTGGGACCTGCGGTGCAATCGCACATTGGCGGCCGGCGGCACCCATGTCCACCGCCCGGTGGCGTCGATTCTGCAGGCGCATGCGCCCGGCGCGCTGCTGCCACTGCACAGGCCGCAGCGCTCGGGTGCCGCGGGCAGCGTCACGGGGCTGCGGTTCCTCCGCCACCGCGACCACCTGCTGGCCTCGGCCAGCGCCGCGTCGGCCGCCGTGCGGCTCTGGGATATCCGCATGGTGCGCGGCGCCCGCCCGCACGCCGCACGGCCATTGGCCGAGTCGTCGGCGGAAACCGCGCGCGGCCTCGCGTCGCTCGCGCTCGACCCATCGGGCACGCGGCTGTTCGCGCCGTGCAACGACGGGCGCGTGCACGTGCATAACGCCCAGCGGATTGGCTCCGCAATGGTGGCCGAGCTGCGCGCCCCCGAGTTCGAGTGCCGCGGGTTCGGCGCCGGGGCCGCGGCCAGCGGCTGCGGCAGATATGTCGGTGCCGGGTCGGCGAATGGCGCCGTGGTTGTTTGGGAGCTGGACGGCGCTGGCGGCAACTCGTCGAGGCGCAGGGCGGTGCTGAGGGGGCACCAGAGGGACGCCGGGTGCGTTGCTTGGCATCCGCAGATTACGCAGCTGGCGTCGTGTGCGGACGATGGTGTTGTGAGGATGTGGGATCTGGATGGGCAGGCGGCGGAGGATGCCCGCGCGAACGTGGCTGACCGTAGCCGCTGGGGCTTCGCCGAGGTGTGCTGAGAAAGGAAAAAGAAATGGGCTTTGCTTTTGCTTTTTAGTTAGACTGGACTGGCCTGGATGGGGGCCTCGCCCTGGCCATATTAAATTGAATATTGAGTATCGGCCGGGCCGTCCAGCCAGGCCGTCCAGCCAGGCCAGGGCATGTATATGTTGTATAGATGTGTAGCAAAAGCTACCCGCGGCGGCATGCGGCCTATCTATCGCCAACGCCGCAGAGCCAGAGCCAGAGCCAGAGCCAGTCTTTCTCTTCTTTTGCTTCCTCCCGCACAGACATCGAATCTGCCAGCTCTTCAAACCCCTTCGCTATATCGACGCACTGTCCACTGGCAATAAAAAAGACTAAAACCCGCATGTCCAGTCCAAAGAACATCGGCATCGTCTCGGCGGGCGCCATGGGCGTCAGCCTGATGATCGGCTCTGGGATCTTCTCCACGCCAGCGTCCATCCTGCGGCTCGTCGGCTCGCCAGGCATGTCCCTCGTTCTCTGGTCCCTCGGCTGCATCATCTCCCTCGGCGGCGCCTCGGCATTCATCGAGCTCGGGCTGATGTACCGGCAAAACGGCGGCACCATGCGGTTCCTCGCGCATGCATTCCCGCGACCCCACGCGTTGCTCTCGTACCTGTTCGCCTGGTCCATGTGCGTGTGTATCCGGCCAGGCGCCATTGCGGCCAATGGCCCGGTGGTCGGCAAATACTGGCTGTACGCCGCGGGAGTTAAGGACGAGTCCGGGTGGCGGGCACGCGCCATGGGGCTGCTGTGCATTAGCGCGGTCACGGCGCTTAATATGGGCTCGGCCAAATGGGCCTTGAGGCTGATCAACCTGCTGACGGCGCTGAAAATCGCCGTGCTGATGTGCATTGTCGGCGGTGGCGTGGCTGCGGCCGCCGGCAGTGTGCGGGGCGTGGTCGGGGGGCAGGGCGTCTGGCGGGCGGCCTTTGCGGGCACATCCGGCGACGTGCACGCGTACTCGGGGGCATTGACCAAGGTGTTCTGGGCATACGACGGGTTCACCAACCTAGTGTACTCGCTGGGGGAGCTGCGCCGCCCCGAACGCAACCTCCCCTGGGCCATCGGTGGGTCTGTCACCCTTGTGGGCATCCTGTATGTGCTGGCGAATCTCTCGTTTTTCATCGTTGTGCCGATGGACGTCGCCGTGGGGTCGGGGGAAATTCTCGCCGCGGAGTTCACCTCCAGGGTATTCGGGCCCCTGGTCGGCCGCACGGTGCTCCCGGCGGCCATTGGCCTATCTGTGCTCGGCGCCATATGCTCGCAGACCTACGGGATCGCCAGGCTTCTAGACTCCGTCACCCAAGTGGGCTTTGTGCCTGGCGCGCGCCGGTGGATGCTATGCGGGAACCACCGCAGGCTCGGCACGCCCGTCAATGCGCTCGCGGCCACGTACGCCCTCACCCTGCTCTACCTCCTGGCGCCCCCGCCCGGCCAAGTGTTCGATCTTTTGGTGGATTTCGTCCAATGGAGTACCTGGCTGTTCTACGGCCTAGCGGCCCTTGGCGCCTTCGTCTTGAGGTTCACTGCGCCGCGACATCCGGGGAGGTCGTTCCGCTCCGTGCACCTGTTCAATGCGCTGTTTGTGCTCTTCTGCCTGTACATCACTGTGTTCCCCTTTGTGCCGCCGTCCAAAGCGGAGGAGGCCAGGCAGCAGCCGTATGCCTTTTACTTGTCGCCGTTGCTCGGCTTGCTGACCACCGCTGCTGGACTGATTCCGTGGTATTTCCGCATGGTCTGGTGGCCGCGGAGGGCCGGCGTGGATCTTTTGGCGTGGATCGGACAGGCTGGCCAGGAAGCACGGCAGCAGGAGGACGAGGAGAGGGCCGAGGAAAAGCCCAGCAATGCCTCGCAGCCCAGCAAGGGCTCGCGGCCCAGCAAGGGCTCGCGGTCCAGCCAAGACTCGCGGTCCAGCAAGGACTCGCTGCCACCACTACCACTGCCAGAAACGCAGTCTCCGCTGTTGCTGCAACTGTTGCCTTCTCCACAGCTGCACCAGAGCCTAAAGTTGCCGGAGTACTAGGTTTTTATTTATTTGCTTGTTTGTTGATTATATGCATGTATGCGTGTGTCTATTTGTTAGATAAGAACAATGCAGTTGATTTCGGCCGGGATAGCCTCCCAGCCGGCCCACTCGCGGCCATGGTAACGGCCACCGACGTCCTCGTCCTCGTCCTCATCCTCGTCCTCATCCGTGTCCTGGGCGGCAGTGCTGCTGTCTGAATCAAACCCCGCCATTTCAGCAATCCTCCTGCGAGCATCGCCGCCACTCTGCCTCGTCGCATACCTTTTAACACCCGTCCTCCGCTGCACTTTGGTCCCAGCCATCAACCCACCCTCCTGCTCCTGGTCGTCGTCGGATTCATCAGCCTGCCACCTTTTGTTTTTTCTCCCTTTGCGGGGTTCCGGGAACACCACCAGCGGAGAAAGCTCGCCGCCGACTATTTTTTTCGCCTCTTCCTCGCCATTGACCTTAATAAACGTCGCCAGCTGGCCGGTCGGCAACCGATTACGCTTGCGCATACAAAACGAGCAATTACAAACACCGCGGCATCTCGGACACTCCCACATCTCCCCGGTGTTTAGAATCTCCACAGCGTCCTCATTATATCTGACCAATAGGCACCTATGGTCCAACGCCATGGTGCATCCTTGGTTGCCGCAGCGGATCTTTGGATCTGTTGTTTTTTGCCTGCATTGATGGCAGGTAACTCCGAGCGTAGGATCGTAGACCCGCCCGTGTATTACGCGTCTTCCGGGATTGGCCCTGCGCAAAGCTGCAGTGTTGTTACTTTTGCCCTTGGTTTTTTTGCTTGGCAGAAGGTATGATGGGTAGTCGTCGTTGTAGGATAATGGTTGTTTGCGCACGCGTTGGCTGGGTTCACGGTGGGGGAGGTAGTCGCCCTCTTCTGTGCTGAGCTTTCTGTTTAGGCGTTTAGGAGCTGATGGCTGGTGAGCGACTGGTGGTTGGATACCGAGACTGGCAAGAAACTCGGCGTTTTCGCGGATTTGTTTTTCGCGTTCTTCTTCATAGCTACTCATTCTTTTTCTTTCTTAGTTGATTGTTTGGTAAAGCTTATATGTGTAAATAAAAATTAAAGTTAAAATAAAGGAAATAAGAAGGGTGGGAAAAAAAATTAAACAAAAAATATAACAAACGCGATCGCAAAATGAATGTTTTTTTTTGGATTTTTTGGATTTTATCTAGCTGATGGCCAACAATCCAAGCAGGAATCCCCAAAAAGAATAAAAAAACCCAATAAAAAAAAACGTCACCTGCCTTGATTTTTATTTTATTTTATTTTATTTTTATTTTTCATTTTTTATTTTACTGTTGGCTAAGCAAAATTCCTGACTGTTGGTGGGTTGTGGAAAAAAGAAGAAAAAGAAAATAGAATCATATAGAAAGCCCCCCTTTTCTTTTTCTCTTATTATTTTCAATTCCAATTCCAATTCCAATTCCAATTCCAATTCCAATTAACCTTTTTTCTTTTGTCTCATCGAATTACAAAATAACACCCTCACAGATATATTTTTATACCCATTTTGACAAATGAGTTTGGACGTTACACGGCAGTGGCTCCGGGACAACACGGCCCGCAGGGTAAGAAAGGCTTGCAAATAAACTTTGACCTTTTTTCTATAACCAATGCAAACCCCCCCCCTATTATCTCCAAACCCTCTTCCTAACTAAACAAAAAAATACACCCTTTTATTTCTTGCAATTGGTTCTTTTGCAATTATTCTTTGAAATAGTTTGACGATTCGGACAAAGTATACGCTCTCGTCGATGAAGCAATAAGCCAATACCGGTCATTGAAGCCCAAGATAGCCGAGCACATGTCCGCGGACAAAACCATCCAAGCGCTCCTCTGTCTCCACGGCACCCTTCCGATGGTATTCAATGGAGCGACTTTCAACATTCCAATGGTATTCTGGTTTCCGCGCCAATTCCCCTCCCAACCACCCATGGCGTACGTCACGCCAACGCACACGATGGTTGTGAAGGTCAGCAAACACGTGGATGAACGCGGTCGCATTTATCATCCGTATTTGGCCGCATGGTCGACAGAGGAAGGCTCGACTTTGCTCGAGCTTTTCGCCAGCCTTATTTCTGTGTTTTCCGTTGAACCGCCGGTTTATAGTCGCCCGCCTGGGTATTTAGCCGCTGCTATTAATCCTGGATTTGTTGGTCAGAGGGTTGGCGCAGCAACGGGTCAGCAACCACAGCAACAGCAACAGCAGCAACAGCAACAGCAGCAACAGCAACAGCAGCAACAGCAACAGCAGCAACAGCAACAGCAGCAACAGCAACAGCAGCAACAGCAACAGCAGCAACAGCAACAGCAGCAACAGCAACAGCAGCAACAGCAACAGCAGCAACAGCAACAGCAACAGCAGCAACAGCAACAGCAACACGCTGGTGCTGTGTCTATGCCTGTGTTGCCGCAGAATGTTGGGATGTACGCTAAGCAGCAGATAATGCAGCAGCAGATGCTGAGTAATAAGCGTCCTATGAGTGCTTTGGAAACTGAGTTGGCGTCTGTTACGGTTCCCATGAACTCATCGATTTTACAAACCCATGCCCCAGTAAATTTGTCTGCCTCGCCAAAACCACCAACATTAACACCGCCACCACCAGCAGCAGTACCGCAGCAAACACTGGCCGGCAATTTCCCGGCGGGGTTGTCATCACCAATTTCAGGACAAACGTATTCGTTTAACCCAGTTGCCGGACGTCCTCCCGTCCCCACTACGAACCCGAAATCAGCACCCAACACGCCTGGAAAGACCACTTTTGATGCCAGCAATCCCACGGCCGCGTCCCCGACATCCATGGCGTCCGCGCCGGTATCGGCAGCATACCTGGGCCCAGACCATGCCGGTAGTGTGGCTGCGCTAGCTGCTGCTGTGATTGCTGCTAGGATGCAGCTGCCAGTGTCCGATAATGAGTCGTCGAGCGGACAGTCGAACCGCTGGTCAGATGCAGACTCGGACCACTCGGATGATGCCAACCTGGAACTCAATGACCCGCCTGCAGCTACAGCAGCTACAGCAGCAGCAACGACCATGGACTCAACAATATCACCTGACACTTTGCAGCAATATCAGAAGCAAAGGAAACAATTGCCACTGCCACCACCAGTTTCTTCTCTCCTAGACTCCTCCCCTGTGGACGACCCCGTGAAACGCCTCGTAGGCTACCAACTAGCTATCTACGACCGGGTATCTTCGGCAATTAACAAATCGCGCGAAATCCATACCCGCGTTAACCGCGAACTCCTCGACCAATCCGCCAACCTAAACTCCGGCGCTGGCGTCATCTCCGAGGAACGTAAACAACTGATGGGATCTCAAAAACAACTGACCGCGAATATTTCTGTTTTGGAGAGCAAGTTGGCTGAGTTGGGTGCGAAAAAGAGAGAGTTTCCGGAGGATTCCAAAGTTGTGGATGTCGCCGGGGTGTTTAGAGGCGTTGGCGTGATGGAGCAGTTGTTTGATTTGGCCGCGGAAATTGCTGCTATTGATGATACACTGTACTTGCTCGGAAAGGGTTTGAATGATGGAAGGGTATCGCTGAGCGTGTATATGCGACAGGTACGCAAACTTGCCCAGCAGCAGTTCTTGGCAAAAGCCTTGGCATTAAAGATTCGAGGCTTAAGTAATCTTAATTAGAATTAATTATAAATGAATAAATGACATTGCTTCCATATATATATTTTTCTCCTCAAAGAACCGCGTCAGAAGCAACTACTCCAAATCTACCCGACACCGTTTTGCGAGCCAACGGCCAAAACGCCTGTTGCAGCATAGGCGATGGTTCAATCCCAGCCTTCTCCGCGCCCTGTGTGACCTTGTCCAACACGCACATCAGGTACTCCAACGGCTGATTCCACTTGTCCTTCTCCAAAGCCAGCAGCCGTTGTTCATCCGCAGTCTGCAAAATAGCCTCTGACGTGTAAGCGCTCTGCGCAGCCGCCACCAGCAACGGGTTAGTCCCTTGAGTGAACCCCGAAGATGACAACAACGTTTGCTGCTGCTGCTGCTGCTGCTGCTGCTGCTGTGTATACGGCGCGCCCATTCCGAACGAGTTTTGTCTAATAATCGACGATTGCTGCTCTTTCAGGATCTGCGTTTGCGTCTCCAACGGTAGCTTGTCAAAATCAGCACGGTTCATATCAGGTGGCAGCATCATTGGTGCTGGAACAAACGGAACAGTTGACTGCTGGATGTTCCCGCCCATATAGGACGCTGATTGTGGCAACACCGCTTGAGCTGCCGCTGCTGCCTGCGCGTTGTCAAAGCTGCCGAGCTTGCCCATTGCACGCTTTTTGGCTGCCGGCAGTTTGAGACTGCCCAGCTCCATCGGATGCTTGACAGCCTTTTGGAAGTTATCGAACGACGGATCGGCAGTCAATGCGCCTGGATGCATGTTCGTCATCAGAGTCTCCTGCTCAATCTTGGCCGCGACCTCGCCAGTGGAAGCCAACAGCCGAGCACCCGCCGCCTGCTGCTGCTGCTGCTGCTGTTGTTGTTGGAACCGATTCTGCTGATACTGCTGCTGTGCACTAGCAGCATTCTGCTCCGCCAACTCATGCTGATGCATGTTGCCCCACTCCTTGGCAACAGTTAAGAACTTGCGCAGCACCTCGGAAAAGTTAACCATATGGTTGGGCGCAACAATATACTGGTTCTCGGCGACCAGTCGCCGCTGCTCAGTGACCATGACGTTGATAGAGTAAATCTTCTGCACGGAATCTTGGCTCTTTGTGCGTATGAATATCGCAGGCAGCAGCTTCATGTTGGCCTCAAGGAGCTGGCTGACTAGGGGGAGGTGGTTGCGAACGATCTGCTTGTCGGCCTCGCTGAGATCAAGGCGCGGCCGCCCTCTTATTGCATCGGCATCTATCGCGGTAATGATGTTTTCGACGATCTTGGTCGCGACCTCTGTGGAAATCGAGTCTGCACGTTGGAGGCCAGGCGCAGACGTGGTGGCGTCTTCTGAAATAGTCTCTTTGATGGCCGGCATCGTTGCTAATGCGATAGTGGCCGGATTCGCAGCCACGGGCTGTGTGCCAGCGATAGCAACAGCAGCTACAACTTTTGGAGATGCTGCCTTGCGCGACTTGGCGTTAGTCCGTGGTGACTGTGACTTCTTTTTCAACTTGGCACCGGCTACTGATGCTGTGGTCTTTCCTGCAGTCTGCTTCTTCCCTACGGACAAGCCGGAAGATGTAACAGATGCAGCGGCAGAGATAAGTGCAGCGGCAGAGGTTGGCGATGCACCCGAGCCGGCGGCGGCAGTGGCGGCCATGGCTACGGAGGCCGAAGTTGTCAGCAGGGCAGTGGCTGCCACGTTCATCGGTATATTGGCACTCAATCCTGCAGACTGCTGTTGTTGCTGTTGCTGTTGCTGGCTCTGATTCTGGCTCTGGTTGATGTTCACCGTGCCCATAGACATGGCCGGCGACGAGATAATGCCCTGCATGCCTGCCTGCTGTGCAATGGCCTGCGGCCGGGCGGCATTATTCATCGTCGGCGTCATACTGGCTCCCAAACCCACCATAGAATGCTGCTGCTGCTGATCGGGTACTGTCAGGCCGCTGGCGCCCTCCTGCAGAATCGTCTGAATAATCTCCTTGGTCAGCGGCTGGCCAACCTCGTCCTTGCACGACTGCATGATTTCCTGTATGATCTTGGTCACCGCCTGCTCTTTGACCGGGTCGTTGCCGCCCTTAAAGAAATTAAGCACTGCATGTGCACGCAGGAGGTTGATCGGTATGTTGCCTCCGTTGTGGAAAAAGGGCCGCGTTGTGTTTGCGAACGCTGTTCTCCATCTCTGCATCAGCTCAGGGGAAACCGCCCCGGTTCCGGTTGAGATGGAAATGGTGGACATGGGTACGGGGACCTGCATAGGCATGGGTGCAGGCGCGGCGGCTGCGCGGATGTGTGGCGAGCCTCCATAGTTACCCGCGGCAACGGCGGCAGCCAACTGGTTCTGGCCTTGCTGCTGAAGAGCCTGCTGTAGTTGGGCCTGCATTTGTGGTGTCATCTGCTGCTGTTGCTGGAGCCTCATCTGCAATTGCTGGAGCTGAAGCTGCTGGAGTTGTGGTGTTTGGGAAAACCCGCCGGCACTGTTCATGGAAAGAATCGATTGTGCGTTGGCTGCCATAGTCGCCATTTGTTGCTGCTGCTGAGCCTGTTGCTGTTGCTGTTGTTGAGCCTGTTGCTGAAGTAGAACAGCGTGCATCTGTTGCCGAGCCTGCTGCTGCTGCTGTTGTTGAACCTGTTGCTGCTGCTGGATCTGTTGAACCTGCTGTTGTTGTTGGGCTTGCTGCTGTTGAGCCTGTTGCTGAGCCTGCTGGGCTTGCTGTTGGGCTTGGTGTTGCTGAGCCTGTTGCTGCTGCACCTGTTGTTGTTGTTGCTGCTGTTGTTGTTGCTGTTGTTGCTGTTGTTGCTGTTGTTGCTGTTGTTGCTGTTGTTGCTGTTGTTGCTGTTGTTGCTGTTGTTGCTGTTGTTGCTGTTGTTGCTGTTGCTGTTGCTGTTGCGTCTGTTGCTGTTGCGCCTGTTGCTGTGGCTGCTGCATCTGCCGCGGTTGCTGCATCTGCTGCGGTTGCTGGGCCTGCTGTTGCTGAGTCTGTTGCTGCTGGGCCTGCTGCTGCCTCTTCTGCACCTCGACATACATCTTCTGCACCACCTCGGTTAGCCTCTGCTTATCTTCAGACTGGCCCATTTGCGCCTGGATAATATGCAATGCCATGGTAATGTCCTGCGTGGTATGATTCTGCGGAAAGTTAATGACATCGCGCATCTGCTGCATGGACATGTGGGTATTCCCAGGCGCCTGAACCGGCGTAGCCGCCGGCGCCGCCGCGACAACCGAAGGCGCTGCAACTGGTGGTACAAGCTGCGGCTGCGGCTGCGGCTGTTGCGGTGGCGACATCATCGACATCACGGGGGTCTGCTGTACAAACTGCTGGTTAAGCCCCGCCGCCGCCGCCTGGTTGTTGGCCATAGCTTGGCCGGTCAGGATCTTTAGCTTCTGATCAAGCTCTGCCACGCGCGCGTGAAGCATTGACACGTACTCTTGGCTGGACTGCGCGCTTGTAAAGGCTAGGTTCTCAAACTGATACAGCACCTTGATTACGCTGGCCCGCTGGCTTTCGTTGAAGCCCTGGAGAATGGCAGACGATATCTGGGCAAGATTCTGGGAGCGCGCTTGCTCCGGCACAGACGCGCGCCAGTCCTGGCTGCCCATGGCATTCAAATTGTGCTGCCCATTCATGGTTTAAGCTGGATACTGAGAGAAAAGATAGTCAAGGTAGTTGTTTGTTTGTGGTAGGATAGACAAAGAGGATAGACAAAATAAAAGTAAAGGTTGCAACTTGAAATGGCGAATAAATTGGAGAAAAATAAAAATAAATAAGAGAACTCCCGAAATCGCCTCTTGTCAAACAATTATCGAGTTGACAAAGAAATAATGACAGGTAAAGTGGGAATGGAACAAAGGTATTTTTTGCGACAGGGAGAGTGGGGATGACACCGTATACTATTCGAGAGCGGTTGGCGCTGCGCGTGCAGTATAAAATGGGAATATACAAACGACCAAGGCAGATAAATAATAAAGTGCAAACTAAATAAATATATTGGAAAAGTGAAAATAACGAAAAAGGGGGAGAGGGGTCTTTAAAATCCGCCCATTTGCAAAAAGAAAATCATATCCACAAAATGCGCATACATTTTCTCTCACCCGTACAGCAACATTGTTTGCGCTTGGGATTTGAAGGGCGAGCCGAAACCCATCAATCAACTCACTTTATATGTCCCCTTTTTTTAGTGCATGAACGCGAAAACTGTGAAGTTGGCGTTTTGTTTAGTAACCGAGCCAATGAATTTATCATCAACAATGAAATATGTTTTGGCTTGTTTACGCTCCAGAAAACCTGTGCGCCCGGACGACCACATCAATACTAGCCAGCTTATTTTCGCTCTCTTCGTTTGTGAAAAAGAAAGATGCGGCACCTGTCTTTCTTTTGTATGTTTTCACTCAACGCATTTTCTCCGCGTCAGCTGGTATAATAGACACTGACTTGGTCTTGTGAAATTTAACAAGTCCAACCTTTTTTCACTTGCCTTTTAAAGGGACCATGGATTTTGAGCAGACGCTGAGCTCCCTGCAGGAAGAGCTATCAAACACGGTGCAAGCATCTGATTGCAGCGAGATCCCGTGGAGCTGGATAGCCACGTTTTCCAGCCGCACGCTGACCGAACACAGCACTGGGCTGTCGCGCGCTGTCCTGCTCGCAGAGCTCGAAGCCCAATGGCACCAGCTCTCGTCCAGCGAGGCGATGCACACCGGCGTCCATCGTTCGTTGGGGATCCTGTTCAGTCGCCACGGCAACCCGCCGCTCACCACGTGCTATTGCCTGAAAATAGACGGCATGCGGACTATCGAAAACACAAACATATGGCTGTGGGAGCTATCAGGTGCCCCGGATCCGCTCGATGCTGGGATCTCGGGCAATAGGCTCAAAGGGCTCAAGAAGCGCAATACAGCGGACACTCGGGTTGATGCCATTATACACCGGCGGTACTACCCGATGATCGAGGGCGCCGAGTTTGCGGGCTTTTTTGGCCGGAACCGCACACTGATGGTCACCACACTCGTGCTGGCCGACCGCGGCAATGGGTTTGACGACCAACCCGTACATACACTGCTTCCGACCACGGCGCTGGCCTTTGTCATCCGCATAAAGGACGATTTGAATCTGCCCAGCATGTTGCTCCAGCACACGGACGAGCACCTCTTGCACGATATCTTCGGCGTCGCGTACTCTAACGGCAGGTTCTTTCAAAGCGGAGCCCCGGTATTCAACGCCGACCAGGTGTGGTGCAAGATCGGCGAGATCTGTCCGTCAAAGAGAGTCGTTCGAAATGGCAAGCAAGTCTTACACCGAGAGATGTATTGCTTGTTTGAGCACATAGAGCAGTCCGCAGGGGCGGCGGCAGCAGCTATCAATATTAACTTTTGGGACGAAGACGTCGCGACCGTGGATCTGTACAATACAGGCGACTACATTGGACTGTTGTGCCCAATTGTCAGGGCCAGCAGCAAGGCGAAACTGCCGACTGATGTCGATTGCGGCACGCAGACCATCGCTTTTATCATGAAAGAGATACTCGACCAGCCGAGTACATACCTCTCGCAAACGAGAGTCTCGCGCAATGAATTGGGGTATTTTGACTACAGCCGCTATGCACATCGCGCCCAGATCGGCCGGCTGTGTCCCGAGATAATCAGCCTGTCGCTTTTGGCTCAAGTGGTGGCCGTTTCCAACAACATGCCACTCGCAGATGATGGCGAGGCCTCTTATAGGTATGCGGTCCGCATCATGGATGATTCCGGAAGGTGCGATGTCACTCTGTGGGGCGAGTTGGGGCGCCAGGCATCCAGGCTGCTGCCCGGACAACTAGTCCTCATGGACAAACTAGATACGGAGGACGAGCGAGCTAAGGATGGCAGCGTGATCATCAGCAGCGGCGCAGACATTGGGTCGTCTATAATCAACGTATCGACGTTGGACGGCATCCTGCATAGCTCGTCTCTTCGCAAATACACGCACTTGGCCAATATCCCGAGCACAGGCAATTGCTACGCCAAGGGATGTGTGGTCGAGGTGACTTCAGCTGGCGATTACCTGCGCGACCCGCGGGATCGCTTATCGGCTACCTGCCTGATCCATACAGTATGCCAGCAGCGCGTTGTGTGCCCAAACAGACCAGCCCTGGCTACATTGTTGGAAAACCCAACTGACTTTTTTGCCTTTGACTGCCCTTGCTGCTGCCTCGAGAACTTACCGGCTCACGAAGTCGAATCTGTATTCTCCCTGCGTGTATCTATTGACGACGGTACTGATGTTTGTGCTGCGCAAGTCACGCCAACGGCAGCATACCGCATTATGCGCATATCCTCACAGCAGCTTCTCGAGCTCCCGAGCAGGCAAGAACAGATGAGTGCTCTGGCTAATCCGCTCGGCAGGGAGATTGTCGCTTCCATATCGTCGCTCAACAGCTCGTTGACTGTGGACGGCGACAGTGTGCTTCGCATCGACGCTGCATGCCCAGCAGAAGATATTGGTATCGTCAGTGTTTTATAGTAAAATATTTTGTGATTTTTGGGGTTCAATAATACTTCAATAAAAAAGTGAAAAACGAATGCTTAGTTTGCTTTGGCTTTTGCGTCACTGGGATCAGCACGACTTCTGGTATAATGTCTTTTTGCTGCCATTATCGGTGATTTCGAGCACAGGCTCCTTGCTGGGCCCGCCGGACTCGTTGTCGGCGGTTGTGTGCATCTCACCGATGCGCTTGAGAAGACCCTTCCAGTGGGAGTGCTTCTGGCTGTTGTCCATCGTGGTTCTGTTGGACGAAGCGATTTGTTGAGCAAGGTTGGACGTCGACTTGCTGTTGGCTAGCGGCTTGCTCAGCGCTTCGCCGAGCGTCTGGTTCTGCGTGTCCAGCATGGTCTTGGTTGCCCATAGGATGTCCCGCACCAATCGGTTGACAAAGTCCTCGGATGACGCCTCCTTAATAACAACACGCAGGACGCGCAGCTTGTTCATGTTTGGAGGCAGCGGGTAGTTGGGAATAATCCACCCGCGGACGCGCAGCAGGGTTGAGACTATGTCCTGGTTAGCTGTCGGGTGCTTTTCGATGAACCAGTCGGTAAAGCGGAAGGCGACCTCAGGCAGGCCGTGATTGAACAGGCGGTTGACCGATGGATTGGACCCCGACGACTTTAGCTCTAACGACACCGACTCTTGAAACAAATTACCGGCCGCCAGGCGGCTCTCCTCAGAGTAGCCAAACTGGCCGCGCGGACGGTGGATGTCCGAGATGCACTCGTACATGCCTGTGGCCTCCAGCGCAACCGACAGCAGCCGGGCGTGATACAGGCAAGAGTTCATCACGCGCGCGTAGCCTTCACGACCAAATCTAATAAACTGGTAGTACTGGGCAATGAGGAAGCACGCAGGGTGCGAAAAGTTGAGCGTGAATGTCTTTTCAATGCCACCGAGGTAGCTCAGCTCAAAGGTCAGTCCGTCGGGCAGATACTCAGTCGCGCGCCAGAGGACCCAGCCAATGCCTGGATACGTCAACCCAAACTTGTGTCCGCTGGTGCTGATGGACACAACGCGTGGCACTCTAAAGTCCCAGCACAAGTCGGGCTGCGCGAATGGCGCGACAAAAGCGCCGCTGGCTCCGTCGACATGGATTGGCACATCAAACCCGGTGTCGGCCTTGAGCTTATCAAGCAGCTGGGACATCTCGAGCACCTTCTCGTAGTGGCCTGTATATGTGCTGCCCAGTATCAGGAACATGCCAATGGTATTCTCGTCGATCATATCGAGCGCCTTGTGGATGTCCAGGCAGTAATGCGACTCCTCAGAAACAGGCACCAGGCGCGACTCGATGTCAAAGTACCGCGCGGTCTTTTCTAGGGCAACCTGCGCGTTTGCAGCAAACACAATGTTCGGCTTAGAAGTGTCCTTGCCCTGGGCCTCGCGGCGCGCGCGCCATCTCCACTTGAGGGCCAGGCCACCGAGCATGATTCCCTCAGAAGAACCGACGACAACAGTGCCCGTGGGCTCGACCCCCTTCTCGCCATTCCACAGGTCGTGCAGGTGGGCCAGACAGCGGCGGTGGATGCGCTCCGTCGCCTCGTACTCATCAATGTCGACGCGGTTCTTGCCCAGGTTTTCCATAATCAGCTTTTCCGCCTCGGGCTCCATCCACGTAGTTAGGAAGGTCGCGCAGTTGAGCGTCGGGTCGCCGTCAAACTTGAGCGAGTCGTGGATCAGCTGGTACGCATTGCGTGCTGGCATGCTGTTTGAAGGGAACAAGCTCACGTCGCCGGAACTCTCAGAAATGCCGGCGCCGTAAACCAGATCCGTTTTCTGGATTCTGCGTCGACCAAGACCCAGGCGACGCGTTCCAGGTAGAATAGAGCTGATACTGTCGGACATTGCTTATCGCTTGGTGAGTAAGACAAATGATATTTTGAAAGAGTTAAAAAAGATTAAATACGTGTTAGAGAATACACACCAAAATAGACTTGGAAGGTAAGGTACATCTGCTTTAATGCTCGCACGCAATGGGTCGCCTTAAATATTAAATTATTTGGCATTTTCAGCTAACATTTGATATCAATTCCAGCGTGGATAACTTTAGTTTTTGTCTTTTATTTATTTTATATCAATGCCAGCGTGGACTCTATATTAATCAACGCTTGTCATTTTCGCCCCCCACATCATTCACTAAATTGCCATATATTGGTGACAATGTGCAATGATGTGACCACTTGTAATAAAAAATAAAACAGATATGCAGCCATGTTGTCACAATTATGCGCTTATAATCGATTAAAATGATATTTATTACTCGCTTTGAATGTCTATTTACCTGAGCTAGTCAAAAAGACGACTTTGAAGGCCAAGCTCTCCGAAAATTTGCTGCTTAGCAGCTTCAAGAGGCGCGCCGCTCTTCAAGTGATCGCATAGGCGCATGGCCACCTCAAACTGCACCTGGTCCAGCTCGCCCCGTCTGTCCCAGTCGGCGACGTTCCACACATCCCTGAGTTTGTCATGTGCGAGCCCAGACTCGGCCAGCAACACCCGGGCATGCTCGGCCGAAATCATTTTGCGCTTGGGGTCGCATGCGCCATCGAAAATTAACCTGTACCGCAGCATGGCGGGGTTGCTCGACGTGTCATCGCCAAAGGGATTGCGGCTGCTTGCTGAACCACCCGCCGAGAACGCCGAGTACGGCGGCGGGTACGGAACCTGATGGCCTGACTGCCCTGTAATCGGTGAATATAACGCCTTGCTGCTGGGCTTTTCGCTGGACCGGCCGCTGGCGAGCCTGCCTTCATCTTCGCCCCCGGAATCGGGAAGCCCGATATCAGCCGAGGGCCTGTTGTCGCTGGGGAACTTTTGCATCAAACGCGGGAAATCCACCGAAAGCGCCTCGTCGGCGTTGTCAATGAGCTTCTGGTTGAATTTGTTAAAGTCGGCAATCTTGAATGCCTCTAGGTCGCTCTTGAATGCCTCGGGGTTAGGGAAATCGCCCGGCGGCAGATTGTACTTGACCTGGATTTTACGGAACTCCGCGGGCAAATTTTCAAGCATCGCCTTGGCCTTTTTGTCTTTGCCAAACATCGAAGGCAGCTCGCTGCGCAAGTACCCGATAATGTGCGCGTGCACCCGCGCTTGGCGTGCGCGCTTGACAATCTCATTGACGCGGCGCAAAGCGGCGTTCTTCGGAATACTTCGCAGGTCGCGCAGCAGGTCGCGCTGCTCGCTGATCAGAAGCTCGCTGTTTTCATCGTGCACAGTGCCCACAGGCGTCTTGTACTTGGGCCAGAACGAGCCTAGGTAGACGCGCTTGACCTCGGGAGTCGGGATGACCTTTCCCAGAGACCACATCAGCGCCCCGTACACCCTCATCAGCTGCTGCTGGTTGACCTGATCGCATTTGTTCAGCACGATGCGCACCTTATCCTCGTGCCCACGCAACGACTGGATCGCACCTTTGAACTCGTCTGAGATGTCAAGCTTGTAGCTATCAAACAGCAGCAGAATGAGATCCGACCGCTCGGCGAACCAGTTAATGACCGACACAAAGTCATAACCGCGCTGGATCTGCTTGGACCCGGACAGAATTCCTGGCGTGTCAATAATCGTCAGGTTAGACAGCAGCGGATTATTCAGCTGCGCAACCTGAAACCGCGACAAGTACTTGGTCCCAAACTTGGTGAGCCCCGAGAATGGCAAGTCGCCCGACACTGCGGCGGCGTGGCCTGGAATGACCTTTGGTTCGGGCCCGTTCATAATCGCCACAAAGCGGTCTGTCGTCGGCTCAATTCCAACGTGTGCATCCGGGTACGACTCACCGAGCAGGTACTCGACAAACGTTGTTTTTCCTGTCGAATACTGTCCCAGAAGAAGGACCATGGGCTTGGACCCAATGTCCTGTGCTGTCAGCGGTGCGGAATGGAATCCCTCAAAGCAGTACGACTGCTCGAGAGGCTTTATCTTCTTTGCGTACGTTTTTTGCAGCAGTCGCACAGTCTCCTGGTACAACCGCTCTTCATTTGTCAGCCCGTCGGGTCCGACCTTGACGCTGGCCACGGGCGGCGGCGGCTGCGTACTGGCTGCCTCCTTTTCCTTTCCCGAAATGTTCATGTTTGGAATGAGAATTAGTGTAAATTTAGATTTAATAGAGACAATATAATGGAACAGCTTGAGGTTGCAAAAGAAAAAGAGGAAAATATAATGTGAGACTTTTGGACAATAATATTGTAAGACGAGACAAGGAAAAAGATTTACGGAACAGTAGAAATGCAGTGACATCATACACCATGTTTTAATCTTTGTGCCACACATATACGCACCAATAGGCAGTAACGTCTCATATGTATAAATGTTTTATTTTGCCGACCGCCAAATGCCGAATAAACTAGAGTATTATGTATTGCCTGCAGTAAACCAGCACTATTTTTTATTGCATGTGCTTGTATGCGCTTGCGCATGGCTGGCGCCGTCATCTCGATCTCCAACCTTTGGGGCTGTCGGTTGCCGAGCAACAGCTCCTAGCCCTGGTTCTTATTGATGACGACTAAATGGAGCCATTTCTTCGGGTTGTCAGCAATAGCTACACGAGCATTCGCTGTTCCATATGCTTGATAGTCAGCGTTTGACCATGCAGGCTTAAGCCAGACCCGTTAATCTGTGCTGACATGAACTCCAAGCCGCTCTGGTGCCTTCGGAGTAATCAATGACACCTCAGCGCCCTGATCAGCGACTGTGTCTACTGCTTTACAACCAATATACATCTCATCAATCTAATTCCAATTCTAGCGCTTCTTGAGGTCACCATTCCTTAACATTTTAGGAGGTCTGTTATCAATAACCAATTCAACAACCAACAGACTATAATGGCCGCTCAATTTTCCAGCAAATGAACTTTGGGTGGGTCTCTTGGTAACTTAGGCAGCATTATCGTCGTTACTCTTTTGGCCTAGCTACTTTTTAAGTTCAGTTAGCTCAGCGCTTATTCTTTGTATCATATTCTTGGCTTCGATTGGCCGTTGTTCCATAGTATTTGATCTGGCCAGTGCCGGCGTTTAGCAGCAAAAAACAGGAGGAAATTCTGAGTTCATAAAAATAAAAATGAGTGCAATAAAGACAAAATAAAACGCAAGTGACGTTTCGAAAATATAAGGAAGTTGTTACAAAAGGGTATGATCAATGAAGGATATTTCTTTCTTTCAAGGAGAACAATTCCTGGATGCCTGACAGCCACTACTTCTATATGTTCTTGATATATAAATAAACTATAAAAAAATGATCTCATAGGTGGTCTGATTGCCACGCACACAGTCCATTAATCTCAGTAAGGCAACATGTTTGTTTACGCGATTATCGTGTGCCTCAGCTGTGATATATGTCTTCTGATATTAAAATAAATAATTGACCACTTATTTGAGTAATTAAGTCATTTGAAGACAATGCCAAATATACACCAAATATTATAATTTTATTTATGTTTTGTTAATGCAAATCTTGATACACGCCACAATATCATATTGTTAAAGATAGGGCTTCAAAACATCTCCGCTCAGACAGCTACAAAAAGAAAGGAAAACGTACTTTTTAAGCAAGCACCCTCCAGCAAGAAAGCAAGGAGCGCACATACTGATTGATGCTTACACTGCGTAGCCGCGAAACAAGAAAAAAACGCGTTTATAAGAAAAAAGTCGACCCACGCCAAACTAAAGAACGGCCTGTGATCATTACACCATACGATAGTGACGTGTTATTTTGACATTTAGTATTTGATATTTGATACGGGAATATTAAACAAATTTACCATGCTAAATACAGATAGTAAGCAGGTAGGTGGCAAATATTATATTTGTAACACGCTTATTTTGGTTCTCCTTATCCAAACGCTGGCAGTCCCAAGGCCGCTGACTCGACGTCAAGCCGCATGCGAGTTACCTCGACCTCCGCCGCATGCTCGCCGGTTGGCTCGGCAGCACCAACAGCAGTAGCAAGCAAAGCGCTCAGTACCTTGACGACACTGGAGTCACCTTCGTCAACATAGTCGCTGCCAAACGTCGCCTTCTGTCTGTATGCGCTGCCGCTGGGCCGCTTGTCGCCGTGAACCAGCACGACTGCTTCTGAAATTCCCGAAACCGACACTAGGTTGCTGAGAACAGACAGAAACACGTCGTTGGTCTGGGCGCCCTGACCAGGAAGCTTTTGCACACCAGAAAGCCGCTTTTCCAGCTCTACGCAGCCTATGGGCAGCTCTGACAGGTAGTATGCCCAGAGCTTGTCCTCAACCTTGATGCCTGCCAAGTTGACTGCCGCCGGGATCACCAGTGTTTTAACGCTGTGTTTCTCCAGCAAACCAATAAGGTTGTCGACTAGCTCTGGGACCCGCTTCTGCTCAGGAAGTCCGTTGACAAAGCAGAATGTCAGGTCTAGGTTGCTCTGTGCGTTGGCAAAGACAATGTTGACGGCGTCTGCCTCATCGTTGGCACCCATGGCGGTGGTGGCGGCAGATGCTGGCGTGTCTATTTCCTCGAAGTCATGAGCCCGCAATATCTCCTCCACCTTGGACTCAAAGCAAACTGTGCTGGTGACTGCTGGTGCTGTGTTTGCGGCGGTAAGCTGGTCCCACAGGCCCAGCGCGGCGCGGTACCCGGCTAACCGCGTGACGTCTGGGTACGCGAGGATAACTGTGCTTCCGATTTTAAACGACGATTCGTCAAGGTCCATTTCAAAAAAAGACTTCAATGTACAGAAAGTCAAACAGCGACTAATGATTAATTTGAAAACGGCAAAAGAAGAAAAAGAGCAAAGCTTTGGGAAACAGTTTTTTGTCTTCTTTTTTTGCATGGTTGACACAAACGTTGTTTACGTAACCGACCCACCAGCTCCATGCCAATCACCCCATAGTGCTCCTAGGTGCATGGTAGCAGTTAGATTGAAGAATATGCGCGGCTGCTTTTTTTATGTGAGCAAAGACATAGTATTTTTTACCAACGCTTGTCTTGCTTTCTGCTGTCTCGTTCTTCTAATTTCATTTTTCAACACTAAACCAAGAGACACAAACCACTACAATGGTATATTGCGACAACTGGGAGACATTCGAGAAGGCAGCAGCAAGCATATACGCCAGCGCCCCCGACGTTGCCCGCTATACTATTAAATACCGCAACTGCGACGCTGCCCTTGTCCTCAAGGTCACCGACAATGCGACGTGCGTGCAGTTGCGCACGGAGAAGCTCGATGATATCAAGAAGATAGCTCATCTTCACCGGATACTCGCACAGACCACATCGAATCGATCGGCAGCCATAAAGGAGCTTGCACCAGTTTTCCCCGAGGCCCCCAAAGAGAAGACCAAACCTGCCGCCAGCGCAGGCACTGAGCAGCAGTCAGCGGCGGCACAGGGAAAGAATAAGGCGCGGGGAAAGAAGAGAATTTGAAGGTTGTTTTGACTGGTTGACTTTTTTTGATGTTGTTGGGCTGGTTTTTGTGCAACAGCAACTGCAACAGCTAAAATAAATAAATGCTTACCGTTCAAACCAAAACTTTTTGGGGTTTAACATAATTAAAAAATAGAGTACCTAATTCGGGTGCGTTCATTGGCGGCGGCATACTCGAGCGAAATGGCCTGGATTTTCTTGCGTCAATTTCAAAATATAATTTTTTAGAGGTTTTGTATGAATTTTCTCAAGACTGCGCATCGCTCTTGCTTTCCTAGAGGAAACAAGCCTTTGTCCACTTTTGTTCTTGTTCCGCTTTTTGGGACGGGTTTTTTACACTTAACTATTTTTCGTGTGTATTGCAACTTTTTTTTAAAACTTTAAAAAAACTAAAATTTTTGTTTAGAGCCTATTATTTTATTCGGCACGGCACGCTACCAAGCTGAAGGTGTGGAAAATACACTAGTCCAAAATGCATGTCGAGCACCTTGCAGATGCCGTGGATGAGTGTGCAGCAACGGTGCATCATCCCGACAAGCAACGAAAACGGTGCGACCCATCTCGAAAAGGCGACAACGCCCGCTCAAGTTCCCGAGGCAAGAACAAGACAGCGCGCAATAAGGGAAGGGAGTCTAGCCCCGGATCGACAATGATCGGTCGCAAAAAGACCAGCTCCCAGGACAGTCTGTTGGAAGCTCACTTGAATACAACCGAGCAGAAACATGTGAGAACGCGTGTAGCTTTAAACGACCGCGACCACCACCGGCGTCGCCATGATCATCCCCATCGCAATACCACCCCAGTCAATTTGCGCGATTCTTCGGAGGTGTGGCAGCGCAAGTCGATCAAGGAAAAACTCTCTCTGAGTCCCCTCCTGGGAAAAGATCCATTGCTGGAGGGCCTTTGCCCATCATGGTTTATGCGGATGTTGAGCTTCTGCAGCGAAAACAAGTCGCATAAGAGGTCTAGATCGCGCCATCGCCATCGCCATCACTGCCGGCAAAACAATGTGAGTAGAGAACACGCAAATATACCAGAGGCAATTACCCCCGGACCCGATCACACGGCAACTAGCTCTCCTCAGTTACTCGAACAATTCGACCAGAAGTCTCATAGCGACAAGCAACAGCACGAGCAGCAGCATCAGGAGCAAATGTACAGCGTGCTTGATCAAAATATACCATCCGGCGAGTCCAGAGCTTGTGCCTTTGACAATAAGCGAGTTTCCCCTGTCTCGGTGGCGATAGCCCGCAACGCAAGCAACGTTAGCAGATTGACCTTGCGTCCCTGCGCTGATACCCCGACCAACTGCAATTCCTTTCGCCAATCCGATGATCCAAAGATGGCCGCTCCTCCCGAACATTCGCCACCACCCATCAGCACTGTCTCCACAAGTCCAGGATGCACAGAATCGTTTACCACCGCGCGCCTGTTTTCAGGCACCATGTCGCCGGAGCCGTTGATGCCCAGGCATAATCTTGCTGAGATAGTTGATGGCGGCCATCCTGACGAAGTCAGCGAGATTGCCATGCGCAACCACTTGACAGATGCCAGAGACAGCAATGAGGAGACAGCAGATACAGATGACATCAATATTTTCACCAGTGATAACGAGACCCAAAGCAATTATCCGAGCAGCGACGACAACTCGATCGTCGACCGGGCATTCCATGAATGGCTGCAAGCACAAGCGGCAATAAACGACCACCCCGAAGCACACTCGCCATTCACCACCATTTCCCAAACAGCATCACAACTTTCTGCCACTCCTCCGAGCAGAACTATGCCAACGTACGCGCCCGGATGGGCATACATGCCGCCGCTTTACGGCGGGCTTTCTGGGTCTCAGCAGAGCCACTACAGCTCGTCAATGATGCCTGCTGCTGCGAATATTCCACCTCCTAGCTTTTCGCGGGCTGTGGGCTCGGATCAACTGGGCGTTCTCGAGGACCTGATATCTCGCGTGTCAGATCTTGAGTCCCGCTTCATGTGTGTCGAGGCGATAATGGGCAGCTTTGGAGACAAGCTGGATGTGCTCATGGCGTCCGCAAGGGCCGATGGCGACCATTCAATGAGTATTGGCAATGCGTGCGCAGTCGGCGTACTCTCTTCGGGAAAAACACCGGTTGTCAAGCGGGTAGAGCAACAAAAGAAAGCTCAAAATTGAGAATGGATGTGTGTGGTTAAATTGATATACATATAAATATAAGAAATGAGATAAAAATACATGCAAGGCAGTTAAAAATGAAATGTTGATGAACATGTAGACTTGGTATGGCATATTAAATGCGCATTTGAGTGTGTGTGTATGCAGGTTGGCTCAAGCCAACTTGCTGGCAAACAAGGCTAGGCTGGTGACCAGCAATGCAGAGAGCACGACTAATGGCACGTAGTTCCACTTCGATACGTACTCGCGCCAATTCGGCGACATAACATACAGCATGGGGCGGTTGATCTTTTCCTTGACCGCGTGGTAGGTATCCACCCTTTCCTCAGCATTACAGCGAAGCAGGCTGTTCCACTTGAACCGATCGGTGAAAAAGATGGATGACGCGACAAAGGTCGACAGAATACCCCACAGGACGAAGAACGCCATGACGTAGCTGTAGCTGTGCTTGGAATCCTCAATCAGCCGCGACCCGCGGTCCTGCAGCACGCCGATGACAATGTCCACGATTGTCGACCCGATGCTCATGGATGACTTGTATATGCCCAAGCCGGTGCCGAGTGAGCTGCTGGGAAGAATGAGCGAAATGGCGGTGATCTCAGCCAGCGGTCCCAGTGCCAGCGATATCGAGAATATAACAAGACCGATAATCGGCGTCACCATGGTGAAGCCCAGCAGTACCATCGATACTGTAAATAGCACCGAAGATACCATCAGCATATCTGTGCGCAGCCCGTACGTGTCGAAGAACCAGCCAAGGAACGGCACCAAAAAGATGGGCATGATCTGCGAGACGCTCGCTGACCACGCGGCCACAGCATCATTGACCCCAAAGCGCAGCTTAATGAGCTCGCTGTTGATGTGCAAAAAGCTGTTCCAGCCGCCTCCAAGAGTGAAAGACTCGACTATGAACATCCAGTAGATGCCAAAGAAAAACAGGATCAAGCGCGGGTTGAACCGGTGCTTGGTGCGCAGTCTGTTGAGCATATTATCGGGCGTGTCCTTCCGAATCCGCCGCATTGCCATCATGTAGACAATATTGATGGCAAACGAAAGCGCACACACTAGGAAGTTAGCCCAAAAGGCCGCGCCGTAGAATCCAAAGCGGTCGGCAATCGGAATGGCTGTGCCCATCGACAGAAAGGATGCGATGCGCGACGTGGTTATCTGTATTGCGATGGTTAATGCCAGGCCCTTGCCCTTGAACCAGCTGCCTAAAATGGTCTCCTGCACGACGGTGATTGTTCCCGAGCCCAGTCCGTAGAGTATGCGGCCAGCGACCATGGTCGAGAATGACCGCGAGTGCGTGGATATTGATATGATCAGATTGCCCAGCATGATCAGGAACGTGGCGATCAGCGACCCCGATGTCGTGCCGAACGAGTCGATAAACAGGCCTCCAAGAACGGGTAGGATGGTGTTAACTGCCGAAACCGTCGACTGCAGCGCCCCGTACTGTGTGTTTGTTATGTCCAACTCCTAGATACGCAATTATGTGAATACAAATTGATTAATAAATAGGGTGTATGTGCACGTGCGGCGTGGCAAATTGCAGGATGTGTGTGGGAGACAGGTCATCCCAACACAAATATTTTCAAATTAAAATGATTAATGCCATGCCATATATGCATCTTACCTTTTTAATTGTGGATTTTAGGGCACCGAGCGTGTGTGCCGAGTAATGGCTGCCAACTACAACAGGTTCAAGAAAAGAGACAATGCCGTGATGTACAAAAAAATCAGTGTAGTGGTTTAGTAGTCAAGGATATGAGATGCATTGTCTCATTTGAAATCGGAGATGGCTGCTTCGGAACACCCGAACATTTGTACAGAGAAAAGGTTGTATAAACCGGCTGCAATTAAGGAGTAAACCGCAGCGGCAATTCCAGAAGCCGAAGCAGCAGCGGCATCTGACCGGCCGGAAAGTCCATTAAAACAGGGACAGCGGGGGAACCCTGTGTCAATCGGATGCTGCTGACTGCCAAAATGACAGGCGCTCTTTATCCGTTACAGCGGCCAACCCTGGGGAAATTGCTCATCCGCTTAATATTTCCCCCGCACACACAACCTTGGCTTCGTTTGGGTAGTTTGTTTGGCTACAAAAGCAACTAATCCCCTGCATATCACCCACTGCGTTGTGACCCTTCCCGCTGTAAAAAAAGGCACCACCCCCACGTCGTTTGCGCAGTCATCTTGACAAATATGCTTTCAAAGGGCATAGCACAAAAACCACACCAAGGTCTTACCTGAAATAAGCAAGGCACACACCAAAGCCAGGACCTGGTATCCGCGCTGGCTCTGACCTAAGGCGCGCTCAAACTCGGTCATCTCGCCCGATGAAGACACCGACGACAGCCGCCGCTGCAGGTCGCTGTCTGCGTCCATCGAGCTGCTCCGAGATTCCCTGGTATCCAGAAGCGGCTGGTCTGGAGTCGAGACACGGATGTTGTCATCGCCGTCGCTTCGACGAAAAATGCTATTTCGCCGGCCATTACCACTGGCGGCAGTGGTAGCAACGCTGTTTGTGTAGTGACCGCCTCTCATTTCGTTGATTTTATTGTCCAATGGGGTATTGTTCGGTAAACCGTTGTTTGTGATTCCAGTTGTAGCGCTGCGATCGACTGACTGCCGCTGTTGCAGATTCAATGGAGTGAGTTCGAATTCGAAAGAATTTCTATTGAGCACTCTTGAATTTGTTGGCGACGAGGGCCTAGAAGCAAATAGCAGAGCCTCAAGGGTGCTGCCGCTGTGTGTGTTTCGCGCGTTGGCGGCAGTAATATGTCCAACAGTTGAAATATGAATATCAGTGTCGCTATTGTGACTATTAAAACCAGTGGTCGTTGAAAGTAAAGGGTTGTTGCAGTTTTCAGAAGAAGAAAGTGGAGGAGACGAGAGGGAGTAACGGCGTGGTGAAGGAGGTAATGGCGGCGTGCGGCGAGACTCGGGCGGCATGTTAATCGTTTCTTTTTGGGTTCTGGATTTTAGGCCCGTGATAAAAGGTGAGAAGGGGGGACGAAGAAAAAAGGTCAACTGGCGAAGACTGTGTGTGACTGGCTGCTGACTGAAGGTGAAAAGTCAGTTGAAAAAATAAACCCAAGGCTGGCATGTAAAAAAATAAGCAAAGTAGAATATGCAGTGTGGAAAAGGAAAGTACTTACCAAAAGTAATGGAAAAGTGGAAGGTCCCTGCGATTCCCATCTGCAAGCAGCCTTGAATCCAATATTTGCACATCTGAAAGCACAGGATTCTTTGTTTCTTTTGAGAAGGATTTAAAGGTCGCATTTCCCACCGCTTTGCCCGCTTGTCTGATGGTCACAATAATAGGAGACAAAGGGAGAGGGGGAGACGCCAGTTTTTGATTAAGTATCAAGGCGTGGTGACACAGCCGCAATTCTGCCGCGCACTGCTCATGCTCCTTGCTGCCAGAGGCAGATAAGTGGATCCGAAAAGACCTTGCTTGCCACATTGCTTGTTTTCAGCAGGAGTAAGCCTTCTTTCTTACTACTAAAAGTCCTGATTACTGCGTGCGAGTTTGTTTGCTCGCCTCCTCATCTCAAAAGTAACAGCAGTATGGAAACGCAAGCTTCTGTCGAGCTGGCCCCTCCCCCTGCCCTTACTGCGTACTGCCGAGGCAACTGGCGCAATTAATGCACCTGAAGTTGCACTACACTGCGATCGCGTTTTGTGAGCATGTAGGAATCCATTGCACATCGATTCTATGCGCCCGGAACAGCCGGCCAAAACCAAAATTTTCAAATTTAAATAGACGCCCCTGGCTTCAAGATCATCCGTAGTCATAGAATATCCGATGGGCCCCAAATGCTCATATGCACAGATAAAAATAAATTATATTTCCGGGAATTCCGTTTGATGAAAATCATAGTTGGCCATCGCCCAAGCGTGAACAGATAAGTTAAATTGCGTTGAGATGAGATGACTATTTGACCACAATTAATTTTTGGATTTGATCATCATTGATTTTTTGACGACGTCATTTGTCTTTTTTTTGCCTGTCAGAAATAATCAAATTTGGCGTGACGTGTGAGCACTATCCAGTCAAATGACATTGCGCACGCGCGGAGAGAAATGTGCCTAGATAGACAATGTCGACCAAAGTAGGAATGTATGGATAAATGCCGCACCAAGCAGTTTTGGCTCTACAGCGGAGAAACCCAGTCATATGTGTTAAACGCTTTTGTAGCATTAATTAAACTGGAATCAAATTGTTATAATTAGCGTCCGAATATCGCTCCTGTGGATAATAATGTGCAGTGTTGTATTGAGAAACACTCGAAAACACACTACTATTTGCGTCTATTGAGCGAGTAAAAGTATAAAAGTAAAATGTGTATTTTTTAGAGTTTTGTATAGTGAAATTTATCACAAATGAAACTGTTGCACATCCCGAGGATATGGAAGTGGATGTCGAGGTTAAGGATCGTGAGACAAGTTTCCATCTGTATGCCGATTGATAGGGTACTAATTGGATCATACAGGAGTAAATTAGGGAAGCATCATAATGATGCCCAGACATGCTCCCCATTTTGCAATGGGCACATGTGAGTGCACACACATGAAAACCACAACATTGACTTGCCAAGATACCAGTTTGCTCGCAGAAGAACCAGTTCTCGCCAGCAGAGTCCACAACTGGAAATGTGCACAACAAAGGCAACGATATACATATATAAGACGAGGCCGGCCCTAGTTCTACTTTTGATTCCCTTGATAATAAAAACTATAACCCCCAAACATACTTTTAACATTAGGCGACTAGTGCTCCACTCAAATCACAACACCTGTAATACTAGACGACTAATGCTCTCTCCAAACCACAACAGGACTAAAAGCAAAGTAATTTTTAAAATAATGTGTAAAAATAAAGTATCCACATAATAATTTGTTTTGCAAATAAAATACACACATATATATAAGAATGCAGTATCATTACCTGTAATTACATAGTATTAGATGAAGTTTTACATTTTTGAATTTTTCACCTTTTCAAACTAACTCGATCAATTTTTATTTTTATTTTTATTATGCCTATTAGCATAGAGGCGCTCCTTGGCCTCTGCAAAATGCACTGTCCCTAGTTCCTTTCAGTTATGCGCAAACATGTCGTTACCATTCACCGTATTACAACAGCCACATATGAGCTCGCACAGTATATGTTTTTACAAGAGCTGGATAACGAGGGCTTTAATATTGTTGACCATCTAAATCAAGGTTTCTTTAAGGAGTGTTTCATCGCCCTTTGCCTCACCGCTATAAACGAACCATGCAGCAACAACCTGAAAAACACAAACGGCATACTCTTCAACAGGCACAGGCACACGTTCGTCAAGGAGACCAAGTTTGAGTGCCCGCAGCTAATTAATGCGGTCGGGGTTGCTAATTATGAGGGTCCGACAATTCTGGCGGTGTATACATCTCATATATCTCAGCGCTTTAACCGACAGATAAAACATTTGGTCGACGTTACACTTGGCGTAAAGAAAAGGGCTGGGCAACAACATGATACACTTAAGAACGAGGGCAGCCACACTGAAAAATAAATACAACAGCAGATCAGCAAGGAAATCAGGATTCCAGTGGGCAAGATAAAATGGGCTCGGCTATACGCTGAGACCATCAAAGCCGGCAAGCTGACCGACACCAAACAAGTTGCAAATCCTGTGCTTCGCAACAGGATGGCGCACCTAATTAAGAGGGTTTTTGGCACCTACCCTGATGACTACAGTTTCGGCAACAAGGGGCTCTAGTATGACTCTGTGGCCAATACAGTGAATCACATTGGGGATTTTGTTGGAATTTTCCAGTTTTTAAACCTCAACAAGGCAGTGAAGACGATTTCTCTCTTCCCGGTGGCGATGTCTATTGTACCGGGCTTTACTACACTTGAAAAGGCTATTCTTGTACAATGTATTCTATCTGTCACAACGAGCCGACTCGAAGCGCTCCACAAGAATAATATTTGCCAGGATATCAAGATCTCTGAGATTCCACCTATGAGTGAATTTTTAGTCAAGTCGCCAGAGGAGATTTGGTCACTATTTTGTAATATATCTTGTTGGCCGTTTACGCTGGATTCTAAAAAACCCGCACAAATTCGGAGGGATTATTATTCGTACGGGCGGAGTTGCGATTGTCGTATTACTCGATTTAACCGCAAACACAGGCTAAGATGATCAAGGCCAGGGGGATTTCACAGTCTAGGAAAGGTTCTGGCGACACTGACAACAACAGCAGCAGCATCAATAACAGCAACATCACTGGTGTACCCCGCAGTAAGAAGGCTTCTCCTCCCGAATACATTGATAATTCGTCAAAAATGACATTAATGATATTGTTGGTAAATTGGTTCTTTGTGATCCAGGTCGCAGGGATATGTTATATTGTCTGGGATATAAAAGCAACTACAAAAAGGGTGAGAGAGTTATTTTTTGCCATACCAAGAATTCAGAGACTAATAAATGTCGTGAACGTGTGTTTCGTAGGATTCGTGAAAACGTAAAAAATGTATTCCAGCTTGAACCAGAAAAGCTCGCCAAGGCGGAAACGAATGGTTAGTATACATATGTTGAGGATACCAAGCGTGCGCTCAACCACCCTGGCTCCAGTACATTTGATTCTAAGTTATATGTCGAGTACCTCCTTGAGCGCCGAAAGTGTGATTTTGTTTTGGGAGAATATTACCACAACACGCTAGACCCTTGGCAAGAGTCGGAAATATGACAGCAGCAGCTCAACTGACCCCTTGCACCCCAAGCTCTGCTATGTTTCCTTTGTTAACAAAAAGCGCGTCGACGTCGAACTCACAAAAGCTTTGCGCGCAAATTTTGGATCTGATCCAGTCCTAATTCTTGGTAATTGAACCCTTGGCATGACCCGTTACCATGAGCCAATTCATGGAAAGGGGCTGCAGGAAATGCTTATAGGCCAGGGACTCACTGTTTACTTGATCGATGAGTATTGCACCTCAAGGTTTTGCCCGGTGTGCGAGAGCAGGATGGAGAAATTTCACAAAATTGATGACCCTCGTCTGAATAATCCCAAGCACAAGTACCACGTCGCAATAGCAGCAGCAGCAGCATTTAATTCCGTCGCAGCTGCAACCACTTCAGCCGCTGTGTCTGTCGCAGCAGCAGCCACCGCCGTTTCTGTTGCAACCACAACTGCCGCCGATGCCGCATCTATTATTGACAGTGCGCAACAGAGTCGCAACCAGTGGGTGGCTATTCGCCCACAGTCTGCCGATATCATCTGGTGGATAGGAGAGAAAAAGAGCTGGTCTAAGCGAAAAATTTCCCGCAAGGTGAAGCAGCAGCTGCGAGATGAGTTGGCTGAGCGGAATCGGAAGCACTGCATTAATCTCTAGCCCGCCGATAATCTCAAGCACATTGTCAGGCTGAGCGGCTAGTTACAGGGGAAATTAAGCGCAAAATCAGACAGAGGGTGGGCGATGAGTTAGCCACGCAACAGCAGCAAAAACAGCAACAGTAGGAGCAGGTAGCTGCAACAGGCATAGATATAATTCCAGCGGTAGAAAAACCTCGCCAAATTTTATACCAAGGCTTGCTCTAGTGCACAATGGAAAACTACCTGCAAACCTTCAGGGCCGACAGAACGTGGGTTGAGAATAGCGAAAAAGTGCCATCAGGCAGACGGAAATGGAATCGCGACATGGCTGCGGCGTTGAACTTTCGCATCATCCTTAATGCCCTGCTTACAGGCGAGCGGCCTCCCCGTTTCTTGCGCAAAAATGCATCGTCAGAGTCGGCTGAAGCCGAGCCTACAGCGACACCTGAGAGTTTGCTCAATCCAAAGCCCAAACCCAAGCGTGTGCGCAAGAATCCATCTGCCCCTGGTTCTTCTCTTTAAAAGAAGCAGCGAACTAATTAATATCGTCAACCATAGTGGTCTATTGCCACTAGTTTCTAACCACTATGGGGAAGGATGTCGGTTTATAGTATACTCGTAGCCTCATTCTTTCCTTATGGTGTGAGCATGTATGTCGCCAAATAAAAAAACAAGAAAACACGCACCCTGGGCCAGAAAATCACAACCAATGTCCAATAATCGAGATGTACCCAAAATACAATCCATGATTTCTAAATTGCTGGTTTTTTTTCCCAAAAAGGGAATGACATAAGGTGTTCTATTTTGACTATACCGGACAATGTACATAGTTGGGATTTTTGTTATGTTGTTGTCGGTGCCATTGGCTGCATTGTTTGCAAACGCATAATAATATTATTTGAAAATATATTTTTGCACTAAGAATTAATGACATTGTAAAGCAAAATTACATTAATGCTCATTTGTAAAAAAACAATTGTGGAATGTCATCAGGGCGGTTGAGCAAAATAATATGTTGTGGAAGCAGTACTTTTTCTATACTTTGTTATAATGTATCTATTTTATCGTCAGCAAAATAATGTGTCGTTAATTACAATTTCCGCTTTAAGAATTTGGATTTCACAACAAACTCTACCAAGCAGCAAACATGCTCACACCAACTGCGCGGCCAAAAATGGATGTGACTATTAAAGAGGCAATTAGTGTGCGCAATAATTTCTCTGGCGCACAAAAGCTGTAATTAACAAGCAAGCGCTATTTTTTTGCGTATACAAATTTTAGTTAGGGCGATGCTTGTAGTTGGTACAATCCTAGCATGTGAAATAGTTTTCTCCCACCAGCTGATATTGATGGCCTTTGTAAATAAAACATTACAATTTGCTAATCCGAAATAAGGCGGCGAATTGTTAGGAGTGGACCTCACACATACACGGACACAAGTGTGTTTGCTTGCAAGCAAGTTTTAAATCTACTTTTTTTTTTAATTATTTTTACTTTACTTGGGCACCAGGCAAAATCGCAGATCTCACCGTCTGTGTGCATAAAAAATAGCTAAGCCATGAGCATTTTTTTCTTGGGCCAGCGTAACTCGAATGCTTCCATGTAGTTTCCATTTTGGTGTGTGCTGGCCTTTGTAAAAAAGATAAACAGGTTATAATTGATTAGACACCCCGCCTAAATACTTTTTTTTTACAGAATACAAATCGGCAAGGTTCATTCGAATTTTTCTTCCCATCACCCAATTTAAGGAATTTCACAAACAGAAAAATTCAAAGTAACAATTATAGCTTGTATGGAATAAAACAGGCAAGCAATATCCGTACTGGCGTCACTATCAGGACCGTGATACGCGAAACAATGGCGGGCGGAAATATATGTACACATATAAGCGTGTCTGTTGGACTCACAGTGCTGTTTATTTATAGAATTGCATGAGCAAGCCAGCACTGTAATGCTGCAAACAAGAATATACAAAGCAAGATCTTGGAAACCTGCGCTAATGCCTGGACATTGTTTGCATAGGCAAAAAATGGGATACGTATCGTGCAGACTAACACATGCATTTTTGGATTTTAAGCCACTCTAATATTAGAGCGAATGCAGGTTTGTGCTGGTAAATACCTTGGCTGCAATAGGTAATTTGTGAGCATCCTATATTCAAATACAAAACTGCAGCAAGTTTTTTAAATGCTTCCAGTGTGCCATTCCAACAATAATACTGCTCACAACGAGAGGGGAATACAGCCTTACTTGTATCTCCTTTTGGCCAGGAGCTGGTGGTGCCATAAGTTTCTTCCCCTTGGCTTGCCAATTGTTTTTTTGCCAATCTCTTATCCGTACAGTCCGGCACTATCTTAACCTATCACAAGCTGTCCGCAATCGCACGCAAGCTTGAGTGTTCTCTAATTTTTCCATTCGCTGGATAGAATCAGTGGGAAATATTTTTTCTGCCGAAAAGAAGGTCACTTGATGAAGTCCGCAAGAGTGGTGCTGACCTTCGCTGGCTGTGGTATGACTACGGCGGCGACAAGCAGCGGTAGCTACGGCGACTACTCTCTTCCACTTGTTTGAATGTTTGAGCAGAGCAAAAGCAAGAGTGAGTGAAAGACAAGGTCAATACCCAAAGACATGCACCCAGAAAGAGTCGGGATTGGCTAGGTATTAAAGAGGCTTGTTGCTTGCGGCATTTACTTGCGCAGGATGCATATGCGAAGACCCAAGGTGCGGTTTCATCAACCAAAATAGCAGGCCAGGATATGGCATTATTATTCGCCTGTTCGGATGACTCCCAAGGAAAAAGAGCCGAAATCCGTGCATGCTTGAGCTATGCGCGAGCAGGCAACAACCATGTGCCAATTTATAAAGACAAGAATATTTGTTGCAGGCAAGAACATCATTTTTGAAATCAAATCCTGCGAAACTTGTAGATGCTTTGCGGCCCAGCGATAAGGAGGACCAGTTTAGGCTGCCTGTGATTGGAGAGTGTTGGTTTGGGGGGTGCGGGTAACCCTGTAATACCACGGGGGGGTCGGTTGGGGGCGTGTGGTTGTGAGCGCGCGCGGCCGAATGCACAGCGGGCAGGCCGAGGGGGAAAGGAACTTGCCAAGGAGCGACGGCGGTCAATGACTGGGCAAAAAATGCGTTTTTATTGTACTTTATACAAAATTATGCGACTGCTAAGCTGACTGGAGTGACCACCGTTGCTTTTTTATGAAAGAAAAATTTTACAACCATTGGAGGTGGGCTGGGGGGTTCTCAGCCGAATAAATTTGCGGCATTGCGACGCAATGCTCAAAAAGGCACTTTCACTTTAGTACTGCCTGATTTATTTCCTCTTCTCTTTCTTTTGCAAGTCGAGCAACACGCAATATCACCCTTTTAAACTTTAGTATACTTTCGTACGCAAACATAGACTTTTTAAATCACATTGCCACAATAGGCCCTGTCTTTCATAACGCAGCTGCTCAAGCCGGTTCTTTGCTCAAAAAAGCACGTCGATTCTGCTTGCGTCTCTAATCTTATTAACTGTTACCGCGTGAAATCCCAAAAAAATCGACACTGCCATATCTGGTTTGCCTCTTTTTTGTCTTTTTTCTCTCCCCAACTTATACCGGCCACCTCACACCATTGACTGTCTGCAGCACTGCACAGTCCAGGGATACATACGCCTTTTTATTTTTATTTTTTACTTTTTACTTTTTTTACTGCCCTTTGCATACCAAACTCGGCATAACGCTGACTGGATATCGGGTTTTATATTTACTCCGTAATTGGATCAGCCAAACAGTTTTACGCCTCCTCTCCCCTCTTTGCTAACTGTAGTCATTATTGGCAGCCTACCAGCTTTTTTCTTTCTTTTTTCTGCTGTGTAGCGCACTTTTTTACCTTCATACTTTTATTACTCTATTCATTTATTTTTCATATTTTTCACTGTTACCTTTTTAACAAGTTGACACACATACCAGTCCTTCGTTCTCAATACGCCTATTCGCTCGCTTGCCAATAGACCTACTGGCCAACAACTAGCGGGTTTTATTACACATTATTTTTTTGCACAAAGGAGTTTCTAATTTTCCTGCAGCCCCTTAATCAGAACCTTTTATTCTCATATTTACTTTCTTGCACCTTATCGTTCATTTCTCCGCCAGAACGTTCGCAGTCACGCCTATCCACACATACACGTGCGCGCCTTTTATCCTCTATCTTTTGCAGCAGTCTTGACACAGCACGCCCGTAGCACTACAGGAGTCATTTTCGATTCAGTACCAGCTGAGAAATTGCTTTCATATTTGAGGGCTAACACAGATACTGTTCCCTATTTTTGGCACAGGAGAAACCGCAACCGCTATCGCAACCGCATCTAAACATACATATACATAAAGGTAACGTGTTGAATTAAGTTTATTTTAGCAAAGGAGGAATCATATGCCTTTTTTCGTGTGTATTTGTTTTTAAATATTTTTGCCATTTTGCAAGCATCATTCGCCTTCTCCAAAACCCAATGTGTACCAAATGTCTGCAGCAGGACACCAATTGCATTCATTAATGCGATGAAAGCTTTGTTTCTCGCATGTGCCTATTCGACTATTGCTCACGCATATCTGGGAGGGTGAAATCAATCAATGCATGCCAAGAACCTGACATAACAACATGCTCTATTTTATTACTTTATTCAGCACATTTGTTCCGTGTTGAGTTGTGCCGTGCAATGCCATGTGATGCAATGCAATGCTGCTTACGTCCAAGCCTTCTAATCCTGTCGGGATTTTCGTCCTTGTGTTCCCGAATTGTTGATATATGCCTTTTCTACTTTCTTTATTTGGCCAGTTGCAAGGGCCAGGTCACTTGTGTGTAGTTAATGGCGCAATAAAATCACAATGACTTTGAGCTTGTTTCTCGCCAGCATGTCTTTTATTCTCTACCAACAAATGTTATTCAATCAAAAGCTGGCAGCAATCGGCTACGAAATCAATGTACACAAGCATATTACTAACCCTGTCTTGCTTTTTCCACAACTGCTGCGACTTTTAATCTCCACTTGCTACACATATATATAGAAGTGTTCCCTGTTTATGTACGGATACGAACCCAAAGTACTAGGCTATTACGATAACTTGACTCTCTCTTCCACCGAACCCCCCGCACCAGCACACCTACCATCACCGTCAGCCGCCTCAGCACAGAATTTGTTTAAGATGAACTCTGCATTTATACCCGAGGACCCGTCGAGACCTGGGTCGGGCTACGTCCCGCTGGACGCCACTAACGCTGGCAACCCATTGCTCGACCACAATCAGCATGGTCACGTCCAGGGCCACCACAGCCACCTTCAGCAATCAGCCGCTAGGTTTTCTTCGGGCACCGAATCGCGCACGCAGACGCCTGCAGCCAAGCGGTCGCGCGACGACAATGGCTCGGACGGCGAAGATTCGGAGAGCAACTCGCGTTCTACTGCCGTGAATGCTGTCGAAAAGCGTGCCGGCCGACGCAAGATCAAGATCGAGTATATCGAGGACAAGAGCCGGCGACACATTACATTCAGCAAGCGCAAGGCTGGCATCATGAAGAAGGCCTATGAGCTTAGCACGCTGACAGGCACGCAGATCATGTTGCTGGTGGTGTCGGAAACCGGCCTTGTGTACACGTTTACTACGCCCAAGCTGCAGCCGATGGTCACGCAGCCAGAGGGTAAGAACCTCATTCAGGCATGCCTCAGCGTGCCCGATATGCCTGGAGAGCGCGTTTCCCAGCCGATCCCGACCGAATCAAACTCGTACATGTCACAGCCTCGCCAGTCCCAGTCACACTCCAGCATGTATGCTAACTCGGCCGCCGCCGCTGCGGTGGCTGCAGTTGCCGCATCGAATGCAGCGGCCCTAATGGGTGGCGGCAACGTGGGCGCCAGTCACGACCTGCACCAGAGCCTGGGGGATGATCGCAAGGCGAACGACGGCTCGCCAGCTACCGCAGGTAACCCGAATTCCGCATCATACTTGCCGTACCAGTACAATCAGAACGCCGTTGCGCAGGTTGCCGCGGCTGTTGCTGTGGCTTCGGGCGGAACCCCCAACTCCTATGCATCCAACATGGTCTCACAGAACCCTAACGGCAACATGCACTACGCGGCAGTTCCCGGATACACGTCGTACCCAGGAAGCACCAGCCAGTCACAGCACCACTCGCCAACCGCCAGCGCCAATACACACACGTCCCAGCCGGCCGGCGGAAACAATGGCATCTCGGCGGCTGTAGCAGCTGCGGCTTCGTCAGTTCCCGGAATGAACAGCTTGTCCAGTTACCATCACGGATACAGCCACCAGCAGGCTCAGCAGCACCACCAGCAGAATCATTACACATACAGCCACCACCCGCAACATCAGCAGAATTACCAGCAGCAGCAACATCAGTATCATGGACACCAGCAGCAACAGCAGCACCAGTCGCAGGAATCTACTCCGGGAACACCCTTGGAATCGACTTCGACGGCATCTGCTGTCGCTGCCGCAGTGGCAGCTGCCAGCAACCAGCCGCAGGGTGCGGGTGGAATTGGCGGCCCAATGCAAGCGCCTGGCAGCATTCCCGCCTCGTATATGACTGCAAACCATTATTGGTCGCAGAGTGCCCTCGCATCCCCACACCAGCAGCAACAGCAACAGCAGCAGGCGCAGACGCAGCCACAGCAGCAGTCTGCGAGCGGCCTGGTGCAGCGCACAGGTTATGCGGGCGGAAACTAATGTCTTCTTATTGTTTTGCATAGCGGGCAACCGGGAGAAGACACTGTTGTCAACCACAAAATACGTCGTGTATATATGTGCAGTCCCTTCATTCTGGACACATTTTGTTTTGCACGCTCAAGCTGCATATTTCATATTTACGCTTTGTTTGTCTTTATTTTTCAATTTTCGTTCTCAAAAAAAACATCCAATATTTCGATAAAGAACAAATGCCTTCAAATTTATCACGCCATGGATTGGCAAAATTAAAAGTGCGGGATTAGGCCCCATTATCTTACAGGTAGGTGTTTGCCGAGCTCCAAAAAATGAAGGAAAACTGCGCGCTGTAACGCGCAAAAAAATAGATAATTTTTACTGTCTTTGGCTTTGTGGTTTTTGGTATTACACTTCTGTCTCATTATTCAAATTCTTTCAGAAGGCCATCTGTCGTATTACGCCTGACTGCACGTATTATTATAACTCACAATGAACCGGCAGTTGTTCAGAAAAATCACGAACAGGCAATTAACGCCGCTGGGACCAGGTAAGGCACACGAACGACCAGGGTCATAGACATGAACGTGTGCTATTTTGGCAATACGAGCTGTAACAAATGATGTTGCCGCCACCTCTGTGCATGTTTTGTCGAATTGTAAATGACTTACCGACAATAAACAATAGACAATAGCAGATGTCAATGTCTGCGGGAATGTGTTTCTGTTTGTCTATTTGCACCACGCTACTCGTTGTGTGTAGCTGGCATCTGCGCTTCTTAAAATGTGCCCGAGGGGGTGTATGTTTTCAGCCCTTGATGTCATCTGCAGTCGACAAATGTTGATTTCCTCTGTTGAAGCTTGTCTTGCATATTTTCTTTTATCATTTATGTTTTCTATCTCGGTAGAGGCACACATTTTGGGGGGAAATTTGGCATACACTTCTTTCATTTATGCCACATGTGCATATTTATATGTAGGATTGACAGCTTTAGTGCAACATGCTTGAGAGATACGCATACTCGCATGTGCAATATATGTACAATCTCTGACATCTTGTAATGTTTGCATCGGGTTTTCTTTGTTACCTTGTCTTTAGAATGCATGGAAAACTTACATGCGCCCTTTAATTATTGTTTTTAATTACTCGAGCGCGCACATAATCAAACACTTTTTATACACACGAATAGCTGTTTGCGTCCTGTTTGTTGTTCAAATGTTTGCAGTCTTAAATTATTAACAAGTTGTCCGATTAGTGTCATTCACTGATCTCGAATGTGTTGCTACCGTTATTACTTAGTGCAATTTGTTGAACATTGCAGGCTAACTATGCCATATCGACTTTTTACAAATGTCACTGCACACTTATTTCCTATGGACCGATAGTGCCTCTGCAACATGCAGCTAAAAGCACGTCAACAAACGCGGCGGCTGCCCTGGCCACAAGCATGCGCACGCATACCTGCGGTGATCTGGACGCCACAAACATCGACCAGCAAGTGAGGCTATGCGGCTGGGTGCAAAATATCCGCGTTCTTTCAGACACCTTGGTCTTTGTGCAACTGCGCGACGCCTACGGGACTATGCAGCTGCTGGCTGAGCAAAGCAAGATCCCCCAGTTTGAAGAGCAAAAGCGCTTGCTCGAGCAATTGAACACTGATTCTCTGATCAAGGTTATCGGAAAAGTTGTGCGGCGGCCAGAGGGGATGGCCAAGACCACCGCGCAGACGGGCGAAATCGAGCTACTGGTCGATCAGATTCAAGTGTTGAATAGCGCAGAGCCATTGCCATTCAATCCGCATGTCAAAAACAAGCTGGTAAGGCAAATCATTAAATTCATTGCGTTTGTGGCATCTAATGGTATGCATGGGACGCTGACATTCAGCAAATATACACTGTCATGTCGACGCTGAAGCCAAGTGCTAACCATCATGTTCTGTTTTGTTTTTGTATTCATGATTTTTTTAGCCTAGCGAAGATACGAGGTTGGCACACCGGTATCTTGATCTGCGCCGACCCGAGCTCCAGCACAACATCCGCGTG
This sequence comes from Kickxella alabastrina, assembly GCF_025024165.1. NCBI lineage: Eukaryota > Fungi > Kickxellomycota > Kickxellomycetes > Kickxellales > Kickxellaceae > Kickxella > Kickxella alabastrina. The sequence continues at coordinate 647,017 of NW_026251475.1, read as the reverse complement.
CGCTCAAAGGCCACCATGGCCATTCGCCAGTTCATGGATGACAACAGTAAGTTGGCTGCAATTGATTACAAATCCTTATGAAAAATTGAACATCTCATCAAAAAAATTTGTCATGTGGGTTTGTGACAAACTACTGTTTGGCCCCATCTACGTCGTTAATTGACGTGGAAATACCGGATTGACATGTTATTTGTGTCAATTCTCCATTCTACCTCCCTGACTTTGATTTTCAAAGTGCCCAACTGTTTCGTGCTCAGATAATAGCCGAATTCCGTCTTTTGTTGATAATCAATATGTACTATAGCTGCTACATCTAGGCACTTGGCATGCAACTTGCTTGGGTGAATGGTGGTACTCGAATGTCGAGATATTGAGCTCTGCATTCTTTAAACGGAACGTGTGTTCATCAGCTAGTGCCTTTGTGAATCACCAAATGCGCTGCATTTGGTGCGTGTTGCAGCTCATTAAAAGTTTTTTTTTTGAAATTCAATAATATTGACATAATCAAAGTGCCAATTTGGTTGTCTGAATGCGCTGTAGGTTTTGTGGACATTGAAACGCCAATGCTTTTCAAATCAACACCGGAAGGTGCACGAGAGTTCCTTGTGCCGACCAGGATCGACGATGGGGCCTGTTACGCACTTCCGCAAAGTCCCCAACAGGTAAATTAATGATGAAAAAATGAAATTCTCACAAATCCGTTTTGTACTTTTTATTTCATATTGACTGCCTTTTTAAAGATAACGGACGCGAAAAACAAATGAACGATTTGCAATTGCTAACAATGAAATAAATATTCCCAAAAAACAATCAATCACTAAAAAATATTCTATTTAATTTGTTATTTGCGGACATGCCATTTCTTGTTGATCTCCTTTCGAAAATGGTATAGTTTAAGCAGATGCTGATGGCCGCCGGATTCGACCGCTACTATCAAGTCGCTCGCTGCTTCAGAGACGAAGATTTGCGCGCCGATCGCCAGCCAGAATTCACCCAGGTAAAGATGGAAGCTTAATTGCTCCAATGACCGAATATGTGCATGCTGTTAAAGGAAAATATTACACACAATTGAATCAATTTTTTTTGCTATTTTGATTTCAAAGCATGTTTATAGATTGACGTTGAAATGTCGTTCATCGAAAAGACAGACATCCAGCGCGTCATGGAGCAGCTAATAAAGCGCGTATGGAAGATAATCAAGGGTGTTGACGTTGCCGTGCCATTTGGGCGCATGTCCTTTGCGGAAGCCACCAGCAAGTACGGATCAGATAAGCCTGATACCCGGTTTAGACTTGAAATTGCTCAGGTTCCCAAATTGAGCCAGGACGAGCATGTAGTGTCTGAGGTGCTGGTGATCCCTGGCGGTGCTGCCGCATTTTCAGCAAAGGAGCTCGCCCCATTTAGCAACCTGATTAGCAACAGCCAGAAAAACAGCGAGTCAAGGGTAAGTCCACATAAAGTTCTCATATTTTCATACATTTGGGGGTTGTGTAAAAATAACTTTACCATGTCTAATGAACGCACCACTAACGCGAATATCATCTTTTTTTAGCTGACGACAATTCACAAGGTCAGCAATCAGGGCTTTTCTGGCCTCAGCAAGGCGTCGCTGCTTGCCCGCTGGCTTGAGTCGGCCAATGCGGCCAACGGTCAAGACGTGCAGCATGTTCGGTCGCTTATGAACTCGATCTCAGTCAGACCCGGGGACCTGGTATTTGTCAGCGAGCGGTCGTTGTACGTGACCCCCGCGAACACGACACTGGGCCGGATCCGCACACTGGCAGGCAAGATTTTACAGGATAAGGGTCACCTGCACGTTCAAAAGGACCAGTACTGCTTCCTGTGGATTGAGGACTTCCCCCTATTTACGCGCGAAGTCGACGACGCGCATGGACAGCTGTCGGCCACACATCATCCGTTCACTGCGCCTGTCGAAAAGGACCTCCAGCTGCTGTACACAGATCCGGCAAAGGTAAGCAAGCATCCAGAATAAAAATGCAAAATGCAAACAGTGCCAGTTTGATATTGCAATTAAAAACTTTTGAGAAAATTTTACACACATAGGTTCATGGCCAGCACTATGATCTGGTCCTCAACGGAGTCGAGCTCGGTGGCGGATCCATCCGCGTACACGACCCGAAAATGCAAAACCACATTTTCGAGAACATTCTCAAGCTTTCGCCCGAGGTTCAGGCCAGCTTTGACCACCTAGTGACGGCACTTGGCCATGGCTGCCCGCCTCACGGAGGCATTGCACTTGGTCTTGACAGATTGGTTGCCATATTAACGGATTCCCCGAGCTTGCGCGATGTCATTGCCTTCCCCAAGTCTGCCAATGGCCGTGATGTGTTCATGCGCTCGCCGGCAATGGCGACCAGCGGCCAGCTTTCAGAGTATGGTCTCCAGGTCAAACCGTCACCTGCGAGTAGGGCTGGTGCAAATGCTGACTGAAATTGAGCTTCTAGCCTTAAATCCGAGCATGTTTGTGTGTTTGTTTGTGTGATTTTGTTTGAAACAAAAAATAATATTTACTTTTAGACGTACGAGTATTTTTACAATCTGGATGGTCGCTAATTTGACGCAGGCGCAGATAGAACACCGTTGTAAATGGCGTATCCGATAAAGACAAACAGCGCGCCAACAATCGATCTGGCTTTCTCTGCTCGCTGCGGATCTTCGCGCTCCTCTTGTTGCTGCTTCGAGCCCACAGTGGGCAATATGTACTGTGCGATGCTCTGCTTTGCAACCGTGGCAATGCCAGAGAACCATGTCTGCTCCGAGACTATGGCTGGTTTCTCCATCTGCGCGTGAATACGGTCGCACAACTCGACCAAGTTATGATATTTCGACGTAACAATCGTTTTAAGCGTGCTTTGTGGCAGCTCGGGATAGAGCACAAGAGACAGATAGCCATACACCACAGCATCGAGTGTCGTCGGGCTGGCCCCGAAAAAGTATTCGTCTGTGCCAAGCTTATTGGACAGTACAGCTAGGCACTTGTCGGCTTGGGCATAGACTGGATGGGCCGACTTGTCGGCGTGGCGGTTGAATCCTTCCTTGGCCAGTAGGTATATGCGTGGGATCTTGCTTTTGAGCGACTGCAAGCCGCCACCGGCTGCCGCGGCTGCCTCCTTTTCAGCCGCAGTGTCTAGGTCGCTACTAATTCCCCGAAATTGCAGCCTCTCCTCCGCGTAGTCCTTGAACTGTGTCGGAATAAACAGACTCAGCGGAAAGCCAAACATTTTAGCCAGGCGTGGGCGGACCATGTCAGCAAAATTTTCTGAAACCAGATACCAGCTGAATAGCAGAGAATCAATTAGACAGTCTTGGACAAGCGATATGTAGGCAGTGGATTGTGACAGCTGCTCTTCGTTTAGCTTTGAGTTGAGATCGTGTCCTTCCGCCTTCATAAATTGCACTATGCGCCAGAATCCAGACTCCACGACTGCGTTGTTAAATGTGACCACGGGCAGGCAGCCATTCGTCGAAATTCCCGTGTTGTTGGTCTGGTGCAGCCTCCAGTCGACCTTGGACAGCTGCATATACGCCTATATGGATACAATATCACAAATTTCCGGTTCCGGGTCTGGCGCCAAACGTTGAATCATTAAGCTGCAAATTTAGCGAATTTGCAAAGGTCGCACAGGTGAAGGTGTGCTTCTCCAGCTGGCTCAACCACGAGCCCAATTTACCTGAATGCTGACGCAGACCGGGTCGAAGGAGTACAGGCCCTGCTCTTCGAACGGCGATCCCCACGAGTACAGCGAGTACATTGTGTCGATTTTGAGGGTATATATATATATTTTTTTTTACAAAATGGGAATGCGAAAATAGAAAAGTAATTATTGAGCTCGAAATTCGAAAAGTCCAAAAATAAATAAGTGAAATTTTGATCCGCCCACACTTTGTCTTGATCGGGTGGCCAACTCACAAACAAAAACGCTTGTCCGGTTTCTTTTTTTTCTGGACTTGAATCTACACTTTTTTACTATTTCAATTGTCATTGGCGGTATACTCTTAATTTTCTGGCATCCACTTCCGCCGGTATTTGTCTACATTCATACACATCCCTCAGCAAACTTCGCAACATGGACTACAGCCAAGTGCTCGTCGAGCTCGAGCAGGCGTGCGGCGATTTCCAGGTATGCCATACTCGCCTTCATTGTTGCTGTTTGCGCAGAAGCAGCCTCATGGTTTTATCTCTGAACGCAGCGAACAATACAGCCAGTTAATTGCACACATGTATTTATTTTAAGCAGCTTTCTATTGTCTTTCTGGACGCACGCTGACCCAATGCCACATTTGGATGTTTCTTCTTGCATGTAGGTCCCGGCCACCCGATTTGCCGCCGAGCAGCACCTACAATCGTTTGGGAAACGCCCTGATGCCATTGCCATTGGAAAGTACGCTCTGGGTAAGATTTCGGCGAATGAAAGGTGCAATGCATTGGTTATCTGTTTCAAAATCTAAGCACAGAGTTAAATTGTTTGTGCCAGCTTTTTTGGGGGTCAAGTATATGTGTAGCCAACTCGAGCTTGCCGACCGCAAAGTTCTTTGCTCTGCGCGGAATCAAAGAATCCGTTATTGCAAGTTACGCGGTTCTGGGGGTCACGAGTGCGCTCGCATTGCGCGATGAGCTGTTCCAAGTGGCCGTGCTTAATGGGCGCAGCCTCGAGTCTTTTGTCCTGGATTCTCTGTGCTGGGTTATTGCTGTGATCACCAAGCGCGCATGGATCGAGTCTTCCGAAGAGCAAAGGGCGGTATTCACGAATGCGCTCTGCGAAGACATTACGCGGCACAATATCCCATGCATCGGCCTCATTACCGCGACATATCTGATTGATGAGATCTCTGGCGGGAGCAAGTGTTCTGAATTCCACCTGCCCTGGGAGTTTCATTACACTTGCAAAACCTCATTTGAACGCGCGCATTTGATTCCACTATTTGAAGCACCGCTGAAGGTTATGCATGGCCAGCTCCGGCGATCGACAGAGTCGCAGAATGCGCCACCAAGCGGCAGTCATATTATAGCATACGAACGGCGGTCGGCCCTGCACGTTGTCGAGAGGATTCTCAGCTGGTCATTCACATCTCCAGACAACAACAAGGTTATCGATGCTGCGTTTGGCCGCCCCCGGGATAGGTTCTCGGCCAGGGGCACCGACTGCGGATCAAGCCGCCGCTCCAAAACGGGCGATTTGGACGACGGCGATGACTATGAAGGATCCGGCCAGGCGATTATTGACAACGACCTGCAAAACCGCACACCAATTTTCCCGCGTGAATGGCAGCCACTGCTCCTCAACAGCGACGTGCTGACCATGTTCTTCTCCGTCTACGAAGCGACTCTGACCGACCAGATGCACGCCTATTTTTCGCCAGGTAGCTCGCATATTGCGCTCCAGTGCATGATCCAGGTCTCTGGTTTGCGCGGAAAGGGCATATTTAGCGCCTCCGAGTCGAATAGCACCGACTCCTTGCGCGCCCAGTACGCACAGGTCATCATGCAGAACCAGCTGCGTGTGCTCCGCCACGTGTGCACTATGGATCTCACATCGGAGGGCTCGGAAGACATGGTGGTCGCCACTACACAGATGATCCGCCGCTTCATCGAGGCGCAGCTGGCCGAGCAGCCGGAATCCATCGTGGCAGGCGAGCGCCTGCATCCACTGGCGCTTTTGACCGCTGGCGTCCCTGAGACGCTCGCCTATTTTGGCGAAGTGAGCAAGTTCATATGTTTGCTTCTGCGTGCAGCTTCGGGAATCCTCAGGTCGGACGCAGCGCACAGCATCGATGATGATTTCGGCGATGTCGACAACTATTTTGTTATGCAGGCGTTCGACGAGCTGGCCAGTGCGTGGTCCAGCATTATTAACGAGATTCAGGAGTGGAAATACCTTATCGAGGCATCTTCGAGCACCAGGCAGACGCTGTTTACAAACGACAGCAACAGCAGTGGCGGGGGCGGCGGCCAAACTGGCGGAATTGACGGGCAAATTGATAATCGCAGCGTCCTGGCTTCGTTCACGCAATTCCTGACGACGACTGCATACATGATCCACTCCGAGTACATCCAGCTGCGCATGTTGGCGTGCGAGGACAGCATGAAGGAGAGCGACTCTCGAAGCGATGCCCAGTCAATCGACCACGGGCTCCTGGCCAAGGACTATACCGTGTACGAGGACCAACTCCAGTTCATCGCGCTGCTTTCTCGCTTGGACATACAAAGCTCGATAAACAGGCTGTACAAGAGCCTGTTTAGTATGTGCAGCGCTCTCCAGAACAAGTTCGAGCGTCTTGGCAACGATATCAACATTGGAGCGTTCATCGAGGCCAGCGACGGCGGCAACCAAAAGTCGATCGACATTCTGCACGAGCAAATTCACTGGATTGTTCTGATGATGGGTTATATACTCGCTGACTCGGGAATATCGGAGCGGGTGCGCATCCCGACGGCAATCTCTGAGCCGTCAGTTGCCAGCCACGATATCGAGCACGACTTTATCGTGCAGAGCATCATGACAATACTGAAGACAATCCAGTTTGAGCTCATGAGTCCATCATCTATTCTTGCCGCCTACGGCAGCCCCCTGCTGGTTGAGACGCTATTCTGGACTCTGCGCCGGATCGTGCCCGTGTACTTCCTACTGGATGTCTCTGACTATCGCCAGCTTAATCATCACATCGTCTCTGCCTTTGGCAAGGCATCCGACGGCGGCAACGGCGCCGCACTGATAAGCGGGATCCTCGACCTTGTCAGACGCGCATTTGCCTTGTGGACATCCGAAGAAGATGTGCTTCAAATGTGCGTAGACATGCTTCTAGCGTTCGCCCAGCGCTCCAGCATTGCTCAGGAGATCACGCAGTCACCAAAATTCACACCACTCATGCTGTACCTTACCAGCAACATGCATCGGTTCCCCGAGTCCACGCATAGCTCGATGATCGAGGCGCTTGCCGTCCTGTGCAGCCACTCGTCATTGGGCGAGCACGAGCGCGGTTTTGCAGAGCTGAAGACGCTGATTCAGCTCAATGTTGCCCAAATCGTGCAAGATCGCAACTTTGCCGCACGCAGCCAAGATGCGCGCGTTGTCAGTCGCTTGCTAGACGGACTGGACATGCTGGACGGCATACTTGCCGCTGCCAACGACAGGAATATGGACATGCTCTTTGTTCTGATTTTTGAAATGCAACCGGCGTTTATGCAGATGCTCTCCACGTACAGCTGCGACCAGGAGATCCCTCGTAAGGTCATTCAGGTTGTTGAGTCCGCCGCCCGCTATCTCGACATATCCTCACTTTCCGATAATGAGCACATGCTCAATTTCTCGCACAACATCCGGTTGGTGCTGCAGCAGTACCAGCGCTCCCATCAGGGCCAGTATCACACTCAACACAGCTCTGACATAGAGGCGCTAAACGTAATCACGACCCTGACACTGGCGATATCCTATCTGGTTCACAACGAGATGGGATTTGCTCCCAACGAAGCTAGTCGGTCGACATCCAGGGAGGTATCCGATGCCTTTGGCGAGACCGAGGTGTACGGCCTTTATTGCATCCACACAACGACAAGTCCGTCGCAGATCAACTCTCCCAATGCCATGCGCGTCTACATGCAGCTTCTTTCGGAACTGATTCAGTTCAGAACGCCCTCGCTTATCCGCTGGCTGCCAGTTGAAACCTGGCAGGCAGTCCTGAACATGCTGCTTATGGGCATTGACAACGACATCTACGACGTTGGCCGGCGCGCATACGAAGCCATTGGCAAGCTGGGCGCATATATCAAAATTGTTGGTTTGGAAAACACTGTGCCAGAGGTCCAGCAGCTTCTCTACCAAGGAGTTAAGCAGCTTATGAGCAAATTGTTTTTGGCTCTGCTGTATTCGCCATTTGACGCCGAGCTCGTCGAGTCTGCGGGCACTGCGCTGGTCACGCTCGGCCTGATTAACCCCGATCATTTGCAGTCGTGTTTTGGAGAACTCCTGGCCCAAGGTAACTCGGCGTTGTTTGCCGACAGACTTTCAGCAACATTTGCCCGGTTCAACAGCGAGCTGGAGACGTGCGAGGCAATCGGCGCATTCTTGCGCTTGTCTGGGCCAATTCCAGACACTATCGACAGCACTGCGCTGAGGCAGCCGTTGTTCGAATTCTTGATCAACACGCGGGCAGTACTTCGCGTAAAATAATTTTCCTTAGTTTTTTATACAACCAGCGTGTCAGTGCAATAGAACTACAAAATGCACTTGTCATATATTAAGCGTGTACTCGAGGTGCGCCAATCATTCGTATTTTTTACAAATTAGTATTTTAAGTATACACCGATATGTGCGTTCTGACATTAAAATTTACATATCGGTGCCTGGCCTCTAGAATGCATTCAGCACAACAAAGGATCTAGAACTCTGTATCGCACTTGCAATCGCAACTGCGATTCCGAATTTTATCTTAATTTTCCACAATTCACAAGCAAAAATTTTGGAACTACTCCTCCCCCCACGAAGCTTCTAGATCGAAATATCAATACTGAATAAATATGTGCATGCACTGAGTGATTGAAAATTGAAAAAGTAAAATTCCAAAGTTATTTAAAAAATCTTAGTGCTATTCATGTGCATGCGCTCACTTTTTTGCTTGGCTAAATTAATAAAATACAAATAAAACGTTATATTCAGCATGCAATATTTGACACATGTGTATGACATGGCGATTGGCTGAAATTCTCAAGCATGCTCAAAAAAATTTTGCTATTGTGAAATTTCCCACCTGTTCCCCGCTTACCTGCTTATCCACCCGCCTGCCTGCCTGTCTTGTCGACTTGGCCGATATTTTATTTTTGGGTGAATTTCTCTACCTAGCAGTCTTATGCATTCAACAAGCAACATGCCAATTACAATACACCCATTTTTTATTGGCAGCTAAATTGATGTTGCGGAGGTCAATCAAAAAATTGTGTGCGTGACAATTGAATGCAAAACTGCGCTTGATAGTTTATTGTATTTTTAGACAACAGAATCTAGACTCTAATACTTTATCGCAAACAGCTGTGCTGATCTTCTCACCCCCGCCTTTTCGAGTGATGTCAGCAACTTTTAAAGCTTGACAAACAACTTTGTCACAAAACATACAAGTAGTCAGCGATTTGCCACAAACCCTGTGTGAGATTCTCCTTTTCTTCATTTTTTGCTCGTATAGGATTTGTTCAATAGCGCACCGAAGCCCACACTCTGCCTCTCCTCTGCTGCCCACGTATTTGTCCTTTACAGATTGCGGCGTGCCTTTTTTATTAGAACAATTGTACCGATTTTGTTACACAGAACATTCGCCGGGTGCCCAACACTTCTGCAACTGGTCTCCCATGGATAACATAATCGACCAACCCCTCGATGGCGTCATGCAAGCGACGGCGGACGACAAGTTTGATATGTTTTCAATGTCGACAGGGGTGCCCGACTTTGTCAAAAAGCTTTTCAGGTAAGACCAAATAACGTATATGCTCTGCCCAAGTGCTAGCGCTTCCATCTCGTTCCATCTACAAAAAAAACATTACACGTGCAATCTGCAATTTGCAATCTGCAATTTGTAAACGCACATGCTGCTGATCGGCCTGATGCCTGGGATGGACCGCGTGTAATATGTGCGCGTGGCTATGATCAAGTGCGGTTACTGCAATCACAGTGACTGCTATTATATTGTTCGTGGCTTGATAGTTACTGTTATTGTATTTTATTTTGCCCCACACACACTTCCCTTTTTCTTCTCACTGATTTGCATCGTGTTTTCCTTAATTGTTTGTTATGCGTAGAATGCTCGAGGATGAGGCACACCGGGATATTGTCTGTTGGGGGCTTGATGGCGACAGCTTCGTGGTCAAAGACCCCAATGAGTTTTCCAAATATGTGCTTCCGCAGCACTTCAAGCACAATAACTTTGCAAGCTTTGTTCGCCAGCTAAACAAGTACGACTTTCACAAGGTCAAGGTCACCGAAGAGAGCCGGCGGTACGGCGACGAGGTAAGCAAAATACATTTTTCAACATTGGATTACTTTCTGCCTGTAATCCTTAAGATACAAAACGCAAAGAAATGTTTATAAACACTAAATACCAATACACATTTTTGCTTTAAACACGTTTTAGGCCTGGGAGTTCAAGCACCCGCGGTTCCAGCACAATCGGCCCGACCTCCTAGAGAAGATCAAGCGAAAGATACCACCAAAGGCAAAGTCGCTTGGCGGTATCTCTAACGGCAGACATGCTGACGGCGAGTTCCGCGTGGTTGCAGAAGACTTGCAGAGTCAAATTCATTTGCTCACCCACGCCCACGCAGAGGTCACCATGTACATGCACCAGCTTGGCAAGCAGCAACAGATCATGTTTGACGAGCTTAACGGGCTCAAAAAGAACATGCAGACACAGGATCAGTTGATGGAAGAGTTTGTCAGGTATCTGGTCAACCAGGATGCAGCCAACTGCAACAACCGGAGTAGCGAGCTTGGATCATCGGTGCCAATCGCAAGCGCTGCTGCAGTGGCCGCGGCAGCGGCATCAAGTTTGGGTGGTATGCATCCTATGGGACACGCGCCAGGACTCGGATCGGCACACGTATTGGGCAATGGCACCAACACTGGCGACTTGGGTTCCATGATTGCCAACGCCAACGGCAATGCCAGCGCCAACGGCAACGGCAATTGCGACGTTGCAATTGCGGATGATAGCCCCAGCAGCAGCAACAGCAGCAGTGCCAGCAGTTCCGTTGACGCCCAGCATCAACAAACGCTTGCCCAGCTGCAGGCCCACTCCCAGCTACAGACCCACCAGCAGCAGGCCCCGCCGCAACTCTGTGAGTTGCCGCACTGAATGACTATTTTCAAGTTATACCATATTTTGTTATTCGTAGCTTTTTATTTGTCTGTTTATTTTCTTTATTACCCATTGCTTTTGAAAAGTTGATGTTTATATATCGATACCCTTTACATTTTATATTTACATTTTAAACACTATCATCTTTGTACCTTACTAGACAGGTACTTATCGCCATGCCAAATTAAAAAATATAATAAAACAGTAGAACGACGAAGTTATATTCGTTCAGCTACAGCGTAGTGTTATACTGTATTGTACTGTCCGAAAGTGGATATATCGAGTTCCCTCGATAGTAGCTCCCTACCATCCCCCATTAATGCATTCCCTTTACTAGACATTTTATTTATATACAATATATTAAACACAGGGCTGTCTGGGAATATAAATTTTGGCGTCTACACATCTACATCTGTCTTTTCCAGCCGCACAAAATCACAAATTCCCCAACTTTTTATTTTACTTGTCTGCTACGAAGCAAACGACCCTACCTTCACACGTCTTTTTCACTTCATCTCTTGCATCCTGTACAAATTATTGTTTATAATTATAATATTCTTTATTCGCTGGCGTCATTTTTAAAAATTGCTACGAATCTCACGGCTGGCATACACCATCCAACAACTGACTTCCATCGTCATTGTCATCGACATCATCGAATATTTGTCTGGAACACTGTGTCTGCGTCTGACATTGTCAGTATTGTGCTCACACTTGCTGCTTTATAGCACAACAGCATACAAATATATATTTATTCGAAAATCAAGATTATCGCACGCCGCATTTCCATTGTTATCCATTTTGTTCATTCGCCAGTTGCAGCGTCTAAGGTTGTCTTTGGTAATTTTTTTTACACAAGTACGGTCGGCAGCTGGCTGCATTCTGGCCTTCCATTGTCCCCTTCTGCACATTTGTTTGCTCCCAAATAGTGTGTTTGTGTGTGTAAGTGCGCGCTTGTTATTTTTTGAGACTGGTTTTTAAGGCGGCAATCGTCAACGTAGCTTTTTACTGCTAGCTCCGCACGGTTGACGTATTCAGTTGAGTTTGAGCGTAGTGCATACGACTATAGAGAGCTCATTTGTTATAGTTGTCTTCAGGTATGTATTGATTAAGCAGATTTGTCACTTGTTTGAAAAATAGCCCACCAATTGTCGAAAAACACATCGTGTTCGTCAAAAGACACAACGGCCCTTTAAATATAACATAATTTTACAAGGCACATTCATTCGCCAAATATACAGTTTGTGCGGTATAATTTGATCACTCACTTCTTCCCAACAATTGCCGTGGTTGAGTTATTCTGTAATGTGTATTTTCTTGTGAACGCTGGTTGTATTGTGTGCTTGAATTGGTTGGCTCATTGATTGAGCTATGCTAGCAAAACAAGAGCTGGGTTTTTTGTCACTGCATAATGACAAGCAAATTTGCAAACAACAATATAAAGATGCACATGATGTTTCTTACTCTGCCACCAAAAACCAACACCGATTTATACAAAAGGCCTTAATCATTCGTCCTCCCAGCATTATCTCTGGTCGCGATGCTGTATCCACGCATTCACATCTGCCCAAGGCCCTCCCGCCTTCTTTGATTTCCTCCCATTCACGCCTTCCCACCCGTTGTTTTCATGTCCCCCGCTTGAATAGGCTTATGTATTTTTTTGCGGCCAGGCGGTGCAATATATTTTTTTGTCATATTTTAACCCACCCTCTTGAATGATGCTTTCTGTTTACACTCGAGAAAACAGAAGCTGTGATGCAGCTGTTTTTATTTTCTAACAATGTGGACCCCGCCTCGCTTTGTACTTGGTTAACTATAATAAATAGACTCTGCGCCTTCATTTTTCATGAAGAGATACAAATTATCTTTTTTCGACGCTGGTTTAGATTCTCTTTTTATTTTTGCAAACTTTATTTATTCATTTATCGATAATACTATTCACTTTTTCTATTTAGTGCAGTCACCAATCCGCCTTGCGTTCTCCATTTTGATATTTTATAAACACAAACACACACACACACTAATTGCAATATAATCGTAACTTTCTCTAATCATACATATTAGCTAGCGGTCAATATGGGCATATCATTGATGTTCAAGCGCTCCAAGGCAACCTCGCTTACCACAAATGCAACACCCCACGCCGATACGGGCGATGTGGTCAGTGCGGGTGAGCGACCACACCACATTAAAAGGCGTCTGACAGCATCCGAGGAGAGGGAGAGCCACCAGGCCATGGGCTCGGCTTTGCCATCTGTTGCGCGCTCTGGAAACAGCAAAACACATGCCACTGCCACTGCCACTACCACTGGGACCCGCACGCACAAGACTGGCAAAAGGCGCCCTCAACCAGCAAGCCCAAATTTGTCTTTAGGTATAGACAATCCGCTGACGCCAGACGAGAGCGTGGATGAGAGTCGAACCACTTATCATACTCGCAGCAGAAAAAAGGCTGAGCTTCCCAAAGTCGCTCTTGGCGAGCCTAGGGTCCCTCCCCGTACAGCTTTGGCTGCAGACGCGCAAAAAACACAGGCCGACAGTAGCATGTTTGAACCGTATCGCCTTATCACGCCTCCTTCTGGCAACACAACGCCTCTGCTCAATGTGGTCGACATGGCAAGTAAGTATATTATTGCACTCCTCATTTCCATGATACTCCCCTCGTTTAATTTGGTATTGTTTTGCAGCGCCACTGTTCTTATCCGCAGCGGTTCGGAAGCAAACCAGATTGCCCACAATGCCATGATATGCTTTTCATATTTGCATATGTCGTATAATGAGCCACTCGATGCAGTATGCTGTGTATTTCAAATTATCAAGACTCGCATACATTGACATTCGGTTTGTTTTTATTTTTTGTTACCAGTAAAAACCCCAAGCCACCAGTGGTAAAAAAATGGGCCCGAGACATGGATCAAGAATAACTGCTTGCGTTCATAACAAATGATGCGCTTCTGGATTCAAACATTGACGTAATTATTTCGACTGTTTTGAATGTTCGAAAACAAGCCCTTAATGCACCTACTCTACCCTAACAAGTCTGCTAAATGTGCACAATACAATTTATACTGACAATGCTCCCCCCTTAAACAATGGCATTTGCCCATTCATAGAGGACAACAGCCCACTATCTCGCACTCTGGCAAAATTTGAAGATCCCGTATACATCCCGCCTCTCACACTGGCCACCACCATTTTTGATGACTATGACGCGATTGGCGAAGCGCTTGTTGACATCGACAACAGCAACATCAGCAGCAATCACCATAACTCAGCCACAGGGGACGCCGCCACGCCGGTCTCTATGGCAACCCCCAACAGTGGTTCGCTGAACTTTATGGACGATTTTAACGCAACCTACAGCTTTTTCTTTGGCGCGTCTACGCTTGATTCAATGAATTTGGCTCCAGAAGTGACTGTGTCTGGTACTGGACCTCGCGCCCATGCGGCTCCAGATATCGATCCTCATGCTTATAGCCAAAGCCACGGAACAGGGACAAAGGGCGGGTTGCCCAGTCCTGTTAATACTGACACTGCCAGCAAGTCATCGAGCGAAGAAGAGGTTGGTGCCGAGGATAGTGATAATAGGAACAGCACCTCCAGTGACGCTGACAGCACAGCCAGCGATACTGTGGCCCAACGTGAGCTGGAGGAGAATCGCCGCAAGGAGGAAGAGCGCAAAGCCGCTGATCAGCGCAACCGCCGCCGCGAGCAGATGAAGCAGCAGGTTGCCTTTGAGCGCATGAAGGAGCGTCATCGTCGACAGTTTCCCGGCCAGATGCCTGCTGCTCCCAATAACGCCGTCCGGCTGCAGAAGGATATACCAAGCTCTGTTGGAATTCCGGCGCACACGTTCAGCCAAAATTCACTTTATTCTGGTGCTGCCGCCAACAGCTATAGCCATACTCAGGGTGGGGCGACCCAGACACAGACGATTAATAAGGGGCATATGGGGGCGCATGGCGGCAGCGTGCCCAATGCGGTCTATCTTAATCTTCAGTCCAACGTATCCATGCCAAATGTTGGATACTCTACAGAGGCGCAGATTGCCGGTGGCAATGTTCCCACGCAATTCCCGCCCACCCAAAGGTCTGCCCTGCACCATGCACAGCAGCAGCTCCCACTGCATGTTGACCCGACTGGCGCTGCTTCTTGGGCTGTGGGTGCACATGGTTATCCATACCCTGGCTATAACTCGCTACTGCATCCCAGCCAAATATCCAGAGGAAACTATCAGTCTTTGCCAGCGCAGAGTATTTTTGTGCAGGCGCAGGCGCAGACTCAATTGCCAAC
The DNA here is from genome assembly GCF_025024165.1 of Kickxella alabastrina. Classification (NCBI taxonomy): domain Eukaryota; kingdom Fungi; phylum Kickxellomycota; class Kickxellomycetes; order Kickxellales; family Kickxellaceae; genus Kickxella; species Kickxella alabastrina. The sequence goes on along the minus strand of NW_026251475.1, from coordinate 631,864 downwards.
GCAACAACAACAGCAGCAACAACAACAACAGCAGCCCGCCATGTCAGCACATCCCGTAAAACTTGCCAACATTCCCAAGAGCAACCGGAATCCATATCTCAGCGACTCCAGTGACGAGGACAATGGCGATGGCGCGAGCGACACGACTAGCCAGCATGATAGCGATGAAGCTTTGAGCATCTGCAGCTCGGACATTTCCTACGATCCAGCATCCGCCCGGCTTGTTGCCACATTCCAACCTACAGAGTCTACTGTGCTGCCAACCGCGGTTCTAATGACAAAAAGCACGGATGGAAGGGCCCAGATATATCATAGTGGTCCACAGCCGTTGCCGAAGCATGCTAGCAACGCAAGTGCGCAAGCTGTAGGCAATGATGACTTGAGCGACACGTCTGCTGGAAGTCTCCCCTCATCCAAGCGGCGTGTTCGGTTCCGCGAGACTGTATCCGTGGTTATTAACATCAGAAACTCTATTTCTGAAGAGGGCCTCCACCACGATGCGTATGACTCGGAAAGCAGTAGCAACACCACCGCCTCGATTATGCTCAGGTCCAGTTTGTCAAACAGCGCAAACAAAGTATCGGCCAAGCCTGCCACTTTGGGCTCGGGTACCAGCGCTTACTCTCAGGACGATGCGTTTGATGATGGCAATGGATTCGACCACTTGCGGTACCAATTGCCAACCACGCTTGTCCTGTGCCCCAGCGCTGACATGCAGTGGTGCAATGATGAGTTGGTAGCAGCTGCGAACAGCAAAGAGTCCAGCAATGGATCTAGTCAGAACGTTTTGCCCAATGCCGCAAGGGGTTGCAGACGGAGGCTTAAGCATCGGATCGAAACTCATCCTCTGCGCGACCGTGAGGCTGAGCGCGAGCAGCAGCATCAGCAGCGCATGGCGGGTGCAATGGCCAAGCAGGCTCCAGGCCAGCGGCCCCACTTGATTTACAAAATCCCACAGCAGACCCCCTCTTCTAGAACCAAGCGTATGCCGGCCGGCACCGACACCAATGTATTGCCGTCTGTCGATCTGGTGGCCGAAGCGCGCCGCGCACTGATGGGGCATTACAACGTGCCAAACCCCTCAATGCCTATTGGGAACAACATCCCGCGCAGCAAAAGTTCCAGCTCTTCAATTCCCCGGCCTTCAAGTGTCAAGGTAGCTCAGCCGCCATCACACGCCTACCAAATGTCAACACTAATTCCAGAGCCAAGGCAGAAGCAGAAGACCGCATCATCTCCAAAGTCGCGCGAATCGCCTGTCAACAATGCTCAGATCGACCGGAGCACAGGCAAAGCTGCCGGAGCGCCCAGTGCCTCACATCCTGCGCAAGTCCAGAAATCGCCTCCAAAGCAGAAAGCTGGTCTGGAGAGCAGCTTAAAGCCTGAACTTCGCAATATCATGCAGAACATTGCGATGGCTAGCTTCGAAGCGACTCCAGAGAAACCAACCGTTGAGAAATTGTGTAAATCGGTCCCTGAGACCACTGCCCACAGCGACAGCAGCGGCAGAGGCATTGAAATCGATACCGACGATATTCCTTTGTCTAGTATCGCTCGCTCAAAATCAGAGCCCGTGGCAAATCCGCCTTGCTATTCGGACGACAGATATTCGACCCGCAATATAGTAGACGGCACCGACCTCGCGTGCAGCTACGCTTTAACCGGCTCTGTCGACGCCGCCGCTACAAGTGTGTCAAAGGGCAGCCGCTACCTGTTTGGTAGGGCCCGGACTACAGCGGACAAAAAAGTTACAGCTCGTGATTCCTTTGGCAATTCCAAGCTGGACGAGCAGATGGGCGGTGTTGTGACGCGCTCGTTTTCAATGGATGGTGACATTCGTAACGAAATACAAATACAGGCGCTGTCGACAAATGGCAGCATCAAGCGGCGGCTTGGCCGCTGGGGTAACTTTTTCTAACACATAGTAACCACTGTTAATTATGATGTGATAATATGTTTGCAACATATACATATAAGTTGTTAAATGCAGTAAACTGCTTATTTCTTGGACTTTGACAAAAAAATTAATATTTACTCGTGCACAAAAGCGGGCTTGCGCTTCTCGGCAAACGCAGACATGCCTTCCTTCTGGTCCTTGGTAGCAAACGTGGCCTGGAAGAGCCTGCGCTCAAAGTGTAAGCCAGAGCTCAGGCTCAGCTCGTAGGCCTGGTTGACAGCCTCCTTGGCCATCTGCACAGAGACAGCGCCCTTGGATGCAATCCTGGTTGCGGTCTTGATGGTTTCTTCGAGGAGCTTCTCGGGAGGGAAAACGGCACTGACCAGGCCGTATGCCTTGGCCTCCTCGGCGTTCAGGTTGACGCTGCCGGTGAGGATCATCTCCATGGCCTTGGACTTTCCCACAGCGTGTGTCAGGCGCTGCGTACCGCCAGCTCCGGGAATCGTGCCAAGATTAATCTCGGGCTGTCCAAATACAGCCTTTTCGCCAGCATAGATGATATCGCACATCATGGCCAGCTCGCAGCCGCCGCCCAGGGCAAAGCCATTGACCGCAGCAACAATGGGCTTGCGCATCTTGCTTATCTGCTCGGCCCAGTGACCCAAAAAGTTGGACTTGTAGTTGTTGATGAACTCAGCGTCCTTCATCTCCTTGATGTCGGCACCCGCAGCGAACGCGCGCTCGCTGCCCGTGAGAACGACGGCACCAATGTTGGCGTCGTTGTCAAACCGGGCAAGCGCATCGTTGATTTCGTGGAAAAGCTCGCTGCACAGGGCATTAAGTGCCTTGGGCCGGTTGAGAGTAATGATGGCCACGCGGCCCTGGGTCTCTGTCTTAATCATGCCGTAAGCTGGGGCCTCGGTAGACACTACGAGTGTAATCCGTTGGCCATATGGAAACAAACAAGATAATTCGCGTTTTTAGTATATAGAGCCAAATTAATCAAGAAAAACACGCATTTGTGTTGATATTGTTCAGCGTCGTATATTTAAACCCCGCCTGCTATCGCGCACATGGAATGGTGCAAACCTATACTATTTCTGCTCTGCCACACATGGTTGTCATTATTTATTCCTCATAAAGAGATATACATTATTTTGCACTGGGTACTTACCAAAGCGGATGGAGTTGAGCTGATGGCGGGCGGCAGCACTCTTGACACCAAGAGTGGCGGAGACAGTCGCAGCCGAGCGGGAGAATGGTTTGACAACGAGCGAGCGGAACATATTTAAAAAAAGTAATATATCGGTTATATCAATAGAAATTCAAAGGAAGACAAAAGTTAAGAGCAAAAATATATAAGACAGGCAAGATAGCGAGGTCTGTGTTTGTCTTGAGTTACATCATCGTGGATAAGGGAGCGAGCGAACGAACGATAGAGAAGATGTTCCTCGTGGGAAAACAAAGGTATCCGAGCTTGCCTTGCTTGCCTGCGAGATTTGGAGCATGTGAAGAGATAAAAATAAAGGGAGCACGTGCGTGACAAATGGACTTGATCTCCAATCAAGATAATCTGATTAACACCAAACAAACACGTGCATTTCCAACACTGGCGCCATTTGCTGCTGGGAATTCTCATACTCTATTGCTGAGCCAGGCAAGCAATTAGACGTATTCGTTGGATTCAGTGTAATTCTCGGCGGGCAATTATTGAGAGAGCATTATACGCTGGGCCTAGAGGGACAACTTCTCTTTCAAATCCACACGGCACATTGAATCTAAATTTTTTATTTTAGCCATGAAGTGAGTGTCATTATCGCATCCATTATGCGCAGAGACAGTAGCAGACATCAGAGAACACACACGCACGTAACTAGGCACTGGAGATAATGATGGAACGAAGAGGATGTGCAGACGACCTGATGGATACACGGATTATAAGGGACAACGATGGATGCACTATTTTTTGCTGAGCGATAGAGGGCACCAGCGTAGTTATTCTGACAATCAGAGGACTAAGGGCGCAGAGAGAAAATTTTGAATTTCATGTAACCTGATGGCTGGAATTCAGAATTTCTTTCTTTGTCTTTGCTTTTTTGTGGAATTTGCTTGTGCCCTTTTTTGCTTTGGGTTCTTTTTTAGAGCCTGCGAGTATAGCTGCAGCGGCGTGGGTGCTTTTGTTATTCTCTTGGATTGTGGGCGGCAGATTGCATAGTTGGGAGGCTAGCTTTTTAGGCTGAATCTTGGGTGCTAGTGTGTCCTGTTTTATTTCTGACCACACGCAAAACTAGCCAGGCGGCTACTATGGTGGTTTTGTGTGGCAGAAATAAGGACACTGAATATTGAGAGAGCGTTTACGCGCTCCCCCAAACTTCCTTTACCTGCACAGAGAGACTGGCCACGGCCTCGATTCAACGAGAACAGCAGATCCGCGACCGTGATTGACTGCAATGCGCAGAGGCTTTGCTTTTTCTAGTTGGGCTATTGCTGGCAAAACGAGCTTTAGTTATATGGAGCAAAAACTCACCTTGAAGTTGGCTGAGTTGCTGCAATTTGGAAACTGGAAGTGAGCCCGAGAGCCCGTTGAATCTCTTCCAATTCAGCGCTTGGCGATATTTTTCTTCTCAGATTCACAGCAACTCTCCACGCACGTCTTCGACTTTTTTTCGCGATGTTGTATTCTCGGCGCGTCGTCTGTGAGTTTGTGTGTTTCTCTGCTGCAATGCAAGCAGTATTGGAAAAACTGCGTTGTATATCACCCAAATTGGTTATAAAAATCAAGCACAAAAGAACAGAACCGTTTCACTAACAATTGCTTCTTTTTTTGATCGGTTTTCCCTGCTTAATAACGGATAGGCTCGAGATTTGCTCCTTCTCCGGGTACAAGATCTACCCCAGCCGCGGTCGCACTTTCATCCGCAGTGATGGTCGGACTTTCCACTTCCTGAACTCCAAGACCGAGTCTCTCTTCCACCAGCGCAAGAACCCCCGCAAGTTCGACTGGACTGTTGTCTTCCGCAAGATGCACCGCAAGGGTATCAGCGAGGAGGTTTCCAAGAAGCGCACCCGCCGTGCTGTCAAGTACAACCGTGCCGTCGTCGGTGCTTCCTGGGAGGCCATCAACGCTCGTCGTACTGAGAAGACCGAGATCCGTTCGGCTGCTCGTACCGAGGCTGTCACCAAGGCTAAGGAGGCTCGCAAGGAGGAGGCTGCCAAGAGAAAGGCTATCCGTGCCAACAACCCCGTTGGTGCCCAGAAGGCTAACAACCACCTTGCCCGTCGCGCTTTCGTCAAGGTCCAGGCCAACTCCCGTTAAGAGAAAAGTATTGTAAAAGCATTTTTCCCTTTCTTTGTTTTTTTGGATTACATATAAAAAATGATGAAAGAAACCTTGTTTTATAAAATAAATATTTCGACATGTGTTTTTCTGATGTCTTCATATCAGTTATATATTTGCAAATGTATAAATATCACAAACAAATTAATGTTTAATTTGCATTTTTTAATATCAAAAATACTATAAAATATTGAACAAAAATAATGCATTCAGTAATCCATATTTAGTTAATGATCTCCTCCTTCTCCTCGATGATATCGTCGACAATCTCCTCAACCACAAACATCTGGTTATCAGCAGCAGCCGGCAGAATATAACCATTCTGCAAAGCCTCATCAGTCTCTTCAGCCAGCTGAGCATCGACCTGCTCGCGCCAAGTCTGCCACTCGGAAATAAGACGACGGCGCTGCGACATAAGCTCGGCATCCGCAGCATGCAGCTTGCGCTCGTCGATATCCTCGAACTCCTTCGCGTAGGTCTTGAGGTCCTTGCGCACCTGGCGCTTCATCTCCTCCGTCAGGAGAGAGCGCGGGCGGGGGCGCCAAATGAGCTGCTTGAACCCTTCGACGATGCCCTTGTGGATCTGCTCGCCCTTGAAGTCCCACAGAATGTAGCCGTGCTCGGCCGAGTGGTACCACGAGGAGGAGGTGGTAGTGATAAAGCGACCGGTGGGGTCCCAGTCAAAGTCTGTGATACCGTAGTGGTCGCCCGAGGCCACAATGGTCACGGCGTCGCCAGCATTGCCAGACTTGGTCGCCGCGGCGTGGTCAAACTCAATGTCAACAAAGTCCAGGTCGTACGTCGAGGTCGTGCGAATCGTGGCCAGAACAATATGGCGACCGCGCGGCGACCACTTGAGAGCAGTGACCTTCTTGCGATCGAACGTCTTGAGCAGCTGGAAGCCCTCCTTCTTGACCAGCCTGCCCTTGCGCTCAAAGGCGTAGAAGCTCACACTCGTGTTTGCAGCGGTGGACGCCATACCAGAGGGGTTGCGAATGGGAGGGGTGAGGTCGTCGGTGTGCACGATGGCGAAGCGCCAGCTATCCGCAACGGGCTCCCAGTCAAAGGCCACAGCGCAGTCCTTAAGCTCAATGACATCCACGGGGACATCCTTCTCGTACGCACGGAAGATCTCCAAGTTGGTGTACCGCGACTTCTTGGACTTAGTGAACCGCTGGACGCGTACACACAGAGCCTGGCCCTCGGGATGCCAGTGCAGGAAGGCGGTGAAGACGTTGAACAGGTTCTTCGTGCGGATCAGTGTCTTGGTGGGCACCGAAATCAGGGACACACGGGCAGGCAGGTTGCCCTCCTCAGGAGTCCAGTAGGCAAGCATCTCGGGGCGAGCCGCACCGGTGCGCGGGTCGTAGATGACGCGGGGAGACCAGGCAAAGTCCTGGATGCCCGGGATCTTCATGCTCTTCTTGTCCAAAAGCGACATGGTGGAGGCCTCGTAGATGGCCAGGGAGGCGTTGGGCACGATGCGAGCAAAGTATTCCTCGCTGGGCGACCACTTGAACTGCGGCCAGCCGACATTTGCAGCCTTGCCGTCCTCGGTCTTGACCGGGGGGAAGGAGCGCAGAAGGCTGCCGGTGTGCGTATCCCAGATGCACACAGTGTGGCCCTCGTCGTCGCTCGTGAAGGGGTTCTGGTGCTCGTTACCGGCACCCAACCGCTGGTTGACGGCGTCGACCGAGATGGGGTCGGTGGACCAAGTCACGAGGTAGCGCTCGCTGGGGCTGAAGTCAGCCATCTTGATGTTAAGATGCACGAAGCGTGCAAGCTTCTTCCACGACGGGCCACCCCATAGGACCAGGCCCTGGTAATGGATGGTGCACATGAAGGAGCCCAGGGGCGACCACTTGACGAAACGCTCAGTCCAGTTGGACCTCGACAGGATGCTCTCGGGTGCCTGCACAGACTCATTCCAGTACACGCCCAGCTCATTGTGCGCGTACATGGCGAACTGATCACGGCCATACTCATCAGTGAGCCATGAGCGCAGGTGCTCGCGCTCAACATAGGGCTCCTCTGGAGGAGCCTGGTAGGTGTCGTCGACCTCAGTGTAACGCTCAACATCCATGAAGGAGTTGACCATCAGGCTGTGGGTCTTGTCCAGCTTGAACCCATTGAGGGTCTGGATAGCCGCCTGGGCCTCCTGCGCGGTCTCAAACTCAACAAAGGCGTAGCCCTTCGACAGACTCTTGCCGCTCGACGTGTCCTTGGGCATGTGGAAGCCGTTGGCCTTGACTGTGCCGGCCTTCTTGAAGATCTTCTTCAGCACCTGCACGAGCTTGGCCTCCTTGGACTCATCAACTACGGGGATGTTGTCGACGACAACGACGTTCTCCAGTGTCTCCTCCTGCTCGGGGACGACAAACTTTTTCTCCAGATCGCTAAAGTCGATCTCCGCCTCGGATGCGGGCAGATTGGTGGCGTTATAAAAGGCCATTATTGAGATTCTGCTTTTTTTGTTTATCTCACTCGCTGATTCTTTTGGAAGAAAAGATTTAAAATTAAAATATGAGATGCGAAGAAAAGAAAGGAAAGAAAAATATATAAAGACGAATCAAAGTAGAAAAACAAAAGCTTTCAAAAGGAAATAGTTCTAAAGTGCATCTTACTTTTTTCCTCCCTCTGATTCGGAATTTTACTGTCGCTGCTGAGCTTTGAATTTGCAGCAAGGCTGAAGTGGATAATACAAAATGAAAAATTTTCAATCACCCAAAAAAAATTTAAAAAAGCACAGATTAATCACGTGATATGTGCACGCACCAAATACAAAAGGGGAAAAAGGAAGAAATTACAAAATTTTAATGCATTCATTAATAGTAGTAACTTGATAGGTCGCTGTAACTGGACGGCGCATAAAAGCTGGCCAAATAATCGTTGTCGTCGTCGTCGCTGCATCCTCCACCGGCGGAATTGTGCGCGGCATCGGCGAACACATAGGGCCCGTACCCACCGCTGCGCGCCCCAGGCGTTGGATCGACATTCATGCGACGCGAGTCGCAGTGCGTGGCAGGTGCCAAGCGCGCGTACATTTCGCTCTCCCATGCAGCCACGTCGCCCAGCGCCGTGTCCTTGAAAAATGGCAGGGCAGCAATAGACTCAAGATCCAAGCATATCGGCTCCAAAGATGAATTCATCGGTTCAAGCTGCTGCGGTGACCGCGACGGCGACCTCGACGGCGACATAGCAACAATGGGGCTAGCTACAGGCGGAACTGAGCCTCCCAAGTAGGACGACCGCATCCTCGCCGCCGCTGCAACACTGTAGCCGCGCACCTGCCGAGATGGCGACTGTTCGCGCGTGAGCCCAGAAAGATACCCCGAGTCAACATGCACAGGTAGAACAGTGTTCCGGCGTGACCGTGAAGACGAAGACAAGAAAGTACGCGGCGCACAGACGGCAGCCAAAAATGGATGGCCGAGTGCCTGCGCCGCAGTAGGTCGACAGTGGGCCTCAGGCTGTAGAGTCCAACGCAAAAGGTCGGCGGCATGCAGCACGGAAACAGGCACACGGCCGGGGCGTCTCACGCAGTGGTCTGGGGCATGTTCGGCGTACCGCTCGGTTGACCGACTGCTAATACCCGGCAACCCAGGTAATTGGTGCGCTGAGCCGCAGCTGCCACCGCCGGATGCGCTGTCATCCTCATTATCGTCGCTGCTGCCATATCCGTAGCCGCTGTACGCTGTGGGACCAGCAAACGCCGCTGCAAACGCCGCAGCCTCGTCGTCGGAGTACCCACGCGAGCATCGGTTCTGCCTTCCTGAACGCGACTGCGACCGGTGCTGCTGTTGCCGGGTGCGTACGCAGGGCGTATTGCATTCAATGTAATCTGCAGGCGGCGGCACGTACCCATAGGCGTCGAGCAGTTCATCAAGCTGCACAACCAGCGAGTCCGTCGTGTCCGAGCGCACCAGGGGACCGCCCAGCAATCTCAGCGCGACAGTGGGCAACAAGCGCTGCAGCATCATTCCGAGCACCACGCCGGCGCTATACACATCAGCGCGCAAATCCATAGCCCCGCCCACCAGCACCTCGGGCGCAACAAACCCGCAAGTGCCGCGGCTCGGCAGCGAACCCTCAGCCATCAGGTCGCAGGCCAAGCCGAGGTCGATGACCTCAATGTGCGTGGTGTCCTTGGAATCTGACATCAGGTTCGTTGGCGTTACGTCCATGTGCGCAATACCCAGGGCGTGCAGCTCCTCCAGGGCCGCAAACACCTGGCGCGCCAGCATGGCTGTCTCGCCCAGACTGCGCCCAAAGAGCTGCGCCGCGCACATACGTGGAAACACCATGACGTGCTTGCCTGAGTTGTCTGTGAACGCGTCCAGCATCCGCACCAAATGTCCCCCACTGCTGCCATTTTTCAAGCGCTCGTGGAGTGAGAGCTCGCGCTGCGCCAGTGCCACGTCGTTGACTGTCTTAAATGCCACGCGCTGCCATCCGTCAACACAAATACCAAACTCAATCTTAGACAAATCCGTCTACAAAAATCACAAGAAAGAAAGGATTTGATTAGCGACTGTATCTCAGAGTTCCATTGATTATGCGAGATTGCATGGCTTTGTTTTAACGTGGCACATTTTTCCATCGATAAAGCATTCCTGTTATTTGTGAGCCCTGCACTCATGTGCGTGCATGTGTTTCTGGAAAGGCATCGGAGAAGAGAAAGGAAAGGTGTCCATTTTTGCAGAAGGGCATGTGCACACATGGCCTGTGAGCCATGTGTTCCCTCCCGAAAAAATAGTATTTTAACCTTTTTCTGCGCACACGCCTCGGCGCAAATATTCGCCATTGGGCAAACAAAGGCATAGGCATAGGCATAAATACTTACCATTATCTTGGGCCTGTTCGTGTGTATCAAGTACTTGCCCTTCCTGTCCAGCGGGCACTCGAAGTGTCTCTCGCACGGCGCCACGTAAACAGCATTACGTCCAGCCCCCAAATTCATCCTCAACCCGCCGCGTCCTATGCCGTGCCCCATCCCCTCGGCCACCGCCATGTGCGCGACAACCATGGCCTCCGAGACACACAGCTTACACGACGGATCATGGTCTTCCCCTTCCTCCGAAATCTTAATAGATTCGCTTTCGAACCCTTGGTACTGGTGTGCGGTCTGGAACACAGTGTTAAACAGCCCAAGTGCTTTGACAGAAGACATTGGCTCTTCGTGGGTATTCCCACGAATAGTCTCCCGCAATGCCCTGCCAGCTGCCGCTGTGGTGCTGTTATTGTGCATGGACTTCATACGACAAAGTACTGATGATTGGTATTGTGGATCCAGTGTGAACTCGAGGTTGGCAAAAGTCCGGTGCATCAGGATATCGCTTGACTGAGATAATGTGGGGTAGTGGTGGGAGCGACGGTGGGAGCTGGGTGTGACAAGCCTTTCTGAACTGCTGCTCCGACTGTTGCTGCTGAGAATGCTGTCTTCGTCGCAGCTGCTTGCGTTGTCAATATCGGTGTTGCCTTGTTCGTCGAGACAGGCGTGTTTACTGGCCTTTTCTAAAAACGCATCAGAGTTGCGTCTGTGTCTGCTACAAGAGGCTGGTGCTATTGTGATGTCGTTGAGTACTGCCATGTTGTCTGGTACTAGCTGTGCTGAAGCCATGTGTGTTGGTTTTTTTGTGTAGTGTAGTGTAAATAATAAAATAAAATTAAGGGAGAAAAAGAAGAGAATAATGTGAGTGCGTGTCGTGTTGTGTTGTTTTATATTGAAAATACTGCTTTTTTAGTCGTTGTTGACGTGTGCAGGTTCGTTGAGCTACTCAGCTATAAGAGCAACAACAATGTGGAAAAATATGAATGAAATACAAAAATAATAGTAATGGTAAAAAAAGAAGGGACAAAAATAAAAATAAAATAACTTTAATCGCAAAAATTCAAAGAAGTGAAAAGGTGGGAGGGAGGGAAGGATGGGTGAGCGGATGGAATGAAATCTCTTTTTAGTATTAGCAAGCTATTAATATAGAAAAAGTTTGTCTTACTTTGCTTGAAAAGAAAAGAAAAAAGTGTAAATTGAAATTATTTAGTGGTGGTTGTGGTGGGTGGCTGTAACAAAAAGACAATCTTGCCCTCTCTTTTTTGTTTCTTTTTTCTTGTGCTATTGAACAATAAACAGTCACCACGCATAAACAATACGCCTCCATCTAAATTCACCAACCACATAACAAAACTGGTTTTATTTACGCTCAAGCCTGCTTTTTTTTAAAAAAAAAAAACTACATAAAAATATTAAAGGTTGGAGTGATTAGGTGTATTTTTGTTCAAGTTTATGTTTGCTGCCACGCAATTCTGACACACAAATACACAAATACTTTTTTGTTAGTGCGTTTGTGTGGAGAGCAAAAAGATAGGGTACTTTTTTGGAGGCTTTGAACAACATAATTGAGCTGCAGTGATTGTAAAAAAGTTTAGATGTCGATCTCATCTGGTATAACAGCAGAAAAAATCACTTAGAGTACTAGAAAAAAAAGTGGAAGTGGGATACCGCAAGATCATTCCAAAAATAGAAACTTGAAAATAGCTCAAAATGACATCACCCTATTAAATTGCACCAACTGTAAAAATAAAATATAATGCAAAATTGTTTTGTTTACGTATTTGCGCACAAAACTTTTTTAAAGGAATTTGCTTTTTGTTTGCTTGCTCGTTAGTCCAGATCCTTGAAAAACACAAAGAGCACTGCGTATAAACGGGATAGGGGTGGTATTTTCAAAATGGATGTCTGAAACAAAAGTAAGGCGTATTTTAATTAAAATAAGGGATTTTCTTTTTTATTTGCCGAGATAATAAAATAGTCCAAAAAACAATTTGCAAAATCTTATCGGTATTTTAATTAAGCCTTGTAATTGGTCAAGGCGCACGCAAATATACCATTGGGGGGAGGCTACAAAGAAAAAAGGAACTGGGCACTACACACATATATCATGTGCGCAAAGTGTATTGTTTGTTGTAAATAACGCTGCGTATAACAGTACAATGCAGTGGTATCATACATGTTGGATTAGATATGTTGTCACCTACAATTAGTGCGTGTGTGAATAACTATTTTCAAAATATAAAATATGCGAGTCCAAATAAAAAACTAGATAAGGATGTGGTGGTAAAAGTAACAGTAGTTGCTTACTTATTGTCGCAAAAATAGGTTTATAGTGACACAAACTTCTTTTATATTGCCAAACAACAGCAACAACAATCACTACTATAAGAGAAAAATAAAGTAATAATGTTTGTGTTTTTAATTTGTAATAAAGTGTATAAAACAAGTAATGGTCGCGTGGAAGAGAAAAATCAACGCTGGAAGGTCATTTGCCTTGTGAATACTTTTCGACATAGGTCCGTGTTTACATTTTGAGAAAAAAAGAACATATGTCTCCAACATTATCCCTCTCTCCACTTCTCCACTCCCCAATATGTTTTCCCGGTTAAAATTCTTATCACCAGCCATTAAATTGACCACCCGAACCTGCAAGGCTTTTGTGTTATGCATAATACAAAATCAATAAATATAAAATATTTTGACCACGCTTTATTTTGTCTCACGAGTGCAGTAAAGCATGTATCATTCGAGCAAATACTTTTTCATGTTTTCGCACATTTCAGCCAATGGTCAGGGACGCAGATGAGTTTAGATAGCGTGTAATCGCAGGCCATCAAATAATATATTAACCCAACAATAAACTTACAAAAATATAATTGAGGGGATAATTGTGATCAATAGTATTGCCCTATTACGTCATAGCTTACCACCAATATGTTATTTCTCACGCATGTCAAATATTGATGTTTATCAAGTGCAATTATATATAAAAATCACGATTTGCCAATGTTTTCTTCCAGTCGCAAGACTAATTGTTTGCGGCGCATTGCTTTGGCAGTGTTAATTGCGGCAGTGACAATTATTTTGAGCTGTGGCTTTCCCAATGTTGTGTTGGCCTGGAGCTCCGTAAACCGCTCCAAAATAGCATCTTCATCGTAGTGCGCCGGGTCGGCCTTGATGTGTTTCAGGAACCAGGCCTTCTCCTCAGGCACGTTGATTTTGCGCACGGGAGCTGGCACAGACGCAGGCACAGACACGGACACCGGTTCTGGTGCTGGCTCTGGTGCTAGGTTTGGTATCGGCTCTTTTGCTGGCTCTTGTGTTGACTCTGGCAATGGCATAGGTAGAAGCACATGCAGTTGTGGCTCTTGGGGATTAGCCGCAACTGGTCTCGAGACCTCTGTATTAAAAGCTAATGATTTTGGTGCTGCTGGATCGGGGTCGCTAGCGGGAGGGTCCATGACCATCAACGATTCCGTGTCATCAGCTGACTGCTGGGGCGAAAAAGAAGGATTTTGATCGCTGTTTTTGGGCACACCAACCATATCGCTTGATGTCGGCGATTGTTGTACAGCGTCCAATTCCAGTAATTCCGCTTTGAAAGAACTATGGCCCTCAGCAGCGTCCATATCAGGCGACGCAGCCACCAGCGACTGAGTCAAACTAGCAGCAGCACTGCTGACAGGAGTAGCGCTTTGCGGCGCCCACTTGTTAATGATAAACGAGTCTGCAGTGTACGTCAGCGACCCGGGTTCTATCCCAATGCCGTTGGTGTCTTCTGGCTGCATGTCCCACGGATTAACATTCCACGAGTCGTCATTCTTGCGCCATGGCTTGTTGATGGACCTGCGCCGCGGAACTTCCCTGCGCTTGAGCCACCAGAACTGCCCGCCAGTATTGCAGCTGCCAGACATGCCAGCGTTCGTTTCGTCGACATCAAGAGGCAAGTCCTCAACCATCTTGTCCATGGCTAGCTCATTAACCTCGGCCTCGTTCTCCAGCTCCAGCCCGGCAGAGGCAGCTGCCTCGTCGTCCAAATCAGCTCTCTGTCCGCCACCAGGGCCGCCACCGGCCTGCAGCGTAACTGGCGACTTGGGCTGTGAGCGCGATGCGCCAAACATAGCCGAGAGCTGAGGGTTGCGCGCCAAAATGTTATTCGTAGGGCCACGCGGCTCGCGCGGTGGCCGGCGATAGGGATTTCCGAACATATTGCGGCGCTGCTGCATGGCGATGCGCTCGTCCAACAGCGGGTCGCGCGCCTCGTGGGCCTTCAGCAGATGCATGGCGGCCCCAAACTCGCCCATGATGCGAATTGGAACGGAATGGCGCGAATCGCGGTCGTCCTCGCTGGCCACGTCAACGGGGCCACCGAGCGGCGACGGCTTTGCCATGTCCATCCCGCCGTAAAGCGCGTACTCCATGCTGGCCACTGGCGGCAAGTACAGCGAAGCTACGCTGTGCCCGTCGCCGTCAATATCCATAGCCCAGGCATCCGGCGTCTCCAAGGAACCCGAGGAAGGAGGGACAATAGCGTTGGCTCGGAAGTAGGCACCCTGTCCGGCCATGCATTCGCGTACAAAAACACGGCGCATGGCGCTGAGCGTCGCAAGGCAGTGCGCGCGGTCGACGTCAAAGGCGTTGGCCACCAGGTGGCTGGCATCCGACGCTGGGCTGAAGCTCAGAAGCGCTTGCTGCAGGTTGGCCGCCTGCTCGCTCAGCGCCTGGGCGCCGGATTGACCGCCCTCGATTCCACTTCCTGGATGCAGGCGGTCCCAGTCCTTGCGCGCGACATTGTGTATTCTGAGCGAGTAGGCAGTGATGTTGCGCATGCCGGGACTCTGCCCAAAAGTCTTTGGGAAAACACCGTGCGGGATGCCAAACAGATTAAAAGCGCGCTTCAGCGGGATGGCGTAGTATCCGGGCGTGTGCTGCAGGTACTCTTCAAACTCGCGCCGCCAGCCCGCCGACATGGCCACAGCAGCGCGAGAGGAGTTCTGGCCCTGCACCTGCGCATCCAGCTTGCCCAGGATCTTCCACAGCGCCGTGTAGTTGTACGGCAGCACGTAGAGGTTGACCGCTGTGCGCGCCGTGTTGGATCGCAGGATTCCAAAGGGGAAGCCTGAGTTCTTGGGTGTCGTGTACGACCCGTTGACAAAGACCGGCCAGCAGACGGGCTTTGCCGGTCCCTTGCCGCCCTGCGACTCGTGCGCGTTTTGCGCTGCCTGTGTGGCTGCGAGAAGCTTCTGAGCTACGTTGCAGTGCGTGTCGATCTGGTACTTGTCAAACGGGAACTGCGGCGGCACTGTCCACTCAGTGCTGACTTGGCTGTATCCCAAAGTCGGGTGCGCGCTGCGCCGTTGGATCTGCCAGTTGCTGTTGTTTCCAGCAGCTGGCGGTGCGCTGTGACTGCCGCCAGCGGCTTGGCCGGGCGCTCGCGGTGGGCTGATTGTCTCGGGCCAGAACGACTCAGGAATGGGAAAGTAGCCTAGGTGTCCATTGATCAGGGCTGTGACACCTGCGCTGTTTCCGTAACTGCTGTTGCTACTGATGCCAGCACCCGGCCCCCTGGCATTTGTGTTGTTGGCTGGCACTACACCACCTGCCGCCTCGGTTGGCGGAGGCAAGACCATGGAGCTGGTGGAGTTGGGCGGCGCATGGAGCAAAACACGCAAATCGGAGTTTCCATGGTTGGCCGGGTTGTCGTCGATGCGCTCAAAATTGACCAACACGCCGGGAAGCGCCGCTGCCAGCCCCTGCGAGCGCACCGAGTTGGGGATGGCCTTGGATGGCGCAAACGACTCGACAAACCGCTGGCACTGGAGCATCGTCCCCACATGGTGCACCGAGCCCCCCATCACCGTGCACATGGGCAGAAGCGTGTTTTCGCTGCTGTTGGGCTTGCCCGTACACAATTGACCGTCCCCCTGCTCGTGTAGGAGCACCAGTATTAGTCTCTGGTCCCACCGGAATGGCTCCACGTATGCCTCAACCCAGGGCGTGTTGTTCACCGGAAGGTTAAGTTTATTCTGGATGCCTGTAGCCGTCACCACACTGGCGCCGTCCGTCAGCCAGACAATGTGAACGGGCTCGTTGAGCACGGGATACCTTCCATACCCGTACGTGTCCATGTCGTAGGAACTGCGCATCAACGATAGCTGGTTGAACAGGGATGTTAGGGCCACACCGCCATGGAATTTGTCCTTGGCCTCGATTTTGCGGAGCTCAGTTAGCAATGTTGCCCTAGAGTCTTTCAAATTTGACCGAATGCAGCCGTTGGGCCCGTCACTGTACGTCACTAGCATGTATTTGTCCTGCTCGAAGCTCTGCCTGTTGCCGACCACCTGCTCGACTATGCTTTTGGCGCAGTCCAACCGTGTGTAGTCGTGCGGACTGCTGCTTGCCGCTGTGGTCCCAACATCTTTGCGTTGCCACCGGCGATTCACCCGCCCCTTGGCTTCTCCAAATATGCTTTCCATGATGGGTGCTGGCTCATCTCGTCTTTTGGGCGCCGAGCTGGGCAGCGATGTGCTGAGCACTTGCTCCATTGACACGCTTGTGTCAATGAGAAACACGAATATCATTTGACACGAGTGCTTTTGTGTTGAGAATGAATTTTAGAGAAAAGAAAATAGAAATTGAGCAAATTGGCATCGATTGATTGCAAACGAAGGAACAAAACAAGAAACAACAAATAAAAATAAATCAAATTGCACGCATTTCGTGTTTAAACGTAAGTCAAATCAAATGTGCTTTTCTTTATATTTGAATGCCTAACCAAAAAATTGATATATTTAATACACGTGATTTGGATCTAAAATTTAATTATATTTAGACCACTTCAGCTATTATTTTGCTGCTGTTGCTGTTTTCTCGTCCTCCAACGAAAGCGCAGACATCTCGGAGGCCGCCAATATTTGCTTCCCATTGCTTGTCAAGGCCGACGAGGACAACGCGCTCTCCGTCTTGACCAGCTTGATCGAGAATTTCGTCTGGCATGTCGAGCACACAGGGGCAGGCCGGCAGAAGATAGACAAGCAAACCGAGCACACAAACCCAATGTCCACCACCTTCTTATGGCAAAAGCATGTTGCCCGGAAGTCAATCTGCTCGTTGCCGGGAAAGTACAAAATCTCCCTGGTGTAATGGTCGGCCAAGCAAGTAAACAAGAGCGTCTGCAAAAGCGACTCGCCTCTGGCCGTGTCTACCTTGAGATAATTGCCTCCACTAATCTCCGCCGCTTGCTGCAAAAATACAGAATCACGGCCAATGATCTTGCAAATGTCTATAAGAACGCTCATCTTTTGGGCCGCGAATATGCTGTTCATAAGCGCAATGTACTCGCGGGGCGAATCCTCGGCTGCGGAAAGGATCAGGATGCGCGGCCATATTTTGCTCAGCGTGGACTCAGTCACTCGGTGGATGTGGCAGAGGGCTTTAGACAGGGCCCGGGCTATAAGGCTTTGCGCCTCCTCTATGCCCTGGTTAGCGTTGGGCGGCTCGGTGTTGATAATCATGTTTTTGACGCCTGCCAGGATGCTCGCGTCCACCACGCGGAACTGCTCGTACACTTGGATGTCTTGATCTGGGGTGGCACTTGTGTGGTCTACAGGGTAAAGGCATCGACACTCGCGCTTGTTTGATGCAAGAACGACCAGTTTGTTTTCTGGCTTGAGCGCCAGGTAGCCATTTATAAATATTATTATTTGCTGGAGCGCCTTGTCAAGTGGTAGCGGCGATGTAGACCATGCACTAGTGTTTATATCCAGTACAACAACAAGCAAACTAGCGTCCGACTCTAATGGCTCCGACATGTTGTGTGTGTTTGCAAATAGTGGTTGCTTGGGTGACGATAAAATGTCCAAAAATAAATGGAGATTGACGCGCCCTTTCAAAGAAATTCCACCCTGCTGACAAAGTTGTTACTGACACTTGTGCACAGCTGCAGTATGGGCCGAATTAACCTGTAGCGTGACTGCTGATCAATTGATCAACTATCTCGCCCAAGGCGAAATTTATCCTTTTGCGAGCGATAAGAATATCTGTACTGGATTTATTCACGTAAAGCGTCCATATTCAAAAGCAGAAAAATAAGCACTGAGAAATGATCATTGCCTGCTTGTTGGATAGAAGAGGTATCTGGCAACAGGCGCCAATTTCACTTCAATTCACACGAAAACAGTCTTCCTACTCTTTTTTCGTTTTTTTCTCTTTCGTTAGATTCGAATTTATTTTTCTACTCTTTGTTCAATTTCCTCATTCGATACCAAATATAATCATGTTCCGTCAGGTTCTTAACGCTGGAAAGACTCAGGTATGGAACTCACAGTCACAGCAGCTAGCGGCCATAGCGAAGAAAAAGAGCACTACTCGAATCGTTTGTTTGTCACGCAAATCCACACCCCCTTCCCACGTCTCACGGCCCGAACCCTCTTTGCTCATCGGACCATTGCCAGTTGGCAACACAACGACATTTATAATACTAATGACAGCACCTTACATTGACACTGCGAAAAAAATTATTTGAATTGTTGTAGGTCGCCCGTGGCTACGCCACCTCCGCCCCCTCCACCAAGGTACGTTTTTGAAATGGCTCGTATTCAATTCACTAAGGGAAATACGCGCAGACACAAAAAGCAATCAGCAGCTGTTATCTCGGTAGTACATTCGCACAGACCTAACACTATTGACTTTTTTATTTACATTAGGCACCCATCGCCCTTTTCGGTATTGACGGCAAGTACGCGACTGCCCTGTTCCAGGCCGCTGCCTCAAAGAACGCCCTCACGACCGTTGAGGCCGATCTGAACAACATCAGTGAGAAGCTCGCTCAGAACGCGCGCATTGGCGAGGTTCTTTCCAGCCCCCTGCTGAACCGTTCGGCCAAGGAGGAGCTGATCAACTCGCTGGGCAAGAAGTCCGAGCTCACCACCAACTTCTTCAAGACCCTCATTGAGAACAACCGCCTGAGTGAGACCAATAACATTATCACCGCTTTCAAGTCCCTGATGGACGCCCAGCGCGGTATTGTTTCCGTCATTGTCACTTCGGCCACCCAGCTTGGCAACAAGGAGCTGAAGCAAGTCAAGGACAGTCTGACCAAAGGCGGTCTTATCAAGGACTTCAAGGAGGTCAATGTCATTAACAAGGTCAACCCCAGCCTTCTTGGAGGCATGGTCGTCGAGTTTGGCGATTACACCATTGATATGTCGGTCTCGAGCAGACTGGCCAAGCTTGAGAAGCTCCTGACCGACTCGATCGCTGTTTAGAGAAATGAATTTTTATCACTTTGTTTTTGTTTGCTCTTTCAACATTGCTTTATAAAATTTATTTTTAAATGTCGAGTATAAGCTATTGAATTGTTTTTGCTAGAATAGTGTGCATTTTAGATAAAAAATTATGACGAGACTGTCGCCATTCACTAGTTGGTCAGATTATTCAGTCAGACTACATTAATGCATTGCTATTAAAACTTCCTCCGTTTGAAGCAAATCAACTGGCAAGCTTTAATAGTAATTTGAGAGCGATCCATATCGATCTCAAATTACTGGTCTGATATTGCTATTGGTATTTGTCTTGAGCATATAAATGCAAGTAGACATTGCATTATTATTGTTGCACAAATATGATTATATATTGTTCAACATATTTTAATGTGGTCCTGATAATGTACTCGTTCAATATTAAGCGGAAGGAAAAATCCAACATAATTAAGTTGATTATTAAAATTAATTTCTAACAAGACAATGGGAACAAACATTTGGTTGTGTTGATATTTGCAAAGTCATTGTCTTTTATCAACACTATTGCCTCAGTCTCTTGGAAGCTTCGGAGAAGCATTTGTCATTTCAATTAGCACAAGAGCTGCAAGGACTACGGCAGTGTTAACAGCATTTTACCAGTCTAACTGATCTGATGTTTTATTCTACTATTTTCACCCATTTAAACGATGACAACAAATTCAGCAACTAGCGATGCCACTCGCAAGCGCGCATTATCTGAAAGCGCACAGCTGCATACCCCGCAAAGCAAGGCACCCAAGGGCACAGTAAGGTTATATACAATATTCTCCGCGTATAAAGCAGCAAATAAATAAATAATTATAGACATATTTATCTTTTAAACATCAGTTAATGTAGTTTGTTGCACATAGCCAAATCATATCAAAGATACCCACCAAAAATCCTCGCGCACTAAGGAGCAGCTTGAGGCGGACCAACGGGCAGAGGAGGAGAAGGAAGCAAAAAATGATGAATTAGCTGATGAAAGCTACAGAGCATATGATCGTCGGCTTGGAAATTATGAACGGCACTTGTACTTTAAGGCTATGTTGTATGCTCTGCCCTTGCTTGGCGAATACAAACAGTTCATAGAGGGGACCGGTGGTGTAATAAAACTTATAATGGGTTTTATGATATATATATATATATATATCTAGTACGAATAAGGGAGCTTAAAGAGCTCCGCTTATCTATTCAAAGCCATCGACAGTGAAAATAGAAATCGCGATTGTCACGTAACATCGTAATAATTGATGACACAGGTGGCCTGTTTGAGGAAATAGCACATTCAATCCCCAGCTTTGTCAATGGCGTCCTGTTTGGCTGGCAAGAAAAGTTGGAATAATTGCCTGTGAACACGATCATGTCAAATGGGTTGAAACAGTATTCGGGATGATGTATGCGATGGACTTTCGCATGTTTAAGTCGGCTCTTCCCTATGAGGAATATGAGTTCATCAGCCATGAGAACAAGTTCGTCGAGGGATTGTGATCAAAGCCGGATGGTGTTCTTCTTTACTCCGCTCACATGACGAGGGAGTTTGAGAATGTCCACATGGTTATTAAGGCAAAACTCGCTTGGACCAAGAACGTAATTCTCTTGAAGATACTTGGCCAGATGGTTGATTATACTCTACAGGTTTGGGATACCCAGCCCACGTGCCTTTATTTTCGGCTCTTGTTTTTGCACGGTGGACATATGTACCTTCTTCTCTTCACGTGTAGTGGATATTTTTGTGTCAACATGGGTTTGTTCTTTCATGCCACTGAGACACCCAATCAGACAGCAATCGAGAAGCAAGCCAAGGTTTTATACAATCTGTGGTTTGTTGTTAAGCAGCCTTTGAACAGTTTTGGACATATCGTCGATGTGAAAAACAATCCAGTGTATCTCGAATTCAGCGGATCCAAGAAGAATGGACGGGTTGCTGTGGTTTCCTCGCACAAATTCACTGTGGTCAGCATCTGCGTCAATGATAAAATTGAACAAACAATGGATGCTTTTCGTCGCGCATCGTATGTTTTCAGAGCTAAATATGGCGGAAAGAAGGCAGTGCCTAAGCTTTCTTGGACGCCCGTTGCTCAACAGCCAGAGGGTGCCATATATGACGTGCTGGAGGCAGGAAACGTCAGCAGAGTGCTGACAGCCTATTGCAGCGGTATCTTGCACAGCGACATTTATGGATATAGACGAGTTCCTGATTATGGAGGACTGTGGCGAGTCAGTAGCTAGTCACTTTGTTGAACTGGGCAAAGACATTAGAAACTTTGGTTAGCTGGATAGTGTTGTGCTCTATAAAAATGTGGGTCTAAATTAATATATTCAAGTATCAAAAATTACTTAACACCATTATGTTTACAGCACTGCCCCCTTTTTCAGTTCCAAAAGTAATTTTTAAGACTTGAATATATTAATTTAGACCCACGTTTTTATAGAGCACGACAGATAGAATGCCATCTAGATCTGTATTCGATGATCTCGAGTCTTTGTTTTATACTGTTGTTACTATTTTATGTGTGTCGGAATTGGTAGATTAAATTTAGGGTATCCATGGGCTGTCCATACACCTGACAAGCTTTTAGCATACACAAAAGTTGGTATTTTGGGCAGTGAAGATACACTCATCTTATTCGGGTCAAAGCACAATATTTGGCAAACATGCTAACTTTGGCGGAGCCACTTTACCGGCTTTTTTTACAAGGATAACATTCTCATTGGCCCCAATCTATTGCTGAGTATTGAGCACATCTGCGAGCTAACGTATGCCAATATTCTGGAAGCAGTCGATCGCAAGACAGGAGATTGCATTGGCTTATCACTTGCAATTTCAGCCATTCCCACGCCATCACACCAAGCAAGACCAGCAAGCCTGCCAAATCCAATGATCTGAATTAGATCGCTGCGGTTGAATCAGTCTAATATTTCTAAATTTTAACTTTTTCTTTTCACTTATCAATATTTATATTTTTTAGTCATTTAACACAACGCTCTAAAAAATAAACAAAAACGTCGTGCGATAAAAAGCCCAAAGAAAATATGGACAACGAAAATCCATATGCAATATTTACCCACAGTTAATTGGGATTGACAATCATTGATTACCAAAATTCTTACTCTTTTGGCTAACGTAAACAAAAAAACAGAAAACAGAAAATAAAAATAGCATCAGAACAACTGCATTTTTTTGTGTTGCTCCGTTTACGTTCCAGCTTTCTTTAATTCATTTACACTAATTTTTCACTCTTTCACTAAATTCAACCAACCTAATTAACATTTATATATTGCCAATTCAATTGCCCCCTCTCATTTTTTTGCAATGTGCTCGTTAGGCATGTCAGCCATGAGTTCGGGATACAGCAGCTCACAGTCGTACAATAGCCGGTCAACAGTTCTCGAGGTAAGCATGGTGTCCAACACTGAATTTGGTTTTATTATTGATAGAAAACAAATACGAAAATGCATCGCGACTAATTCAAATACTTTTGCAATTGCTGCATGTAGTCCCACTCATCAGATAACGATAGTGACGCGCCTGATTTCTCTACAGCTGGGAGCATGGTTGGCCATATTATAAAAAAAGAGTGGAAGAGACGGGTGAGATACGAAGAGCTTAGCAACCAGCTGAACGGCCTCATAAAAAATATGAATATGGAATAATTGGAGGCTATTCTGGGGCAGTTGGACGACTATAACGAGTATATGAAGAAAACCACCAGCCATTTCAACATCCAGCGCCAAACACTTAATCTTATTCGGGACAAGCTGATACACGACGACGGCAGCTCTGAGGTGGCCAGCAAGCTGGGAATGGTTAAGCGGTTTTCCGAAGTGCTCAAGATGATGAGTAGCACGGATTTTAGCGACTTACCGTTGGAAAAGCCCAATAATAAGCCGTTTTTTGTGAGTCACAAGTGTGTGGAAAACAACCAAAACATTTTTAATCCTCAAGGCGTGTACATACTATTCGCAAAACGAGATAGATTACAGCACCGTCCATATTCTGGTAGAGGCGACTGTGGGATCATTTCGTGGCAACCTTCCCCTGGAGGTGCTGGGGCAGATGGCTGAGAACATTACCAAAATGTGGAATGCTCAGCCGACACGGCTTTTATCCCCGTTATCTTATTGCGTGAAACATGGCTTGATATGCTCATCTTTGCGCGCGGCAGTATTTACTACATGAGACATGGCGCATTTTTGGGGATAGTAACCTGCGTGCTTTACACAGAGGTAATCACATTGAATGCTTTCACAAGCTGTGGTTTGTCATGAAACAGTCCTTGAGCAAATTCGACCACTTTGTCGACGCCGTCAAAACACCCCGGTAACTTGAGTTTAGTGGCAGCAAGCAGGCTGCTACGGTCGAACGAGCAGATGGCCTCACACCCACTGCGGTCAGCATCGGCGACATAATCAAAAAAGAGGTGGGCCTCCAAGGCCGCGCCTCATACGTGGTCAGAACTAAATTCGGCGAAAATGAAGCTGTGCTCAAGCTGTCGTGGACACACGTCGATCGCCACCCTGAGGGTGGTGTGTATGAGGTGCTAGAAGCGGGCAACGTTGGGGAGTGCCGACAGTCTATAGCAGCGGCATACTGTGCAGCGACATTTTGAGATACTGGCTCGAGTACCTAATCATGGAGGACTGCGGTGAGTCGAGCAGATCACATTTTGAATATCAAGGGGAAAAGGTTAACCATTCTTTTCCGTTTAGCACGTTAAACTCTTTGCGTAGTGACTGGACTATTGCTATTCGACATATTTGTGCATGCTTAGTCCAGGCCAAGAGGGCAGGCGTGCTCCATTGCAACATTTCCCCGGAAAACATTACTTGGCGCGAAAAGGACACATTTGTCATAGGCTGGGGATGCGCAAGGATTCTGCCCGACATACCGGAGGCTGTGTTGAAGCGTGTTGGCGAGTCGTGGGACATTGTCATTGACGAGCTGTTGTATACTGAAAGCAAATGCAATCAGGGTACGGGCACGGAATGCTTCAAAAGCGTTCGGGTGCTAGATGGGCATGTTAAGCGCAGAACTTTAGACGACATTGAGTCTCTGCTCTACATCATGCTAACTGGCTTTTTATACATCGGTCCAAAAAGAATCAACATGCGGGCGCCGATATACCAGGGAATCTTTGCAGGACTATCAGCATTGGCAAAAGTCGGAATGGTGTCTATCGACAATAGCTACCCTGGGTACCTTGGCGTCAATGATTCCTGCTTTAACACTGTCCTTAATCTGTTGAATCCACTTTGCAAGCTCCTATTTTACAATGATGGTTTTTTTATTGGTGGGAAGTTTTTGAGCCGCTACGAGGATGTACGTACCATTAGCGACAATCAAATATTGTCTCTTTATGGCGCTGCGGACAATGAGGACAAGAACAACGACAATGTGGACGATATTGATGACGACGGAGACGATGGCGACAAAGCAAATTGTGACGGGGACAATGGCGGTGATGAGGACGATAATGATGGGCACAACAATAATGATGATTGTGCCAGTTCAAAGCTCACTGTTGCGTCCGTTGTCAAACCAACAGCTCAGTCTGCAACTACAACAACAGGCACCACAAAGCCCGCCGCTTGCGAAACCCCAGCAGCCACTGCAGATTCGACGAGTGAATCTCTGATGGAACAGCTGCCGACCCAACCCCGTCTTGTGAATCTTCGCCAACGCATTCTTCCGAGCGACTACCACCACCGGCTTTAAATATCAATATTGTGGCTAACAAGTACATTGTCAATGGATTGTCTAAGCGCAAGCGCCAGCCAAACAAGAATGGCGCTTTGGGCACGGCACCCATGGTGGGGAAGCTGCGCAAGCTGCGAAAGGGTGTCTATAATGCATTCTGGAATGTAGATACCAGATGCTCGCTGACTTCATTTTTTTAAAAAAAACTCGGCATGTCAAAATGCCAAATTTATGTTTTTAAACCCCGCAATATTTTATGCTGGTTTTGTTTGAATCATATTATTTCAATGTCAATACGCTTTCCATACAATATTGATTAAAAAGGTGCTGAAACTAAAAATAGTTTTGTTTTAGCATTTGTGTGCTTCTTCAACCATTGGCGTTGGCATGCCACACCAAGCATCGTGGTCAGAGACTTGGCCATTAAATATCTATAAAAGAATACAAATTTGCCTTTGCGACTAGCTTAGAACCCCCTATTTTATAACTATTTAGCTTTACACATACGCCAGCATCCGATTATTCTTATGAGTTTGCGGCGGCTCAAGTTCTGTCCAATGTTCTTTTTAGCTATCATAATGAGATGAACGAGCTTTTAAAAAAGAGTTTGTGTATATTTTAGTCTAACAAGACGATGAGCAGAGCAACTGAATATATATTCTTATTTTTTACTTAATTCGATCCGCAATAATATTCAACTTTCATCAGCAGTTTGTTTGCAATTAGATCGACATTTCAAACATCAACCAATTACACCTAAATATGCTAAAAATATTTTGCCTAATGTTGCCTATTATTGAAGAGCTATGAATTCACCGAGTTTATGGTGTAGGCTTTCTCGACGAGGTGGGCAAACAAGCTAGTCTTGTCTGCCAGCAGGTTTCCCGGTGTGTCATACTCGGCGACCTTACCACCATCAATGACCAAAATCATGTCGCTGTCGACAATTGTGTTGAGCCTGTGTGCAATAGTCAGCACGGTGCAGTCCTTAAATTCCTTGCGAATGGACTCCTGGATGATCGAATCGGTCGAGTTGTCAATCGAAGCTGTGGCTTCGTCAAGCACAAGCACTTTGGCGCGCTTGAGCAGTGCACGCGCAAGGCAGACGAGCTGGCGCTGACCAACGCTAAAGTTATCACCGCCATGCGCGACCATAAATTCGAGTGCTTCGTCCTTGGCACGCACAACGTCAGCCAGGTGCGCGTGCTCGAGTGCGCACCAGATCTCCTGATCCGAGTGGCTGTTGAAGGGATCAAGGTTCTCGCGAACCGTGCCGGCAAACAGCACAGGGTCCTGCGGAATGATCGACAGTTTGCTGCGCACGTCGTACAGACCGTACTGGGAAATATCCTCACCATCGATCAAAATCTGGCCGCCTGCGGCTTCGATGACCCGGAACAGTGCCAGAGTCAGCGAAGATTTGCCAGCGCCTGTGCGGCCCACAATGCCGACCTTCTGCTTGGGAAGTACGCGGAACGACAAGTTACGGAGCACCAGGTCAAGTCCTTCGCGGTACCTGGTCGAATAGTTTTTAAACTCAACCATGCCTTGCTCGGGCCAGGACCGGCTCAGACTGCAATTCTGGACGAACTCTGGTGCCTCTGCTGGCAGTTGTGAGTATTTGCGTATACGCTCAACTGATATAAGCGAGAATTCTAGCATGGTTGTAGAACGCACACATGTGTTTAGAACTCCAACCATGGAGAACACATATGTTAAAGACAAGCCAGCACTACTGCCCCTGACGTTCCCAAAAGCACATTGTGCCAATACCAACATCACCATTGTCAAAAACGCGATTGCTGCACTGATAATGTCGAGTCTGACGGCGAGCCAACGATTGGCGCACAAAAACGTCCACCACGCGATTGAATAAGTCTCCATGCGCCTAGAAAATTTGCACTCAAACCTTGTCTGGCAGCTGTACGCCCTGATTGATGTGGCGCCACCAACGGCCTCCTCGGCGGCAGTTATGCCAGAATTTCTCATCTCATTGACACTGTATCGAGCGACGCGCGTTATTGGCATAAACCTACTCTGCAAATTAATGTACACGAGCGACAGGGGCACAAAAAATATCAGCATCATTGGCGCTGATATCACGACTAGGAATAGCGCGACCAACACCTGCACCATTGCCTTAATGCCTGCCTCCGCTGCAGCCGGGACATTATCGTCCGTCAGCGTCTGGTCGCTGCCAAACAAGCCAAGGATGCGGCCTAACGGCGTGGAATCAAAAAACGACATTGGCGATCTTAGCACGCTGTGCAGCATGCGCTTGTGTGTGGTCCTAGATGCTGCCAATGAGCAGCGCAGCCAAAGAATCAATGCTGAGGCAGCCATCGACAAGGCACCAGCAGTACCGAGCAAGCCGTATATTGCCAAATGGTATATGGGGTTTGCACTGCGCCTTTGCAAAACACCCCTGCTGTCGCGAGTATTATCGTCGTTAATGTCGGCCCAGCGAGTTAACCAGATATTGCTGCTCGCGCTGAGCACTAGTGTCAACAGCACAGTTGCGACAAGGGCGCCCAGATTTGCGCGGCCACAGCAGTCCAAGTAGAACCATATTGTTACACAACTAACACTGCCCACATGCCGGTTCTCACGCTTGATGATACCATAGCTTGGGTTGGGCTCCAGAATTGCGGTGCCAACCTCGTCTGCATCTACAGCTGGCGTTTGCTGCAACGCCAGCGTTTCATCAACAGATAGGCTGCTGTCGGAGGCACTGCGACTAAAGTACTGGCTGGCAGCCGGGTCGCGCGTAGCTGACTCCTCCATAAAAACACGCCCATCAAGCAAAGAATACACCCGGTCTGCACAGTCCAATATGTGTGCAGTTGCGTTGGTGACCAGGATGCGCGCGCGCGTATTAAGCAGGCTCTGCGGGCCCAGCACATGAGTGAATATGTGCTTGCCCACATGCGCGTCGATGGCAGCCAGCGGGTCGTCCAGAATGTAGATATCAGCTCGCGAGTACACAGCACGCGCCAGCGATACTCGCGCCTTCTGGCCGCCCGACAGGTTGATGCCCTTTTCGCCAATCTCAGTCATGTCGCCACCCGACATCATCTCGAGATCGGGGCCCAGCGCGCAGGCGTCGATGACCCTGTCGTAAAACTCTTGCTCAAATCGGCTGCCAAACAAAATGTTGTCGCGCAGGGTCGCGTTCATGATCCAAGGCTGCTGTGGCACGTATGCAACGCTACCGCTGATGGCCACGCTGCCGGCGCTTTTGACCATTTCACCGAGAATCGCCGACGCCAGCGATGACTTGCCCGAGCCGACTCTGCCAATCACCGCTACAAGCTCGCTGCGCTTGCATTCAATGTCGACATTGCTGAGCACAGGAACACAGTCGCCGTCTATCCACTTGAACGTGGCGCCGCTCATCCGGACCGCAACATCCACGTCTCGCAATTCGGCGGTTGCACGCCTACAATAAGCTTCCGAGTAGGCACCTGTACCTTTGCAGCCGCTGCCTGCGGTTCTCGCGTTATTGGTGCCGCTCACAGGCACAACCTCAGTGCTTAGTGCCAGATCCTGCAAGCGGCCAAACGACCGAGCCGCGCTAACCAATATGGCAATAACCGTTGGGCTCTCTGTAACAGGCTCCTGGAGTAACAAGAACAACATCATTGAGACGAATATGAGCTGCGAAGTCAGCGGGCCACGCGAGACGCCGTCAAAGCACTCGTACGTGGCAAACGTGGCCAGGCTAATCAGCACTGTTGCCAGCGAAGAGGTGAGCGACATGACGCTCTTCCACAAGCCGACGTCGTGTAAGGCTGCCAGCTCCAAGGTGTCACGTACACGGCTGATCTTGGCAGCAAACGCTGCCTGCCATGAGTAAAGCTTGATGCCCTTGATGTTGGCCAATGTCTCGTTGACAGCGCGCATTCGTTGATCGCGACTGTCGGCCAGCGTCTTGATCTGCTTGCCGAGCAAACCCGCGAGCAGAACGCTCAGGTGAGTATTGGCGACCAGCAGTGCCACGCCACCAAACGCGCTGTACCCCAATGTGCGGTACAACGCACACATCACAATGGCCACGCGCAAGGGGTACTCCCAAATACAATGTACGTAGTTGACTGCCGTCGCTAATTTTTCTGCGTCCACACTCAAGTACGAGACAATCTCGCCCGTCGTATGCCGCAACCTGGATTCGTTTGACTGGCGCAGAATCTTCCGATATACTAGCCCCGATAGCACGCGCACCAGCCACAAGTACGGCTGCATCAGCTTGTGCCAGTACATCTGGTAGGTGACGGTACGCACCAGTCCCAAAATGCCCATTCCCAGTGCCAGGACCAGACCGTCGTCCAGTGTGACATTTTCGACCGAGCGATACTGGTGGAAAAACACAATGACGCGCTTCAGCAGCAGCGGCTGCAACAGTTGTGCCATAGTTGAAAATGCCAGGTACAAGCCCGAGACAAGTAAATCGTGCGAAATGCCGTTGACCAAGAGCCACAGCAGCCGTGGCTGTTGCGTGCCTGCCCGGCATTCAAAGTCCCAGGCAGCGAAAAACCCGTCGCACGCTGCATTGCCGGCCAGCTTTTTGGGCAATCCCAGCATTTCTGCCTCGCCGCCATTGCGTCCGTTGCATGCGCGT
The DNA here is from genome assembly GCF_025024165.1 of Kickxella alabastrina. Lineage (NCBI taxonomy): Eukaryota > Fungi > Kickxellomycota > Kickxellomycetes > Kickxellales > Kickxellaceae > Kickxella > Kickxella alabastrina. The sequence goes on along the minus strand of NW_026251475.1, from coordinate 602,202 downwards.
TCGTACGACTCGTCGATTAGCGGCGTCATCCACGCAAACGTCCATCGCGAGAATATATTGGCATGCTGACGCTCTCTGCGCCCGCATCTGGTATTGTTGTTGTCACGGTGGTCGCCGCTGTCATTCTCTCGGTCATCCTGCGGTATATAAATGGGCTGGTGCCGCCGGGTCGGCTGGCCAGTATCCAGTTCGGCCCAGAATGCGAACGCTGCGGCAAACACAAATACCACATGCGGCAATAGCGCGGTGCCATGCAAGTTGCCAAAACTGTCGAGCTTAGTCTTGCTTCTGAGTACTAGCAGCGAGAGGGCCAGCGACACGGGCCAGTACACAAGCAGCACATCCGAAGACACTGAGCTGCGTCCGCTGTGAATGCAATGGAGCAATAGAGCGCTCAGCGACGAGATCAGCTGCAGAACACCGGCCAGCATTCCTAGAAGCGACATCGGCAGCGATTCGGGGCTTGGATATTGCTCGGATTGGCATTGCTGGACCGCCAGTATTGTGGAGCACAGGATTGCCGTACTAGCTGCAGTCAGCTTTGCTGATACTGCTCGCCATCTGCGCATTTGTAAGCGTGGAGGCGATGTTTGGCGGTGTAATTGATGCGACCGAGTTGTGCAGATGAGCGACGCAGCCGCATGAAAGGCAATTGATACGGCAGCCGGCTACTCGAGAGAAAGTTAAACTTTTTGAGATATTTTTAGTTTGTTTACATAAGCGAGAGCGTGCTAAATTGACAGTAAATCAAATATTTGTTTCGCGTAAAATACCCTTGCACATTATCAAAACGTACCCATGCAGATGTCAGACCGGCGACCATCAGTGAACTATCAAAGCCCGTTGACATGACTGTATAATTCTGAGTTTAATTATTTTTATATTAATGTTATGTCGAGTAATATGAGAGCGAGTGAGTAGAAATAAAATAGCGATCCGGAACAGGACGCGCACAGCTTTAAACTAGATCGTTTAGACATCCTAAGCAATCACGCGACGCTGGGAATATGCCCCTACGCACATTAATTAAACGTAGAAAAAAACGGATTTTTATTCTCTTCTACGTTCACACCACAACAATAATGAATCACCAAAATCGCTCAAGCAACAATAGGTGGGTGTGGGATAGGAGGAAAATGTGGAAAATGTGGGGAAGGCTGCAATCAGATATGCATTTTTCATTTGTTGGCTTTATCTAATGGCAAACAAATTTTCCATACTATTTTGCGCATCAGATAGGTGTTCTAAACAGAATAACGGTATGTTTCCATTCGGATTTGCTCAATATAAAATAATTGCAGTTGAGTTATGAAAAAGGGGGAAATATCTATGCACTTTTTCCATCACCATCAATTTGAAATTTTTACTTTCTGTCCAACCGGAGCCATGCTTCTCATCCTTCAAACCCGGATGTGGATGTATGCTTTCTGGCCCTTCTTTGGCATGCATATGAACGGAGAAAATCGTACACACTGATTTTTTCGTAGCCTGCCAGCACATATACCACAAGCTCATTTTTGTGTTGGTCGTCGAGTCCTTTCTATTTCTCTTTGTCTCGTCTTAGTCTCATTTCTTGTTTGCTCGTCTTTATATTTTAGTTCACTAGGTTTGTCACCAAAGCCAGCAAGGTTTGCTTCATAATTCCAGCACACATTTACAAGAAAATATGTGAGGGGAAGCAAAATCCAGCCGGCTGTTTGGCGAGCCGGCAGATAAATTCATTAAATAAATAAACAAAAAACCAGGCGATCAATGTACAGTCGCCGTAAACGTGTGGCCCGTGCTACCTACTTGTCGGCGCCTGGCTGAGGGCGGGACTTGGCGGCGGAAGCGGCGCAGCCTGTCTTCTTGTAATGCGGCCCACCACAGGCGGAGCACTTGACCTTGCGCTTTCTCTTGCCGCTAGTTGTGGCAGCAGGAATTGGAGGCTTACGAGTGGCACACCGGCCCTGCAAATTCGGCGCTTTGACGGCTACACTGGTGCGGTCTTTCTTGGAAGCTTTGGAAGCATTCTCATGGGCGCGCTTGAGTCCTCGCTTTGCCGCATTAAAAAGCACTCTCCTTTGATTGGTATACGTACGGGTTTCGGGCGGCCTGGCTGACGTTTGACCACGTTTGGGAGGAGACCATCATCAACTATATCATTGCCCCACGCTGGCGGAGATATTTTCTTGCCATACCCGCTGATTAGCGACAACAAAA